>NC_090442.1:9393939-9696969 GCF_031143425.1 Pleurodeles waltl | reverse complement strand
CAGTAAGTGCCGATGGGTCTGGAGTGGGCAGTGAGTGCCGGTGAGGCAGTGAGTGGGCAGTGAGTCTGGAGTGGGCAGTGAGTGCAGGTGGGACTGGAGTGGGAAGTGACTGCAGGTGGGTCTGGAGTGGGCAGTGAGAGCAGGTGGGGCAGTGAGTGCAAGTGGGTCTGGAGTGGGCAGTGAGTGCTGGTGGGTCTGGATTGGGCAGTGAGTGCAGGTGGGGCAGTGAGTGCAGGTGGGTCTGGAGTGGGCAGTGAGTGCCGGTGGGTCTGGAGTGGGCTGTAAGTCTGGAGTGGGCAGTGAGTGCAGGTGGGGCACTGAGTTCAGGTGGGTCTGGAGTGGGCAGTGAGTGCCGGTGGGTCTGGAGTGGGCAGTGAGTCTGGAGTGGGCAGTGAGTGGAGGTGGGCCAGTGAGTGCCGGTGGGTCTGGAGTGGGCAGTGAGTGCCGGTGGGTCTAGAGTGGGCAGTGATGCAGGTGGGTCTGGAGTGGGCAGTGAGTGCAGTTGGGCAGTGAGTACAGGAGGGTCTGGAGTGGGCAGTGAGTGCAGGTGGGTCTGGAATGGGCAGTGAGTGCAGGTGGTGCAGTGACTGCAGGAGGGTCTGGAGTGGGCAGTGAGTACAGGTGGGTCTGGAGTGGGCAGTGAGTGCAGGTGGGTCTGGAGTGGGCAGTGAGTGCCAGTGGGTCTGGAGTGGGCAGTGAGTCCGGAGTGGGCAGTGAGTGCAGGTGGGCCAGTGAGTGCAGGTGGGTCTGGAGTGGGCAGTGAGTGCCGGTGGGTCTGGAGTGGGCAGTGAGTGCAGGAGGGTCTGGAGTGGGCAGTGAGTGCCGGTCGGTCTGGAGTGGGCAGTGAGTGCCGGTGTGTCTGGAGAGGGGAGTGAGTGCAGGTGGGCCAGTGAGTGCAGGTGAGTCTGGAGTGGGCAGTGAGTGCAGGAGGGTCTGGAGTGGGCAGTGAGTGCAGGTGGGTCTGGAGTGGGCAGTGAGTTCAGGTGGGTATGGAGTGGGCAGTGGGTGCAGGTGGGGCAGATAGTGCAGGTGGGTCGGGAGTGGGCAGTGAGTCTGGAGTGGGCAGTAAGTGTAGGTGGGGCAGTGAATGCCGGTAGGTTTGGAGTGGGCAGTGAGTGCAGGTGGGGCAGTGAGTGCAGATGGGTCTGGAGTGGGCAGTGAGTGCAGGTGGGGCAGAGAGTGCAGGTGGGTCTTGAGTTGGCAGTGACTGCAGGTGGGTCGGGAGTGGGCAGTGAGTGCAGGTGGGGCAGTGAGTGCAGGTGAGTCTGGAGTGGGCAGAGAGTGCAGGTGGGTCTGGAGTGGGCAGTGAGTGCAGGTGGGTCTGGAGTGGGCAGTGAGTGCAGGTGGGGCAGTGAGTGCAGGTGAGTCTGGAGTGGGCAGTGAGTGCAGGTGGGTCTGGAGTGGGCAGTGATTCTGGAGTGGGCAGAGAGTGCAGGTGGGTCTGGAGTGGGCAGAGAGTGCAAGTGGGTCTGGAGTGGGCAAAGAGTGCAGGTGGGTCTGGAGTGGGCAGTGAGTCTGGAGTGGGCAGTGAGTGCAGGTGGGGTAGTGAGTGCTGGTGGGTCTGGAGTGGGCAGTGAGTGCAGGTGGGCAGTGAGTGCTGGTGGGTCTGGAGTGGGCAGTGAGTGCAGGTGGGGCAGTGGGTGCAGGTGGGTCTGGAGTGGGCAGTGAGTGCAGATGGGACAGAGAGTGCAGGTGGGTCTGGAGTGGGCAGTGAGTCTGGAGTGGGCAGTGAGTGCAGGTGGGGCAGTGAGTGCAGATGGGTCTGGAGTGGGCAGTGAGTGCAGGTGGGTCTGCAGTGGGAAGAGAGTGCAGGTGTGTCTAGAGTGGGCAGTGAGTGCAGGTGGGGCAGAGAGTGCAGGCGGGTCTGGAGTGGGCAGTGAGTCTGGAGTGGGCAGAGAGTGCAGGTGGGTCTGGAGTGGGCAGTGAGTCTGGAGTTGGCAGAGAGTGTAGGTGGGTCTGGAGTGGGCAGTGAGTCTGGAGTGGGCAGAGAGTGCAGGTGGGTCTGGAGTGGTCAGTGAGTCTGGAGTGGGTAGTGAGTGCAGGTGGAGCAGTGAGTGCCAGTGGGTCTGGAGTGGGCAGTGAGTGCAGGTGGATATGGGGTGGGCAGTGAGTATGGAGTGGGCAGAGAGTGCAGGTGGGTCTGGAGTGGGCAGTGAGTCTGGAGTGGGCAGTGAGTCTGGAGTGTGCAGTGAGTGCAGGTGGGGCAGTGAGTGCTGGTGGGTCTGGTGTGAGCAGTGAGTGCAGGTGGGTCTAGCGTGGGCAGTGAGTGCAGGTGGGCACTGAGTGCAGGTTGGTCTGGAGTGGGCAGTGAGTGCCAGTGGGTCTGGAGTGGGCAGTGAGTCTGGAGTGGGCAGCAAGTGCAGGTGGGCCAGATAGTGCAGGTGGGTCTGGAGTGGGCAGTGAGTGCCGGTGTGTCTGGAGTGGGCAGTGAGTGCAGGAGGGTCTGGAGTGGGCAGTGAGTGCCGGTGGGTCTGGAGTGGGCAGTGAGTGCCGGTGGGTCTGGAGTGGGCAATGAGTGCAGGTGGGGCAGTGAGTGCAGGAGGGTCTGGAGTGGGCAGTGAGTGCAGGTGGGTCTGGAGTGGGCAGTAGGTCTGGGGTGGGCAGTGAGTGCAGGTGGGGCAGTGAGTGCAGGTGGGCCTGGAGTGGGCAGTGAGTGCCGGTGGGTCTGGAGGGGGCAGTGAGTGCCGGTGGGCCTGGAGTGGGCAGTGAGTGCCGGTGGGTCTGGAGGGGGCAGTGAGTGCAGGTGGGTCTGGAGTGGGCAGTGAGTGCAGGTGGGGCAGAGAGTGCAGGTGGGTCTGGAGTGGGCAGTGAGTGCAGGTGGGTTTGGAGTGGGCAGTGAGTGCAGGTGGGGCAGACAGTGCAGGTGGGTCTGGAGTGGGCAGTGAGTCTGGAGTGGGCAGAGAGTGCAGGTGGGTATGGAGTGGGCAGTGAGACTGGAGTGGGCAGTAAGTGCAGGTGGGGCAGTAAGTGCAGGTGGGGCAGTGAGTGCAGATGGGTCTGGAGTGGGCAGTGAGTGCAGGTGGGGCAGAGAGTGCATGTGGGTCTGGAGTAGGCAGTGAGTGCAGGTGGGGCAGTGAGTGCAGATGGGTCTGAAGTGGGCAGTGAGTGCAGGTGGGTCTGGAGTGGGCAGTGAGTGCAGGTGGGGCAGAGAGTGCAGGTGGGTCTGGAGTGGGCAGTGAGTGCAGGTGGGTCTGGAGTGGGCAGTGAGTGCAGGTGGGGCAGTGAGTGCAGGTGAGTCTGGAGTGGGCAGTGAGTGCAGGTGGGTCTGGAGTGGGCAGTGAGTCTGGAGTGGGCAGAGAGTGCAGGTGGGTCTGGAGTGGGCAGAGAGTGCAGGTGGGACTGGAGTGGGCAGTGTCTGCACGTGGGTCTGGAGTGGGCAGTGAGTGCAGGTG
Organism: Pleurodeles waltl; assembly: GCF_031143425.1. Lineage (NCBI taxonomy): Eukaryota > Metazoa > Chordata > Amphibia > Caudata > Salamandridae > Pleurodeles > Pleurodeles waltl. The sequence goes on along the minus strand of NC_090442.1, from coordinate 9,693,577 downwards.
GGGCAGTGAGTGCAAGTGGGTCTGGAGTGGGCAGTGAGTGATGGTGGGTCTGGAGTGGGCAGTGAGTGCAGGTGGGGCAGAGAGTGCAGGTGGGTCTGGAGTGGGCAGTGAGTGCAGGTGGGTCTGGAGTGGGCAGTGAGTGCAGGTGGGGCAGAGAGTGCAGGTGGGTCTGGAGTGGGCAGTGAGTGCAGTTGGGTCTGGAGTGGGCAGTGAGTGCAGGTGGGGCAGTGAGTGCAGGTGAGTCTGGAGTGGGCAGTGAGTGCAGGTGGGTCTGGAGTGGGTAGTGAGTCTGGAGTGGGCAGAGAGTGCAGGTGGGTCTGGAGTGGGCAGAGAGTGCAAGTGGGTCTGGAGTGGGCAGTGAGTCTGGAGTGGGCAGAGAGTTCAGGTGGGTCTGGAGTGGGCAGTGAGTCTGGAGTGGGCAGAGAGTGCAGGTGGGTCTGGAGTGGGCAGAGAGTGCAAGTGGGTCTGGAGTGGGCAGTGAGTCTGGAGTGGGCAAAGAGTGCAGGTGGGTCTGGAGTGGGCAGTGAGTCTGGAGTGGGCAGTGAGTGCAGGTGGGGCAGTGAGTGCCGGTGGGTCTGGAGTGGGTAGTGACTGCAGGTGGGCAGTGAGTACCGGTGGCTCTGGAGTGGGCAGTAAGTGCAGGTGGGGCAGAGAGTGCAGGTGGGTCTGGAGGGGGCAGTGAGTAGGGAGTGGGCAGTGAGTGCAGGTGGGGCGGTGAGTGCAGATGGGTCTGGAGTGGGCAGTGAGTGCAGGTGGGTCTGCAGTGGGCAGTGAGTGCAGGAGGGGCAGAGAGTGTGGGTCTGGAGTGGGCAGTGAGTGCAGGTGGGGCAGAGAGTGCAGGTGGGTCTGGAGTGGGCAGTGAGTCTGAAGTGGGCAGTAACTGCAGGTGGGGCAGTGAATGCCGGTAGGTTTGGAGTGGGCAGTGAGTGCAGGTGGGGCAGTGAGTGCAGATGGGTCTGGAGTGGGCAGTGAGTGCAGGTGGGGCAGAGAGTGCAGGTGGGTTTGGAGTGGGCAGTGAGTGCAGGTGGGGCAGTGAGTGCAGATTGGTCTGGAGTGGGCAGTGAGTCTAGAGTGGGCAGTGAGTGCAGGTGGGGCAGTGAGTGCAGGTGGGGCAGTGAGTGGGCAGTGAGTCTGGATTGGGCAGTGAGTGCAGGTGGGGCAGTGAGTGCAGGTGGGGCAGTGAGTGCAGGTGGGTCTGGAGTGGGCAGTGAGTCTGAAGTGGGCAGTAACTGCAGGTGGGGCAGTGAATGCCGGTAGGTTTGGAGTGGGCAGTGAGTGCAGGTGGGGCAGTGAGTGCAGATGGGTCTGGAGTGGGCAGTGAGTGCAGGTGGGGCAGAGAGTGCAGGTGGGTTTGGAGTGGGCAGTGAGTGCAGGTGGGGCAGTGAGTGCAGATTGGTCTGGAGTGGGCAGTGAGTCTAGAGTGGGCAGTGAGTGCAGGTGGGGCAGTGAGTGCAGGTGGGGCAGTGAGTGGGCAGTGAGTCTGGATTGGGCAGTGAGTGCAGGTGGGGCAGTGAGTGCAGGTGGGGCACTGAGTACAGGTGGGTCTGGAGTGGACAGGTAGGTCTAGAGTGGGCAGTAAGGCCCTCATTCTGACCTTGGCGGGCGGCGGAGGCCGCCCGCCAAAGTCCCGCCGTCAGGTTACCGTTCCGCGGTCGAAAGACCGCGGCGGTAATTCTGACTTTCCCGCTGGGCTGGCGGGCGGTCGCCTTCAGACCGCCAGCCAGCCCAGCGGGAAAGAGGCTTCCACGATGAAGCCGGCTCGGAATCGAGCCGGCGGAGTGGAAGCTGTGCGACGGGTGCAGTTGCACCCGTCGCGTATTTCACTGTCTGCGCAGCAGACAGTGAAATACATGTAGGGGCCCTCTTACGGGGGCCCCTGCAATGCCCATGCCAGTGGCATGGGCACTGCAGGGGCCCCCAGGGGCTCCGCGACCCCCCCTACCGCCATCCGGATCTCGGCGGTCCGACAGCCGGGATCTGGATGGCGGTAGGGGGGGTCGGAATCCCCGCGGCGGTGCAGCAAGCTGCGCCGCCGCGGAGGATTCAATGGGGCCGCGGTACACTGGCGGGACCCCGCCAGTGGTGCCGGTCCGACCGCGGCTTTACCGCCGCGGTCGGAATCCCCATTGGAGCACCGCCGGCCTGTCGGCGGTGCTCCCGCGGTCCTCCGCCCTGGCGGTCAAAGACCGCCAGGGTCAGAATGACCACCTAAGTCTGGAGTGGGCAGTGAGTGCAGTGGGGCATTGAGTGGGCAGTGAGTCTGGAGTGGGCAGTGAGTGCAGGTGGAGCACTGAGTGCAGGTGGGGCAGTGAGTGGGCAGTGAGTCTGGACTGGGCAATGAGTGCAGGTGGGACTGGAGTGGGCAGTGACTGCAGGTGGGTCTGGAGTGGGCAGGGAGTGCAGGTGGGGCAGTGAGTGCAGGTGGGGCAGTGAGTGGGCAGTGAGTGCAGGTGGGGCACTGAGTACAGGTGGGTCTGGAGTGGACAGGTAGGTCTAGAGTGGGCAGTAAGTCTGGAGTGGGCAGTGAGTGCAGTGGGGCATTGAGTGGGCAGTGAGTCTGGAGTGGGCAGTGAGTGCAGGTGGAGCACTGAGTGCAGGTGGGGCAGTGAGTGGGCAGTGAGTCTGGACTGGGCAATGAGTGCAGGTGGGACTGGAGTGGGCAGTGACTGCAGGTGAGTCTGGAGTGGGCAGAGAGTGCAGGTGGGTCTGGAGTGGGCAGAGAGTGCAAGTGGGTCTGGAGTGGGCAGTGAGTCTGGAGTGGGCAGAGAGTGCAGGTGGGTCTGGAGTGGGCAGTGAGTCTGGAGTGGGCAGTGAGTGCAGGTGGGGCAGTGAGTGCCGGTGGGTCTGGAGTGGGTAGTGACTGCAGGTGGGCAGTGAGTACCGGTGGCTCTGGAGTGGGCAGTAAGTGCAGGTGGGGCAGAGAGTGCAGGTGGGTCTGGAGGGGGCAGTGAGTAGGGAGTGGGCAGTGAGTGCAGGTGGGGCGGTGAGTGCAGATGGGTCTGGAGTGGGCAGTGAGTGCAGGTGGGTCTGCAGTGGGCAGTGAGTGCAGGAGGGGCAGAGAGTGTGGGTCTGGAGTGGGCAGTGAGTGCAGGTGGGGCAGAGAGTGCAGGTGGGTCTGGAGTGGGCAGTGAGTCTGAAGTGGGCAGTAACTGCAGGTGGGGCAGTGAATGCCGGTAGGTTTGGAGTGGGCAGTGAGTGCAGGTGGGGCAGTGAGTGCAGATGGGTCTGGAGTGGGCAGTGAGTGCAGGTGGGGCAGAGAGTGCAGGTGGGTTTGGAGTGGGCAGTGAGTGCAGGTGGGGCAGTGAGTGCAGATGGGTCTGGAGAGGGCAGTGAGTCTAGAGTGGGCAGTGAGTGCAGGTGGGGCAGTGAGTGCAGGTGGGGCAGTGAGTGGGCAGTGAGTCTGTATTGGGCAGTGAGTGCAGGTGGGGCAGTGAGTGCAGGTGGGGCAGTGAGTGGGCAGTGAGTGCAGGTGGGGCACTGAGTACAGGTGGGTCTGGAGTGGACAGGTAGGTCTAGAGTGGGCAGTAAGTCTGGAGTGGGCAGTGAGTGCAGTGGGGCATTGAGTGGGCAGTGAGTCTGGAGTGGGCAGTGAGTGCAGGTGGAGCACTGAGTGCAGGTGGGGCAGTGAGTGGGCAGTGAGTCTGGACTCGGCAATGAGTGCAGGTGGGACTGGAGTGGGCAGTGACTGCAGGTGGGTCTGGAGTGGGCAGGGAGTGCAGGTGGGGCAGTGAGCGCAGGTGGGTCTGGAGTGGGCAGTGAGTGCTGGTGGGTCTGGAGTGGGCAGTGAGTGCTGATGGGTCTGGAGTGGGCAGTGAGTGCCGGTGAGGCAGTGAGTGGGCAGTGAGTCTGGACTGCGCAGTGAGTGCAGGTGGGACTGGATTGGGAAGTGACTGCAGGTGGGTCTGGAGTGGGCAGTGAGTGCAGGTGGGGCAGTGAGTGCAAGTGGGTCTGGAGTGGGCAGTGAGTGCTGGTGGGTCTGGATTGGGCAGTGAGTGCAGGTGGGGCAGTGAGTGCAGGTGGGTCTGGAGTGGGCAGTGAGTGCTGGTGGGTCTGGAGTGGGCAGTAACTCTGGAGTGGGCAGTGAGTGCAGGTGGGGCACTGAGTTCAGGTGGGTCTGGAGTGGGCAGTGAGTGCCGGTGGGTCTGGAGTGGGCAGTGAGTCTGGAGTGGGCAGTGAGTGCAGGTGGGTCTGGAGTGGGCAGTGAGTGCCGGTGGGTCTGGAGTGGGCAGTGATGCAGGTGGGTCTGGAGTGGGCAGTGAGTGCAGGTGGGGCAGTGAGTGCAGGAGGGTCTGGAGTGGGCAGTGAGTGCAGGTGGGTCTGGAATGGGCAGTGAGTGCAGGTGGTGCAGTGACTGCAGGAGGGTCTGGAGTGGGCAGTGAGTACAGGTGGGTCTGGAGTGGGCAGTGAGTGCAGGTGGGTCTGGAGTGGGCAGTGAGTGCCAGTGGGTCTGGAGTGGGCAGTGAGTCCGGAGTGGGCAGTGAGTGCAGGTGGACCAGTGAGTGCAGGTGGACCAGTGAGTGCAGGTGGGTCTGGAGTGGGCAGTGAGTGCCGGTGGGTCTGGAGTGGGCAGTGAGTGCAGGAGGGTCTGGAGTGGGCAGTGAGTGCCGGTCGGTCTGGAGTCGGCAGTGAATGCCGGTGTGTCTGGAGAGGGGAGTGAGTGCAGGTGGGCCAGTGAGTGCAGGTGAATCTGGAGTGGGCAGTGAGTGCAGGAGGGTCTGGAGTGGGCAGTGAGTGCATGTGGGTCTGGAGTGGGCAGTGAGTTCAGGTGGGTCTTTAGTGGGCAGTGGGTGCAGGTGGGGCAGATAGTGCAGGTGGGTCTGGAGTGGGCAGTGAGTGCTGGTGGGGCAGAGAGTGCAGGTGGGTCTGGAGTGGGCAGTGAGTGCAGGTGGGGCAGTGAGTGCAGGTGGGTCTGGAGTTGACAGTGAGTGCAGGTGGGGCAGAGAGTGCAGGTGGGTCTGGAGTGGGCAGAGAGTGCAGGTGGGTATGGAGTGGGCAGTGAGTCTGGAGTGGGCAGAGAGTGCAGGTGGGTCTGGAGTGGTCAGTGAGTCTGGAGTGGGTAGTGAGTGCAGGTGGAGCAGTGAGTGCCGGTGGGTCTGCAGTGGGCAGTGAGTGCAGGTGGGTCTGGGGTGGGCAGTGAGTATGGAGTGGGCAGAGAGTGCAGGTGGGTCTGGAGTGGGCAGTAAGTCTGGAGTGGGCAGTGAGTCTGGAGTGTGCAGTGAGTGCAGGTGGGGCAGTGAGTGCCGGTGGGTCTGGTGTGAGCAGTGAGTGCAGGTGGGTCTAGGGTGGGCAGTGAGTGCAGGTGGGGCACTGAGTGCAGGTTGATCTGGAGTGGGCAGTGAGTGCCAGTGGGTCTGGAGTGGGCAGTGAGTCTGGAGTGGGCAGCAAGTGCAGGTGGGCCAGTGAGTGAAGGTGGGTCTGGAGTGGGCAGTGAGTGCCGGTGGGTCTGGAGTGGGCAGTGAGTGCAGGAGGGTCTGGAGTAGGCAGTGAGTGCCGGTGGGTCTGGAGTGGGCAGTGAGTGCTGGTGGGTCTGGAGTGGGCAATGAGTGCAGTTGGGGCAGTGAGTGCAGGAGGGTCTGGAGTGGGCAGTGAGTGCAGGTGGGTCTGGAGTGGGCAGTGAGTGCAGGTGGGTCTGGAGTGGGCAGTGGGTCTGGGGTGGGCAGTGAGTGCAGGTGGGGCAGTGAGTGCAGATGGGCCTGGAGTGGGCAGTGAGTGCCGGTGGGTCTGGAGGGGGCAGTGAGTGCCGGTGGGTCTGGAGTGGGCAGTGAGTCTGGAGTGGGCAGTGAGTGCAGGTGGGGCAGTGAGTGCAGATGGGTCTGGAGTGGGCAGTGGGTCTGGGGTGGGCAGTGAGTGCAGGTGGGGCAGATAGTGCAGGTGGGTCTGGAGTGGGCAGTGAGTGCCGGTGGGTCTGGAGGGGGCAGTGAGTGCCGGTGGGTCTGGAGGGGGCAGTGAGTCTGGAGTGGGCAGTGAGTGCAGGAGGGGCAGAGAGTGCAGGTGGGTCTGGAGTGGGCAGTGAGTGCAGGTGGGGCAGTGAGTGCAGGTGGGTTTGGAATGGGCAGTGAGTGCAGGTGGGGCAGACAGTGCAGGTGGGTCTGGAGTGGGCAGTGAGTCTGGAGTGGGCAGAGAGTGCAGGTGGGTATGGAGTGGGCAGTGAGACTGGAGTGGGCAGTAAGTGCAGGTGGGGCAGTAAGTGCAGGTGGGGCAGTGAGTGCAGATGGGTCTGGAGTGGGCAGTGAGTGCAGGTGGGGCAGAGAGTGCAGGTGGGTCTGGAGTGGGCAGTGAGTCTGGAGTGGGCAGTGAGTGCAGGTGGGGCAGTGAGTGCAGATGGGTCTGGAGTGGGCAGTGAGTGCAGGTGGGGCAGACAGTGCAGGTGGGTCTGGAGTGGGCAGTGAGTCTGGAGTGGGCAGAGAGTGAAGGTGGGTACGGAGTGGGCACTGAGACTGGAGTGGGCAGTAAGTGCAGGTGGGGCAGTGAGTGCCGGTGGGTTTGGAGTGGGCAGTGAATGCAGGTGGGGAAGTGAGTGCAGATGGGTCTGGAGTGGCTAGTGAGTGCAGGTGGGGCAGACAGTGAAGGTGGGTCTGGAGTGGGCAGTGAGTCTGGAGTGGGCAGTGAGTGCAGGTGGGGCAGTGAGTGCAGATGGGTCTGGAGTGGGCAGTGAGTGCAGGTGGGACAGTGCCGGTGGGTCTGGAGTGGGCAGTGAGTGCAGGTGGGGCAGAGAGTGTAGGTGGGTCTGGAGTGAGCAGTGAGTCTGGAGTGGCCAGAGAGTGCAGGTGGGTCTGGAGTGGGCAGTGAGTCTGGAGTGGGCAGACAGTGCAGGTGGGTCTGGAGTGGGCAGTGAGTGCTGGTGGGGCACTTGAGTGCAGGTGGGTCTGGAGTGGGCAGTGAGTGCCGGTGGGTCTGGAGTGGGCAGTGAGTGCCGGTGAGTCTGGAGTGGGCAGTGAGTCTGGAGTGGGCAGTGAGTGCAGGTGGGCCAGTGAGTGCAGGTGGGTCTGGAGTGGGCAGTGAGTGCAGGTGGGGAAGTGAGTGCAGATGGGTCTGGAGTGGGCAGTGAGTGCAGGTGGGGCAGAGTGCAGGTGGGTCTGGAGTGGGCAGTGAGTCTGGAGTGGGCAGTGAGTGCAGGTGGGGCAGTGAGTGCAGATGGATCTGGAGTGGGCAGTGAGTGCAGGTGGGTCTGCAGTGGGCAGTGAGTGCAGATGGGACAGTGAGTGCCAGTGGGTCTGGAGTGGGCAGTGAGTCTGGAGTGGGCAGAGAGTTCAGGTGGGTATGGTGTGGGCAGTGAGACTGGAGTGGGCAGTAAGTGCAGGTGGGGCAGTAAGTGCAGGTGGGGCAGTGAGTGCAGATGGGTCTGGAGTGGGCAGTGAGTGCAGGTGGGGCAGAGAGTGCAGGTGGGTCTGGAGTGGGCAGTGAGTGCAGATGGGTCTGGAGTGGGCAGTGAGTGCAGGTGGGGCAGACAGTGCAGGTGGGTCTGGAGTGGGCAGTGAGTCTGGAGTGGGCAGAGAGTGCAGGTGGGTACGGAGTGGGCACTGAGACTGGAGTGGGCAGTAAGTGCAGGTGGGGCAGTGAGTGCCGGTGGGTTTGGAGTGGGCAGTGAGTGCAGGTGGGGAAGTGAGTGCAGATGGGTCTGGAGTGGGCAGTGAGTGCAGGTGGGGCAGACAGTGAAGGTGGGTCTGGAGTGGGCAGTGAGTCTGGAGTGGGCAGTGAGTGCAGGTAGGGCAGTGAGTGCAGATGGGTCTGGAGTGGTCAGTGAGTGCAGGTGGGACAGTGCCGGTGGGTCTGGAGTGGGCAGTGAGTGCAGGTGGGGCAGAGAGTGCAGGTGGGTCTGGAGTGAGCAGTGAGTCTGGAGTGGCCAGAGAGTGCAGGTGGGTCTGGAGTGGGCAGTGAGTCTGGAGTGGGCAGACAGTGCAGGTGGGTCTGGAGTGGGCAGTGAGTGCTGGTGGGGCACTTGAGTGCAGGTGGGTCTGGAGTGGGCAGTGAGTGCCGGTGGGTCTGGAGTGGGCAGTGAGAGCCGGTGAGTCTGGAGTGGGCAGTGAGTCTGGAGTGGGCAGTGAGTGCAGGTGGGCCAGTGAGTGCAGGTGGGTCTGGAGTGGGCAGTGAGTGCAGGTGGGGAAGTGAGTGCAGATGGGTCTGGAGTGGACAGTGAGTGCAGGTGGGGCAGAGAGTGCAGGTGGGTCTGGAGTGGGCAGTGAGTCTGGAGTGGGCAGTGAGTGCAGGTGGGGCAGTGAGTGCAGATGGATCTGGAGTGGGCAGTGAGTGCCGGTGGGTTTGGAGTGGGCAGTGAGTGCAGGTGGGGAAGTGAGTGCAGATGGGTCTGGAGTGGGCAGTGAGTGCAGGTGGGGCAGACAGTGAAGGTGGGTCTGGAGTGGGCAGTGAGTCTGGAGTGGGCAGTGAGTGCAGGTGGGGCAGTGAGTGCAGATGGGTCTGGAGTGGTCAGTGAGTGCAGGTGGGACAGTGCCGGTGGGTCTGGAGTGGGCAGTGAGTGCAGGTGGGGCAGAGAGTGCAGGTGGGTCTGGAGTGAGCAGTGAGTCTGGAGTGGCCAGAGAGTGCAGGTGGGTCTGGAGTGGGCAGTGAGTCTGGAGTGGGCAGACAGTGCAGGTGGGTCTGGAGTGGGCAGTGAGTGCTGGTGGGGCACTTGAGTGCAGGTGGGTCTGGAGTGGGCAGTGAGTGCCGGTGGGTCTGGAGTGGGCAGTGAGTGCAGGTGGGGCAGTGAGTGCCGGTGGGTCTGGAGTGGGCAGTGAGTGCAGGTGGGTCTGGAGTGGGCAGTGAGTGCAGGTGGGTCTGGAGTGGGCAGTGAGTGCTGGTGGGGCACTTGAGTGCAGGTGGGTCTGGAGTGGGCAGTGAGTGCCGGTGGGTCTGGAGTGGGCAGTAAGAGCCGGTGAGTCTGGAGTGGGCAGTGAGTCTGGAGTGGGCAGTGAGTGCAGGTGGGCCAGTGAGTGCAGGTGGGTCTGGAGTGGGCAGTGAGTGCAGGTGGGGCAGAGAGTGCAGGTGGGTCTGGAGTGGGCAGTGAGTCTGGAGTGGGCAGTGAGTGCAGATGGATCTGGAGTGGGCAGTGAGTGCAGGTGGGGCAGAGAGTGCAGGTGGGTCTGGAGTGGGCAGTGAGTGCAGGTGGGTCTGGAGTGGGCAGTGAGTCTGGAGTGGGCAGAGAGTGCAGGTGGGTCTGGAGTGGGCAGTGAGTCTGGAGTGGGCAGAGAGTGCAGGTGGGTCTGGAGTGTGCAGTTAGTCTGGAGTTGGCAGACAGTGCAGGTGGGTCTGGAGTGGGCAGTGAGTGCAGGTGGGTCTGGAGTGGGCAGTGAGTGCAGGTGAGGAAGTGAGTGCAGATGGGTCTGGAGTGGGCAGTGAGTGCAGGTGCGGCAGAGAGTGCAGGTGGTTCTGGAGTGGGCAGTGAGTCTGGAGTGGGCAGTGAGTACAGGTGGGGCAGTGAGTGCAGGTGGGTCTGGAGTGGGCAGTGAGTGCAGGTGGGGCGGTGAGTGCCGGTGGGTCTGGAGGGGGCAGTGAGTCTGGAGTTGGCAGTGAGTGCAGGAGGGGCAGAGAGTGCAGGTGGGTCTGGAGTGGGCAGTGACTGCAGGTGGGACTGGAGTGGGCAGTGACTGCACGTGGGTCTGGAGTGGGCAGTGAATGCAGGTGGGGCAGTGAGAGCAAGTGGGTCTGGAGTGGGCAGTGAGTGCTGGTGGGTCTGGAGTGGGCAGTGAGTGCAGGTGGGGCAGTGAGTGCAGGTGGGTCTGGAGTGGGCAGTGAGTGCCGGTGGGTCTGGAGTGGGCAGGAAGTCTGGAGTGGGCAGTGAGTGCAGGTGGGGCAGTGAGTGCAGGTGGGTTTGGAGTGGGCAGTGAGTGCCAGTGGGTCTGGAGTGGGCAGTGAGTCTGGAGTGGGCAGTGAGTGCAGGTGGGCCAGTGAGTGCAGGTGGGTCTGGAGTGGGCAGTGAGTGCAGGAGGGTCTGGCGTGGGCAGTGAGTGCCGGTGGGTCTGGAGTGGGCAGTGAGTGCAGGTGCGTCTGGAGTGGGCAGTGAGTGCAGGTGGGGCAGTGAGTGCAGCAGGGTCTGGAGTGGGCAGTGAGTGCAGGTGGGTCTGGAGTGGGCAGTGAGTGCAGGTGGTGCAGTGAGTGCAGGAGGGTCTGGAGTGGGCAGTGAGTGCAGGTGGGTCTGGAGTGGGCAGTGAGTGCAGGTGGGTCTGGAGTGGGTAGTGAGTGCCGGTGGGTCTGGAGTGGGCAGTGAGTCTGGAGTGGGCAGTGAGTGCAGGTGGGCCAGTGAGTGCAGGTGGGTCTGGAGTGGGCAGTGAGTGCCGGTGGGTCTGGAGTGGGCAGTGAGTGCAGGTGGGGCAGAGAGTCCAGGTGGGTCTGGAGTGGGCAGTGAGTCTGGAGTGGGCAGAGGGTGCAGGTGGGTCTGGAGTGTGCAGTGAGTCTGGAGTTGGCAGACAGTGCAGGTGGGTCTGGAGTGGGCAGTGAGTGCAGGTGAGGAAGTGAGTGCAGATGGGTCTGGAGTGGGCAGTGAGTGCAGGTGGGGCAGAGAGTGCAGGTGGTTCTGGAGTGGGCAGTGAGTCTGGAGTGGGCAGTGAGTGCAGGTGGGGCAGTGAGTGCAGGTGGGTCTGGAGTGGGCAGTGAGTGCAGGTGGGGCGGTGAGTGCCGGTGGGTCTGGAGGAGGCAGTGAGTCTGGAGTGGGCAGTGAGTGCAGGAGGGGCAGAGAGTGCAGGTGGGTCTGGAGTGGGCAGTGAGTGCAGGTGGGACTGGAGTGGGCAGTGACTGCACGTGGGTCTGGAGTGGGCAGTGAGTGCAGGTGGGGCAGTGAGTGCAAGTGGGTCTGCAGTGGGCAGTGAGTGCTGTTGGGTCTGGAGTGGGCAGTGAGTGCAGGTGGGGCAGTGAGTGCAGATGGGTCTGGAGTGGGCAGTGAGTGCAGGTGGGACAGTGCCGGTGGGTCTGGAGTGGGCAGTGAGTGCAGGTGGGGCAGAGAGTGCAGGTGGGTCTGGAGTGAGCAGTGAGTCTGGAGTGGCCAGAGAGTGCAGGTGGGTCTGGAGTGGGCAGTGAGTCTGGAGTGGGCAGACAGTGCAGGTGGGTCTGGAGTGGGCAGTGAGTGCTGGTGGGGCACTTGAGTGCAGGTGGGTCTGGAGTGGGCAGTGAGTGCCGGTGGGTCTGGAGTGGGCAGTGTGTGCCGGTGAGTCTGGAGTGGGCAGTGAGTCTGGAGTGGGCAGTGAGTGCAGGTGGGCCAGTGAGTGCAGGTGGGTCTGGAGTGGGCAGTGAGTGCAGGTGGGGAAGTGAGTGCAGATGGGTCTGGAGTGGGCAGTGAGTGCAGGTGGGGCAGAGAGTGCAGGTGGGTCTGGAGTGGGCAGTGAGTCTGGAGTGGGCAGTGAGTGCAGGTGGGGCAGTGTGTGCAGATGGGTCTGGAGTGGGCAGTGAGTGCAGGTGGGTCTGCAGTGGGTAGTGAGTGCAGGTGGGGCAGTGTGTGCAGATGGGTCTGGAGTGGGCAGTGAGTGCAGGTGGGGCAGAGAGTGCAGGTGGGTCTGGAGTGGGCAGTGAGTCTGGAGTGGGCTGAGAGTGCAGGTGGGTCTGGAGTGTGCAGTTAGTCTGGAGTTGGCAGACAGTGCAGGTGGGTCTGGAGTGGGTAGTGAGTGCAGGTGAGGAAGTGAGTGCAGATGGGTCTGGAGTGGGCAGTGAGTGCAGGTGGGGCAGAGAGTGCAGGTGGTTCTGGAGTGGGCAGTGAGTCTGGAGTTGGCAGTGAGTGCAGGTAGGGCAGTGAGTTCAGGTGGGGCGGTGAGTGCCGGTGGGTCTGGAGGGGGCAGTGAGTCTGGAGTGGGCAGTGAGTGCAGGAGGGGCAGAGAGTGCAGGTGGGTCTGGAGTGGGCAGTGAGTGCAGGTGGGACTGGAGTGGGCAGTGACTGCACGTGGGTCTGGAGTTGGCAGTGAGTGCAGGTGGGGCAGTGAGTGCAAGTGGGTCTGGAGTGGGCAGTGAGTGCTGGTGGGTCTGGAGTGGGCAGTGAGTGCAGGTGGGGCAGTGAGTGCAGGTGGGTCTGAAGTGGGCAGTGAGTGCCGGTGGGTCTGGAGTGGGCAGGAAGTCTGGAGTGGGCAGTGAGTGCAGGTGGGGCAGTGAGTGCAGGTGGGTCTGGAGTGGGCAGTGAGTGCCGGTGGGTCTGGAGTGGGCAGTGAGTCTGGAGTGGGCAGTGAGTGCAGGTGGGGCAGTGAGTGCAGGTGAGTCTGGAGTGGTCAGTGAGTCTGTAGTGGGCAGTGAGTGCATGTGGGTCTGGAGTGGGCAGTGAGTGTAGGAGGGTCTGGAGTGGGCAGTGAGTGCAGGTGGGGCAGTGAGTGCCGGTGAGTCTGGAGTGGACAGTAAGTCTGGAGTGGGCAGTGAGTGCAGGTGGGGCACTGAGTGCAGGTGGGTCTGGAGTGGGTAGTGAGTGCCGGTGGGTCTGGAGTGGGCAGTGAGTGCCGGTGGGTCTGGAGTGGGCAGTGAGTCTGGAGTGGGCAGTGAGTGCAGGTGGGCCAGTGAGTGCAGGTGGGTCTGGAGTGGGCAGTAAGTGCCGGTGGGTCTGGAGTGGGCAGTGAGTGCAGGTGGGTCTGGAGTGGGCAGTGAGACTGGAGTGGGCAGTAAGTGCAGGTTAGGCAGTGAGTGCAGGTGGGGCAGTGAGTGGGCAGTGAGTGCAGGTGGGTCTGGAGTGGACAGGTAGGTCTGGAGTGGGCAGTGACTCTGGAGTGGGCAGTGAGTGCAGTGGGGCATTGAGTGGGCAGTGAGTCTGGAGTGGGCAGTGAGTACAGGTGGAGCACTGAGTGCAGGTGGGGCAGTGAGTGGGCAGTGAGTCTGGAGTGGGCAATGAGTGCAGGTGGGACTGGAGTGGGCAGTGACTGCAGGTGGGTCTGGAGTGGGCAGGGAGTGCAGGTGGGGCAGTGAGCGCAGGTGGGTCTGGAGTGGGCAGTGAGTGTCGGTGGGTCTGGAGTGGGCAGTGAGTGCCAATGGGTCTGGAGTGGGCAGTGAGTGCCGGTGAGGCAGTGAGTGGGCAGTGAGTCTGGAGTGGGCAGTGAGTGCAGGTGGGACTGGAGTGGGAAGTGAGTGCTGGTGGGTCTGGAGTGGGCAGTGAGTGCAGGTGGGGCAGTGAGTGCAAGTGGGTCTGAGTGGGCAGTGAGTGCCGGTAGGTCTGGAGTGGACAGTAAGTCTGGACTGGGCAGTGAGTGCAGGTGGGGCACTGAGTTCAGGTGGGTCTGGAGTGGGCAGTGAGTGCCGGTGGGTCTGGAGTGGGCAGTGAGTCTGGAGTGGGCAGTGAGTGCAGGTGGGCAAGTGAGTGCAGATGGGTCTGGAGTGGGCAGTGAGTGCCGTGGGCCTGAAGTGGGCAGTGAGTGCAGGTGGGTCTGGAGTGGGCAGTGAGTGCAGGTGGAGCAGTGAGTGCAGGAGGGTCTGGAGTGGGCAGTGAGTGCAGGTGGGTCTGGAGTGGGCAGTGAGTGCAGGTGGTGCAGTGACTGCAGGAGGGTCTGGATTGGGCAGTGAGTACAGGTGGGTCTGGAGTGGGTAGTGAGTGCAGGTGGGTCTGGAGTGGGCAGTGAGTGCTAGTGGGTCTGGAGTGGGCAGTGAGTCCGGAGTGGGCAGTGAGTGCAGGTGGGCCAGTGAGTGCAGGTGGGTCTGGAGTGGGCAGTGAGTGCCGGTGGGTCTGGAGTGGGCAGTGAGTGCAGGAGGGTCTGGAGTGGGCAGTGAGTGCCGGTGGGTCTGGAGTGGGCAGTGAGTGCCGGTGTGTCTGGAGAGGGGAGTGAGTGCAGGTGGGCCAGTGAGTGCAGGTGAGTCTGGAGTGGGCAGTGAGTGCAGGAGGGTCTGGAGTGGGCAGTGAGTGCAGGTGGGTCTGGAGTGGGCAGTGAGTTCAGGTGGGTCTGGAGTGGGCAGTGGGTGCAGGTGGGGCAGATAGTGCAGGTGGGTCTGGAGTGGGCAGTGAGTGCTGGTGGGGCAGAGAGTGCAGGTGGGTCTGGAGTGGGCAGTGAGTGCAGGTGGGTCTGGAGTGGACAGTGAGTGCAGGTGGGGCAGAGAGTGCAGGTGGGACTGGAGTGGGCAGTGAGTCTGGAGTGGGCAGAGAGTGCAGGTGGGTATGGAGTGGGCAGTGAGTCTGGAGTGGGCAGTAAGTGCAGGTGGGGCAGTGAGTGCCAGTAGGTTTGGAGTGGGCAGTGAGTGCAGGTGGGGCAGTAAGTGCAGATGGGTCTGGAGTGGGCAGTGAGTGCAGGTGGGGCAGAGAGTGCAGGTGGGTCTTGAGTTGGCAGTGACTGCAGGTGGGTCTGGAGTGGACAGTGAGTGCAGGTGGGGCAGTGAGTGCAGGTGAGTCTGGAGTGGGCAGAGAGTGCAGGTGAGTCTGGAGTGGGCAGTGAGTGCAGGTGGGTCTGGAGTTGGCAGTGAGTGCAGGTGGGGCAGTGAGTGCAGGTGGGCCTGGAGTGGGCAGTGAGTGCCGGTAGGTCTGGAGGGGGCAGTGAGTGCCGGTGGGTCTGGAGTGGGCAGTGGGTCTGGGGTGGGCAGTGAGTGCAGGTGGGGCAGATAGTGCAGGTGGGTCTGGAGTGGGCAGTGAGTGCCGGTGGGTCTGGAGGGGGCAGTGAGTGCCAGTGGGTCTGGAGGGGGCAGTGAGTCTGGAGTGGGCAGTGAGTGCAGGAGGGGCAGAGAGTGCAGGTGGGTCTGGAGTGGGCAGTGAGTGCAGGTGGGGCAGTGAGTGCAGGTGGGTTCGGAGTGGGCAGTGAGTGCAGGTGGGGCAAACAGTGCAGGTGGGTCTGGAGTGGGCAGTGAGTCTGGAGTGGGCAGAGAGTGCAGGTGGGTATGGAGTGGGCAGTGAGACTGGAGTGGGCAGTAAGTGCAGGTGGGGCAGTAAGTGCAGGTGGGGCAGTGAGTGCAGATGGGTCTGGAGTGGGCAGTGAGTGCAGGTGGGGCAGAGAGTGCAGGTGGGTCTGGAGTGGGCAGTGAGTCTGGAGTGGGCAGTGAGTGCAGGTGGGGCAGTGAGTGCAGATGGGTCTGGAGTGGGCAGTGAGTGCAGGTGGGGCAGACAGTGCAGGTGGGTCTGGAGTGGGCAGTGAGTCTGGAGTGGGCAGAGAGTGCAGGTGTGTACGGAGTGGGCACTAAGACTGGAGTGGGCAGTAAGTGCAGGTGGGGCAGTGAGTGCTGGTGGGTTTGGAGTGGGCAGTGAGTGCAGGTGGGGAAGTGAGTGCAGATGGGTCTGGAGTGGGCAGTGAGTGCAGGTGGGGCAGACAGTGAAGGTGGGTCTGGAGTGGGCAGTGAGTCTGGAGTGGGCAGTGAGTGCAGATGGGTCTGGAGTGGGCAGTGAGTGCAGGTGGGACAGTGCCGGTGGGTCTGGAGTGGGAAGTGAGTGCAGGTGGGGCAGAGAGTGCAGGTGGGTCTGCAGTGAGCAGTGAGTCTGGAGTGGCCAGAGAGTTCAGGTGGGTCTGGAGTGGGCAGTGAGTCTGGAGTGGGCAGACAGTGCAGGTGGGTCTGGAGTGGGCAGTGAGTGCCGGTGGGTCTGGAGTGGGCAGTGAGTGCCGGTGAGTCTGGAGTGGGCAGTGAGTCTGGAGTGGGCAGTGAGTGCAGGTGGGGCAGTGAGTGCAGATGGGTCTGGAGTGGGCAGTGAGTGCAGGTGGGTCTGCAGTGGGCAGTGAGTGCAGGTGGGACAGTGAGTGCCAGTGGGTCTGGAGTGGGCAGTGAGTGCAGGTGGGGCAGAGAGTGCAGGTGGGTCTGGAGTGGGCAGTGAGTCTGGAGTGGGCAGAGAGTGCAGTTGGGTCTGGAGTGTGCAGTGAGTCTGGAGTTGGCAGACAGTGCAGGTGGGCCTAGAGTGGGCAGTGAGTGCAGGTGAGGAAGTGAGTGCAGATGGGTCTGGAGTGGGCAGTGAGTGCAGGTGGGGCAGAGAGTGCAGGTGGTTCTGGAGTGGGCAGTGAGTCTGGAGTGGACAGTGAGTGCAGGTGGGGCAGTGAGTGCAGGTGGGTCTGGAGTGGGCAGTGAGTGCAGGTGGGGCAGTGAGTGCCGGTGGGTCTGGAGGGGGCAGTGAGTCTGGAGTGGGCAGTGAGTGCAGGAGGGGCAGAGAGTGCAGGTGGGTCTGCAGTGGGCAGTGAGTGCAGGTGGGTCTGGAGTGGGCAGTGAGTGCAGGTGGGGCAGACAGTGCAGGTGGGTCTGGAGTGGGCAGTGAGTCTGGAGTGGGCAGAGAGTGCAGGTGGGTATGGAGTGGGCAGTGAGACTGGAGTGGGCAGTAAGTGCAGGTGAGGCAGTGAGTGCCGGTGGGTTTGGAGTGGGCAGTGAGTGCAGGTGGGGCAGAGAGTGCAGGTGGGTCTGGAGTAGGCAGTGAGTGCAGGTGGGGCAGTGAGTGCAGGTGGGTCTGGAGTGGGCAGTGAGTGCAGGTGGGGCAGTCAGTGCAGGTGGGTCTGGAGTGGGCAGTGAGTCTGGAGTGGGCAGAGAGTGCAGGTGGGTATGGAGTGGGCAGTGAGACTGGAGTGGGCAGTAAGTGCAGGTGGGGCAGTAAGTGCAGGTAGGGCAGTGAGTGCAGGTGGGGCAGTGAGTGCAGATGGGTCTGGAGTGGGCAGTGAGTGCAGGTGGGGCAGAGAGTGCAGGTGGGTCTGGAGTGGGCAGTGAGTGCAGGTGGGGCAGAGAGTGCAGGTGGGTCTGGAGTGGGCAGTGAGTGCAGATGGGTCTGGAGTGGGCAGTGAGTGCAGGTGGGGCAGACAGTGCAGGTGGGTCTGGAGTGGGCAGTGAGTCTGGAGTGGGCAGAGAGTGCAGGTGGGTACGGAGTGGGCACTGAGACTGGAGTGGGCAGTAAGTGCAGGTGGGGCAGTGAGTGCCGATGGGTTTGGAGTGGGCAGTGAGTGCAGGTGGGGAAGTGAGTGCAGATGGGTCTGGAGTGGGCAGTGAGTGCAGGTGGGGCAGACAGTGAAGGTGGGTCTGGAGTGGGCAGTGAGTGCAGGTGGGGCAGTGAGTGCAGATGGGTCTGGAGTGGGCAGTGAGTGCAGGTGGGACAGTGCTGGTGGGTCTGGAGTGGGCAGTGAGTGCAGGTGGGGCAGAGAGTACAGGTGGGTCTGGAGTGAGCAGTGAGTCTGGAGTGGCCAGAGAGTGCAGGTGGGTCTGGAGTGGGCAGTGAGTCTGGAGTGGGCAGTGAGTGCAGGTGGGGCAGTGAGTGCAGATGGGTCTGGAGTGGGCAGTGAGTGCAGGTGGGGCAGACAGTGCAGGTGGGTCTGGAGTGGGCAGTGAGTCTGGAGTGGGCAGAGAGTGCAGGTGTGTACGGAGTGGGCACTGAGACTGGAGTGGGCAGTAAGTGCAGGTGGGGCAGTGAGTGCCGGTGGGTTTGGAGTGGGCAGTGAGTGCAGGTGGGGAAGTGAGTGCAGATGGGTCTGGAGTGGGCAGTGAGTGCAGGTGGGGCAGACAGTGAAGGTGGGTCTGGAGTGGGCAGTGAGTCTGGAGTGGGCAGTGAGTGCAGGTGGGGCAGTGAGTGCAGGTGGGGCAGTGAGTGCAGATGGGTCTGGAGTGGGCAGTGAGTGCACGTGGGACAGTGCCGGTGGGTCTGGAGTGGGAAGTGAGTGCAGGTGGGGCAGAGAGTGCAGGTGGGTCTGCAGTGAGCAGTGAGTCTGGAGTGGCCAGAGAGTTCAGGTGGGTCTGGAGTGGGCAGTGAGTCTGGAGTGGGCAGACAGTGCAGGTGGGTCTGGAGTGGGCAGTGAGTGCTGGTGGGGCACTTGAGTGCAGGTGGGTCTGGAGTGGGCAGTGAGTGCCGGTGGGTCTGGAGTGGGCAGTGAGTGCCGGTGAGTCTGGAGTGGGCAGTGAGTCTGGAGTGGGCAGTGAGTGCAGGTGGGCCAGTGAGTGCAGGTGGGTCTGGAGTGGGCAGTGAGTGCAGGTGGGGAAGTGAGTGCAGATGGGTCTGGAGTGGGCAGTGAGTGCAGGTGGGGCAGAGAGTGTAGGTGGGTCTGGAGTGGGCAGTGAGTCTGGAGTGGGCAGTGAGTGCAGGTGGGGCAGTGAGTGCAGATGGGTCTGGAGTGGGCAGTGAGTGCAGGTGGGTCTGCAGTGGGCAGTGAGTGCAGGTGGGACAGTGAGTGCCAGTGGGTCTGGAGTGGGCAGTGAGTGCAGGTGGGGCAGAGAGTGCAGGTGGGTCTGGAGTGGGCAGTGAGTCTGGAGTGGGCAGAGAGTGCAGGTGGGTCTGGAGTGTGCAGTGAGTCTGGAGTTGGCAGACAGTGCAGGTGGGTCTGGAGTGGGCAGTGAGTGCAGGTGAGGAAGTGAGTGCAGATGGGTCTGGAGTGGGCAGTGAGTGCAGGTGGGGCAGAGAGTGCAGGTGGTTCTGGAGTGGGCAGTGAGTCTGGAGTGGACAGTGAGTGCAGGTGGGTCTGGAGTGGGCAGTGAGTGCAGGTGGGGCAGTGAGTGCCGGTGGGTCTGGAGGGGGCAGTGAGTCTGGAGTGGGCAGTGAGTGCAGGAGGGGCAGAGAGTGCAGGTGGGTCTGCAGTGGGCAGTGAGTGCAGGTGGGGCAGTGAGTGCAGGTGGGTCTGGAGTGGGCAGTGAGTGCAGGTGGGGCAGACAGTGCAGGTGGGTCTGGAGTGGGCAGTGAGTCTGGAGTGGGCAGAGAGTGCAGGTGGGTATGGAGTGGGCAGTGAGACTGGAGTGGGCAGTAAGTGCAGGTGAGGCAGTGAGTGCCGGTGGGATTGGAGTGGGCAGTGAGTGCAGGTGGGGCAGAGAGTGCAGGTGGGTCTGGAGTAGGCAGTGAGTGCAGGTGGGGCAGTGAGTGCAGGTGGGTCTGGAGTGGGCAGTGAGTGCAGGTGTGGCAGTCAGTGCAGGTGGGTCTGGAGTGGGCAGTGAGTCTGGAGTGGGCAGAGAGTGCAGGTGGGTATGGAGTGGGCAGTGAGACTGGAGTGGGCAGTAAGTGCAGGTGGGGCAGTAAGTGCAGGTAGGGCAGTGAGTGCAGGTGGGGCAGTGAGTGCAGATGGGTCTGGAGTGGGCAGTGAGTGCAGGTGGGGCAGAGAGTGCAGGTGGGTCTGGAGTGGGCAGTGAGTGCAGGTGGGGCAGAGAGTGCAGGTGGGTCTGGAGTGGGCAGTGAGTCTGGAGTGGGCAGTGAGTGCAGGTGGGGCAGTGAGTGCAGATGGGTCTGGAGTGGGCAGTGAGTGCAGGTGGGGCAGACAGTGCAGGTGGGTCTGGAGTGGGCAGTGAGTCTGGAGTGGGCAGAGAGTGCAGGTGGGTACGGAGTGGGCACTGAGACTGGAGTGGGCAGTAAGTGCAGGTGGGGCAGTGAGTGCCGATGGGTTTGGAGTGGGCAGTGAGTGCAGGTGGGGAAGTGAGTGCAGATGGGTCTGGAGTGGGCAGTGAGTGCAGGTGGGGCACACAGTGAAGGTGGGTCTGGAGTGGGCAGTGAGTCTGGAGTGGGCAGTGAGTGCAGGTGGGGCAGTGAGTGCAGATGGGTCTGGAGTGGGCAGTGAGTGCAGGTGGGACAGTGCTGGTGGGTCTGGAGTGGGCAGTGAGTGCAGGTGGGGCAGAGAGTACAGGTGGGTCTGGAGTGAGCAGTGAGTCTGGAGTGGCCAGAGAGTGCAGGTGGGTCTGGAGTGGGCAGTGAGTCTGGAGTGGGCAGTGAGTGCAGGTGGGGCAGTGAGTGCAGATGGGTCTGGAGTGGGCAGTGAGTGCAGGTGGGGCAGACAGTGCAGGTGGGTCTGGAGTGGGCAGTGAGTCTGGAGTGGGCAGAGAGTGCAGGTGTGTACGGAGTGGGCACTGAGACTGGAGTGGGCAGTAAGTGCAGGTGGGGCAGTGAGTGCCGGTGGGTTTGGAGTGGGCAGTGAGTGCAGGTGGGGAAGTGAGTGCAGATGGGTCTGGAGTGGGCAGTGAGTGCAGGTGGGGCAGACAGTGAAGGTGGGTCTGGAGTGGGCAGTGAGTCTGGAGTGGGCAGTGAGTGCAGGTGGGGCAGTGAGTGCAGATGGGTCTGGAGTGGGCAGTGCGTGCACGTGGGACAGTGCCGGTGAGTCTGGAGTGGGAAGTGAGTGCAGGTGGGGCAGAGAGTGCAGGTGGGTCTGCAGTGAGCAGTGAGTCTGGAGTGGCCAGAGAGTTCAGGTGGGTCTGGAGTGGGCAGTGAGTCTGGAGTGGGCAGACAGTGCAAGTGGGTCTGGAGTGGGCAGTGAGTGCTGGTGGGGCACTTGAGTGCAGGTGGGTCTGGAGTGGGCAGTGAGTGCCGGTGGGTCTGGAGTGGGCAGTGAGTGCCGTTGAGTCTGGAGTGGGCAGTGAGTCTGGAGTGGGCAGTGAGTGCAGGTGGGCCAGTGAGTGCAGGTGGGTCTGGAGTGGGCAGTGAGTGCAGGTGGGGAAGTGAGTGCAGATGGGTCTGGAGTGGGCAGTGAGTGCAGGTGGGGCAGAGAGTGTAGGTGGGTCTGGAGTGGGCAGTGAGTCTGGAGTGGGCAGTGAGTGCAGGTGGGGCAGTGAGTGCAGATGGGTCTGGAGTGGGCAGTGAGTGCAGGTGGGTCTGCAGTGGGCAGTGAGTGCAGGTGGGACAGTGAGTGCCAGTGGGTCTGGAGTGGGCAGTGAGTGCAGGTGGGGCAGAGAGTGCAGGTGGGTCTGGAGTGGGCAGTGAGTCTGGAGTGGGCAGAGAGTGCAGGTGGGTCTGGAGTGTGCAGTGAGTCTGGAGTTGGCAGACAGTGCAGGTGGGTCTGGAGTGGGCAGTGAGTGCAGGTGAGGAAGTGAGTGCAGATGGGTCTGGAGTGGGCAGTGAGTGCAGGTGGGGCAGAGAGTGCAGGTGGTTCTGGAGTGGGCAGTGAGTCTGGAGTGGAAAGTGAGTGCAGGTGGGTCTGGAGTGGGCAGTGAGTGCAGGTGGGGCAGTGAGTGCCGGTGGGTCTGGAGGGGGCAGTGAGTCTGGAGTGGGCAGTGAGTGCAGGAGGGGCAGAGAGTGCAGGTGGGTCTGCAGTGGGCAGTGAGTGCAGGTGGGGCAGTGAGTGCAGGTGGGTCTGGAGTGGGCAGTGAGTGCAGGTGGGGCAGACAGTGCAGGTGGGTCTGGAGTGGGCAGTGAGTCTGGAGTGGGCAGAGAGTGCAGGTGGGTATGGAGTGGGCAGTGAGACTGGAGTGGGCAGTAAGTGCAGGTGAGGCAGTGAGTGCCGGTGGGTTTGGAGTGGGCAGTGAGTGCAGGTGGGGCAGAGAGTGCAGGTGGGTCTGGAGTAGGCAGTGAGTGCAGGTGGGGCAGTGAGTGCAGGTGGGTCTGGAGTGGGCAGTGAGTGCAGGTGGGGCAGACAGTGCAGGTGGGTCTGGAGTGGGCAGTGAGTCTGGAGTGGGCAGAGAGTGCAGGTGGGTATGGAGTGGGCAGTGAGACTGGAGTGGGCAGTAAGTGCAGGTGGGGTAGTAAGTGTAGGTGGGGCAGTGAGTGCAGATGGGTCTGGAGTGGGCAGTGAGTGCAGGTGGGGCAGAGAGTGCAGGTGGGTCTGGAGTGGGCAGTGAGTCTGGAGTGGGCAGTGAGTGCAGGTGGGGCAGTGAGTGCAGATGGGTCTGGAGTGGGCAGTGAGTGCAGTTGGGGCAGACAGTGCAGGTGGGTCTGGAGTGGGCAGTGAGTCTGGAGTGGGCAGAGAGTGCAGGTGTGTACGGAGTGGGCACTAAGACTGGAGTGGGCAGTAAGTGCAGGTGGGGCAGTGAGTGCTGGTGGGTTTGGAGTGGGCAGTGAGTGCAGGTGGGGAAGTGAGTGCAGATGGGTCTGGAGTGGGCAGTGAGTGCAGGTGGGGCAGACAGTGAAGGTGGGTCTGGAGTGGGCAGTGAGTCTGGAGTGGGCAGTGAGTGCAGATGGGTCTGGAGTGGGCAGTGAGTGCAGGTGGGACAGTGCCGGTGGGTCTGGAGTGGGAAGTGAGTGCAGGTGGGGCAGAGAGTGCAGGTGGGTCTGCAGTGAGCAGTGAGTCTGGAGTGGCCAGAGAGTTCAGGTGGGTCTGGAGTGGGCAGTGAGTCTGGAGTGGGCAGACAGTGCAGGTGGGTCTGGAGTGGGCAGTGAGTGCTGGTGGGGCACTTGAGTGCAGGTGGGTCTGGAGTGGGCAGTGAGTGCCGGTGGGTCTGGAGTGGGCAGTGAGTGCCGGTGAGTCTGGAGTGGGCAGTGAGTCTGGAGTGGGCAGTGAGTGCAGGTGGGCCAGTGAGTGCAGGTGGGTCTGGAGTGGGCAGTGAGTGCAGGTGGGAAAGTGAGTGCAGATGGGTCTGGAGTGGGCAGTGAGTGCAGGTGGGGCAGAGAGTGTAGGTGGGTCTGGAGTGGGCAGTGAGTCTGGAGTGGGCAGTGAGTGCAGGTGGGGCAGTGAGTGCAGATGGGTCTGGAGTGGGCAGTGAGTGCAGGTGGGTCTGCAGTAGGCAGTGAGTGCAGGTGGGACAGTGAGTGCCAGTGGGTCTGGAGTGGGCAGTGAGTGCAGGTGGGGCAGAGAGTGCAGGTGGGTCTGGAGTGGGCAGTGAGTCTGGAGTGGGCAGAGAGTGCAGGTGGGTCTGGAGTGTGCAGTGAGTTTGGAGTTGGCAGACAGTGCAGGTGGGTCTAGAGTGGGCAGTGAGTGCAGGTGAGGAAGTGAGTGCAGATGGGTCTGGAGTGGGCAGTGAGTGCAGGTGGGGCAGAGAGTGCAGGTGGTTCTGGAGTGGGCAGTGAGTCTGGAGTGGACAGTGAGTGCAGGTGGGGCAGTGAGTGCAGGTGGGTCTGGAGTGGGCAGTGAGTGCAGGTGGGGCAGTGAGTGCCGGTGGGTCTGGAGGGGGCAGTGAGTCTGGAGTGGGCAGTGAGTGCAGGAGGGGCAGAGAGTGCAGGTGGGTCTGCAGTGGGCAGTGAGTGCAGGTGGGGCAGTGAGTGCAGGTGGGTCTGGAGTGGGCAGTGAGTGCAGGTGGGGCAGACAGTGCAGGTGGGTCTGGAGTGGGCAGTGAGTCTGGAGTGGGCAGAGAGTGTAGGTGGGTATGGAGTGGGCAGTGAGACTGGAGTGGGCAGTAAGTGCAGGTGAGGCAGTGAGTGCCGGTGGGTTTGGAGTGGGCAGTGAGTGCAGGTGGGGCAGAGAGTGCAGGTGGGTCTGGAGTAGGCAGTGAGCGCAGGTGGGGCAGTGAGTGCAGGTGGGTCTGGAGTGGGCAGTGAGTGCAGGTGGGGCAGTCAGTGCAGGTGGGTCTGGAGTGGGCAGTGAGTCTGGAGTGGGCAGAGAGTGCAGGTGGGTATGGAGTGGGCAGTGAGACTGGAGTGGGCAGTAAGTGCAGGTGGGGCAGTAAGTGCAGGTAGGGCAGTGAGTGCAGGTGGGCAGTGAGTGCAGATGGGTCTGGAGTGGGCAGTGAGTGCAGGTGGGGCAGAGAGTGCAGGTGGGTCTGGAGTGGGCAGTGAGTGCAGGTGGGGCAGAGAGTGCAGGTGGGTCTGGAGTGGGCAGTGAGTCTGGAGTGGGCAGTGAGTGTAGGTGGGGCAGTGAGTGCAGATGGGTCTGGAGTGGGCAGTGAGTGCAGGTGGGGCAGACAGTGCAGGTGGGTCTGGAGTGGGCAGTGAGTCTGGAGTGGGCAGAGAGTGCAGGTGGGTACGGAGTGGGCACTGAGACTGGAGTGGGCAGTAAGTGCAGGTGGGGCAGTGAGTGCCGATGGGTTTGGAGTGGGCAGTGAGTGCAGGTGGGGAAGTGAGTGCAGATGGGTCTGGAGTGGGCAGTGAGTGCAGGTGGGGCAGACAGTGAAGGTGGGTCTGGAGTGGGCAGTGAGTCTGGAGTGGGCAGTGAGTGCAGGTGGGGCAGTGAGTGCAGATGGGTCTGGAGTGGGCAGTGAGTGCAGGTGGGACAGTGCTGGTGGGTCTGGAGTGGGCAGTGAGTGCAGGTGGGGCAGAGAGTACAGGTGGGTCTGGAGTGAGCAGTGAGTCTGGAGTGGCCAGAGAGTGCAGGTGGGTCTGGAGTGGGCAGTGAGTCTGGAGTGGGCAGTGAGTGCAGGTGGGGCAGTGAGTGCAGATGGGTCTGGAGTGGGCAGTGAGTGCAGGTGGGGCAGACAGTGCAGGTGGGTCTGGAGTGGGCAGTGAGTCTGGAGTGGGCAGAGAGTGCAGGTGTGTACGGAGTGGGCACTGAGACTGGAGTGGGCAGTAAGTGCAGGTGGGGCAGTGAGTGCCGGTGGGTTTGGAGTGGGCAGTGAGTGCAGGTGGGGAAGTGAGTGCAGATGGGTCTGGAGTGGGCAGTGAGTGCAGGTGGGGCAGACAGTGAAGGTGGGTCTGGAGTGGGCAGTGAGTCTGGAGTGGGCAGTGAGTGCAGGTGGGGCAGTGAGTGCAGATGGGTCTGGAGTGGGCAGTGAGTGCAGGTGGGACAGTGCCGGTGGGTCTGGAGTGGGAAGTGAGTGCAGGTGGGGCAGAGAGTGCAGGTGGGTCTGCAGTGAGCAGTGAGTCTGGAGTGGCCAGAGAGTTCAGGTGGGTCTGGAGTGGGCAGTGAGTCTGGAGTGGGCAGACAGTGCAGGTGGGTCTGGAGTGGGCAGTGAGTTGTGGTGGGGCACTTGAGTGCAGGTGGGTCTGGAGTGGGCAGTGAGTGCCGGTGGGTCTGGAGTGGGCAGTGAGTGCCGGTGAGTCTGGAGTGGGCAGTGAGTCTGGAGTGGGCAGTGAGTGCAGGTGGGCCAGTGAGTGCAGGTGGGTCTGGAGTGGGCAGTGAGTGCAGGTGGGGAAGTGAGTGCAGATGGGTCTGGAGTGGGCAGTGAGTGCAGGTGGGGCAGAGAGTGTAGGTGGGTCTGGAGTGGGCAGTGAGTCTGGATTGGGCAGTGAGTGCAGGTGGGGCAGTGAGTGCAGATGGGTCTGGAGTGGGCAGTGAGTGCAGGTGGGTCTGCAGTGGGCAGTGAGTGCAGGTGGGACAGTGAGTGCCAGTGGGTCTGGAGTGGGCAGTGAGTGCAGGTGGGGCAGAGAGTGCAGGTGGGTCTGGAGTGGGAAGTGAGTCTGGAGTGGGCAGAGAGTGCAGGTGGGTCTGGAGTGTGCAGTGAGTCTGGAGTTGGCAGACAGTGCAGGTGGGTCTGGAGTGGGCAGTGAGTGCAGGTGAGGAAGTGAGTGCAGATGGGTCTGGAGTGGGCAGTGAGTGCAGGTGGGGCAGAGAGTGCAGGTGGTTCTGGAGTGGGCAGTGAGTCTGGAGTGGACAGTGAGTGCAGGTGGGTCTGGAGTGGGCAGTGAGTGCAGGTGGGGCAGTGAGTGCCGGTGGGTCTGGAGGGGGCAGTGAGTCTGGAGTGGGCAGTGAGTGCAGGAGGGGCAGAGAGTGCAGGTGGGTCTGCAGTGGGCAGTGAGTGCAGGTAGGGCAGTGAGTGCAGGTGGGCAGTGAGTGCAGATGGGTCTGGAGTGGGCAGTGAGTGCAGGTGGGGCAGAGAGTGCAGGTGGGTCTGGAGTGGGCAGTGAGTGCAGGTGGGGCAGAGAGTGCAGGTGGGTCTGGAGTGGGCAGTGAGTCTGGAGTGGGCAGTGAGTGTAGGTGGGGCAGTGAGTGCAGATGGGTCTGGAGTGGGCAGTGAGTGCAGGTGGGGCAGACAGTGCAGGTGGGTCTGGAGTGGGCAGTGAGTCTGGAGTGGGCAGAGAGTGCAGGTGGGTACGGAGTGGGCACTGAGACTGGAGTGGGCAGTAAGTGCAGGTGGGGCAGTGAGTGCCGATGGGTTTGGAGTGGGCAGTGAGTGCAGGTGGGGAAGTGAGTGCAGATGGGTCTGGAGTGGGCAGTGAGTGCAGGTGGGGCAGACAGTGAAGGTGGGTCTGGAGTGGGCAGTGAGTCTGGAGTGGGCAGTGAGTGCAGGTGGGGCAGTGAGTGCAGATGGGTCTGGAGTGGGCAGTGAGTGCAGGTGGGACAGTGCTGGTGGGTCTGGAGTGGGCAGTGAGTGCAGGTGGGGCAGAGAGTACAGGTGGGTCTGGAGTGAGCAGTGAGTCTGGAGTGGCCAGAGAGTGCAGGTGGGTCTGGAGTGGGCAGTGAGTCTGGAGTGGGCAGTGAGTGCAGGTGGGGCAGTGAGTGCAGATGGGTCTGGAGTGGGCAGTGAGTGCAGGTGGGGCAGACAGTGCAGGTGGGTCTGTAGTGGGCAGTGAGTCTGGAGTGGGCAGAGAGTGCAGGTGTGTACGTAGTGGGGACTGAGACTGGAGTGGGCAGTAAGTGCAGGTGGGGCAGTGAGTGCCGGTGGGTTTGGAGTGGGCAGTGAGTGCAGGTGGGGAAGTGAGTGCAGATGGGTCTGGAGTGGGCAGTGAGTGCAGGTGGGGCAGACAGTGAAGGTGGGTCTGGAGTGGGCAGTGAGTCTGGAGTGGGCAGTGAGTGCAGGTGGGGCAGTGAGTGCAGATGGGTCTGGAGTGGGCAGTGAGTGCAGGTGGGACAGTGCCGGTGGGTCTGGAGTGGGAAGTGAGTGCAGGTGGGGCAGAGAGTGCAGGTGGGTCTGCAGTGAGCAGTGAGTCTGGAGTGGCCAGAGAGTTCAGGTGGGTCTGGAGTGGGCAGTGAGTCTGGAGTGGGCAGACAGTGCAGGTGGGTCTGGAGTGGGCAGTGAGTTGTGGTGGGGCACTTGAGTGCAGGTGGGTCTGGAGTGGGCAGTGAGTGCCGGTGGGTCTGGAGTGGGCAGTGAGTGCCGGTGAGTCTGGAGTGGGCAGTGAGTCTGGAGTGGGCAGTGAGTGCAGGTGGGCCAGTGAGTGCAGGTGGGTCTGGAGTGGGCAGTGAGTGCAGGTGGGGAAGTGAGTGCAGATGGGTCTGGAGTGGGCAGGGAGTGCAGGTGGGGCAGAGAGTGTAGGTGGGTCTGGAGTGGGCAGTGAGTCTGGATTGGGCAGTGAGTGCAGGTGGGGCAGTGAGTGCAGATGGGTCTGGAGTGGGCAGTGAGTGCAGGTGGGACAGTGAGTGCCAGTGGGTCTGGAGTGGGCAGTGAGTGCAGGTGGGGCAGAGAGTGCAGGTGGGTCTGGAGTGGGAAGTGAGTCTGGAGTGGGCAGAGAGTGCAGGTGGGTCTGGAGTGTGCAGTGAGTCTGGAGTTGGCAGACAGTGCAGGTGGGTCTGGAGTGGGCAGTGAGTGCAGGTGAGGAAGTGAGTGCAGATGGGTCTGGAGTGGGCAGTGAGTGCAGGTGGGGCAGAGAGTGCAGGTGGTTCTGGAGTGGGCAGTGAGTCTGGAGTGGACAGTGAGTGCAGGTGGGTCTGGAGTGGGCAGTGAGTGCAGGTGGGGCAGTGAGTGCCGGTGGGTCTGGAGGGGGCAGTGAGTCTGGAGTGGGCAGTGAGTGCAGGAGGGGCAGAGAGTGCAGGTGGGTCTGCAGTGGGCAGTGAGTGCAGGTGGGGCAGTGAGTGCAGGTGGGTCTGGAGTGGGCAGTGAGTGCAGGTGGGGCAGACAGTGCAGGTGGGTCTGGAGTGGGCAGTGAGTCTGGAGTGGTCAGAGAGTGCAGGTGGGTATGGAGTGGGCAGTGAGACTGGAGTGGGCAGTAAGTGCAGGTGAGGCAGTGAGTGCCGGTGGGTTTGGAGTGGGCAGTGAGTGCAGGTGGGGCAGAGAGTGCAGGTGGGTCTGGAGTAGGCAGTGAGTGCAGGTGGGGCAGTGAGTGCAGGTGGGTCTGGAGTGGGCAGTGAGTGCAGGTGGGGCAGACAGTGCAGGTGGGTCTGGAGTGGGCAGTGAGTCTGGAGTGGGCAGAGAGTGCAGGTGGGTATGGAGTGGGCAGTGAGACTGGAGTGGGCAGTAAGTGCAGGTGGGGCAGTAAGTGCAGGTGGGGCAGTGAGTGCAGGTGGGGCAGTGAGTGCAGATGGGTCTGGAGTGGGCAGTGAGTGCAGGTGGGGCAGAGAGTGCAGGTGGGTCTGGAGTGGGCAGTGAGTCTGGAGTGGGCAGTGAGTGCAGGTGGGGCAGTGAGTGCAGATGGGTCTGGAGTGGGCAGTGAGTGCAGGTGGGGCAGACAGTGCAGGTGGGTCTGGAGTGGGCAGTGAGTCTGGAGTGGGCAGAGAGTGCAGGTGGGTACGGAGTGGGCACTGAGACTGGAGTGGGCAGTAAGTGCAGGTGGGGCAGTGAGTGCCGGTGGGTTTGGAGTGGGCAGTGAGTGCAGGTGGGGAAGTGAGTGCAGATGGGTCTGGAGTGGGCAGTGAGTGCAGGTGGGGCAGACAGTGAAGGTGGGTCTGGAGTGGGCAGTGAGTCAGGAGTGGGCAGTGAGTGCAGGTGGGGCAGTGAGTGCAGATGGGTCTGGAGTGGGCAGTGAGTGCAGGTGGGACAGTGCTGGTGGGTCTGGAGTGGGCAGTGAGTGCAGGTGGGGCAGAGAGTACAGGTGGGTCTGGAGTGAGCAGTGAGTCTGGAGTGGCCAGAGAGTGCAGGTGGGTCTGGAGTGGGCAGTGAGTCTGGAGTGGGCAGACAGTGCAGGTGGGTCTGGAGTGGGCAGTGAGTACTGGTTGGGCACTTGAGTGCAGGTGGGTCTGGAGTGGGCAGTGAGTGCCGGTGGGTCTGGAGTGGGCAGTGAGTGCCGATGGGTCTGGAGTGTGCAGTGAGTCTGGAGTTGGCAGACAGTGCAGGTGGGTCTGGAGTGGGCAGTGAGTGCAGGTGAGGAAGTGAGTGCAGATGGGTCTGGAGTGGGCAGTGAGTGCAGGTGGGGCAGAGAGTGCAGGTGGTTCTGGAGTGGGCAGTGAGTCTGGAGTGGACAGTGAGTGCAGGTGGGTCTGGAGTGGGCAGTGAGTGCAGGTGGGGCAGTGAGTGCCGGTGGGTCTGGAGGGGGCAGTGAGTCTGGAGTGGGCAGTGAGTGCAGGAGGGGCAGAGAGTGCAGGTGGGTCTGCAGTGGGCAGTGAGTGCAGGTGGGGCAGTGAGTGCAGGTGGGTCTGGAGTGGGCAGTGAGTGCAGGTGGGGCAGACAGTGCAGGTGGGTCTGGAGTGGGCAGTGAGTCTGGAGTGGGCAGAGAGTGCAGGTGGGTATGGAGTGGGCAGTGAGACTGGAGTGGGCAGTAAGTGCAGGTGAGGCAGTGAGTGCCGGTGGGTTTGGAGTGGGCAGTGAGTGCAGGTGGGGCAGAGAGTGCAGGTGGGTCTGGAGTAGGCAGTGAGTGCAGGTGGGGCAGTGAGTGCAGGTGGGTCTGGAGTGGGCAGTGAGTGCAGGTGGGGCAGACAGTGCAGGTGGGTCTGGAGTGGGCAGTGAGTCTGGAGTGGGCAGAGAGTGCAGGTGGGTATGGAGTGGGCAGTGAGACTGGAGTGGGCAGTAAGTGCAGGTGGGGCAGTAAGTGCAGGTGGGGCAGTGAGTGCAGGTGGGGCAGTGAGTGCAGATGGGTCTGGAGTGGGCAGTGAGTGCAGGTGGGGCAGAGAGTGCAGGTGGGTCTGGAGTGGGCAGTGAGTCTGGAGTGGGCAGTGAGTGCAGGTGGGGCAGTGAGTGCAGATGGGTCTGGAGTGGGCAGTGAGTGCAGGTGGGGCAGACAGTGCAGGTGGGTCTGGAGTGGGCAGTGAGTCTGGAGTGGGCAGAGAGTGCAGGTGGGTACGGAGTGGGCACTGAGACTGGAGTGGGCAGTAAGTGCAGGTGGGGCAGTGAGTGCCGGTGGGTTTGGAGTGGGCAGTGAGTGCAGGTGGGGAAGTGAGTGCAGATGGGTCTGGAGTGGGCAGTGAGTGCAGGTGGGGCAGACAGTGAAGGTGGGTCTGGAGTGGGCAGTGAGTCTGGAGTGGGCAGTGAGTGCAGGTGGGGCAGTGAGTGCAGATGGGTCTGTAGTGGGCAGTGAGTGCAGTTGGGACAGTGCTGGTGGGTCTGGAGTGGGCAGTGAGTGCAGGTGGGGCAGAGAGTACAGGTGGGTCTGGAGTGAGCAGTGAGTCTGGAGTGGCCAGAGAGTGCAGGTGGGTCTGGAGTGGGCAGTGAGTCTGGAGTGGGCAGACAGTGCAGGTGGGTCTGGAGTGGGCAGTGAGTGCTGGTGGGGCACTTGAGTGCAGGTGGGTCTGGAGTGGGCAGTGAGTGCCGGTGGGTCTGGAGTGGGCAGTGAGTGCCGGTGAGTCTGGAGTGGGCAGTGAGTGCAGGTGGGCCAGTGAGTGCAGGTGGGTCTGGAGTGGGCAGTGAGTGCAGGTGGGGAAGTGAGTGCAGATGGGTCTGGAGTGGGCAGTGAGTGCAGGTGGGGCAGAGAGTGCAGGTGGGTCTGGAGTGGGCAGTGAGTCTGGAGTGGGCAGTGAGTGCAGGTGGGGCATTGAGTGCAGATGGGTCTGGAGTGGGCAGTGAGTGCAGGTGGGTCTGCAGTGGGCAGTGAGTGCAGGTGGGACAGTGAGTGGCGGTGGGTCTGGAGTGGGCAGTGAGTGCAGGTGGGGCAGAGAGTGAAGGTGGGTCTGGAGTGGGCAGTGAGTCTGGAGTGGGCAGAGAGTGCAGGTGGGTCTGGAGTGTGCAGTGAGTCTGGAGTTGGCAGACAGTGCAGGTGGGTCTGGAGTGGGCAGTGAGTGCAGGTGAGGAAGTGAGTGCAGATGGGTCTGGAGTGGGCAGTGAGTGCAGGTGGGGCAGAGAGTGCAGGTGGTTCTGGAGTGGGCAGTGAGTCTGGAGTGGGCAGTGAGTGCAGGTGGGGCGGTGAGTGCCTGTGGGTCTGGAGGGGGCAGTGAGTCTGGAGTGGGCAGTGAGTGCAGGAGGGGCAGAGAGTGCAGGTGGGTCTGGAGTGGGCAGTGAGTGCAGGTGGGGCAGTGAGTGCAGATGGGTCTGGAGTGGGCAGTGAGTGCAGGTGGGGCAGACAGTGCAGGTGGGTCTGGAGTGGGCAGTGAGTCTGGAGTGGGCAGAGAGTGCAGGTGGGTACGGAGTGGGCACTGAGACTGGAGTGAGCAGTAAGTGCAGGTGGGGCAGTGAGTGCCGGTGGGTTTGGTGTGGGCAATGAGTGCAGGTGGGGAAGTGAGTGCAGATGGGTCTGGAGTGGGCAGTGAGTGCAGGTGGGGCAGACAGTGAAGGTGGGTCTGGTGTGGGCAGTGAGTCTGGAGTGGGCAGTGAGTGCAGGTGGGGCAGTGAGTGCAGATGGGTCTGGAGTGGGCAGTGAGTGCAGGTGGGACAGTGCTGGTGGGTCTGGAGTGGGCAGTGAGTGCAGGTGGGGCAGAGAGTACAGGTGGGTCTGGAGTGAGCAGTGAGTCTGGAGTGGCCAGAGAGTGCAGGTGGGTCTGGAGTGGGCAGTGAGTCTGGAGTGGGCAGACAGTGCAGGTGGGTCTGGAGTGGGCAGTGAGTGCTGGTGGGGCACTTGAGTGCAGGTGGGTCTGGAGTGGGCAGTGAGTGCCGGTGGGTCTGGAGTGGGCAGTGAGTGCCGGTGAGTCTGGAGTGGGCAGTGAGTGCAGGTGGGCCAGTGAGTGCAGGTGGGTCTGGAGTGGGCAGTGAGTGCAGGTGGGGAAGTGATTGCAGATGGGTCTGGAGTGGGCAGTGAGTGCAGGTGGGGCAGAGAGTGCAGGTGGGTCTGGAGTGGGCAGTGAGTCTGGAGTGGGCAGTGAGTGCAGGTGGGGCAGTGAGTGCAGATGGGTCTGGAGTGGGCAGTGAGTGCAGGTGGGTCTGCAGTGGGCAGTGAGTGCAGGTGGGACAGTGAGTGCCGGTGGGTCTGGAGTGGGCAGTGAGTGCAGGTGGGGCAGAGAGTGAAGGTGGGTCTGGAGTGGGCAGTGAGTCTGGAGTGGGCAGAGAGTGCAGGTGGGTCTGGAGTGTGCAGTGAGTCTGGAGTTGGCAGACAGTGCAGGTGGGTCTGGAGTGGGCAGTGAGTGCAGGTGAGGAAGTGAGTGCAGATGGGTCTGGAGTGGGCAGTGAGTGCAGGTGGGGCAGAGAGTGCCGGTGGGTCTGGAGTGGGCAGTGAGTGCCGATGGGTCTGGAGTGTGCAGTGAGTCTGGATTTGGCAGACAGTGCAGGTGGGTCTGGAGTGGGCAGTGAGTGCAGGTGAGGAAGTGAGTGCAGATGGGTCTGGAGTGGGCAGTGAGTGCAGGTGGGGCAGAGAGTGCAGGTGGTTCTGGAGTGGGCAGTGAGTCTGGAGTGGACAGTGAGTGCAGGTGGGTCTGGAGTGGGCAGTGAGTGCAGGTGGGGCAGTGAGTGCCGGTGGGTCTGGAGGGGGCAGTGAGTCTGGAGTGGGCAGTGAGTGCAGGAGGGGCAGAGAGTGCAGGTGGGTCTGCAGTGGGCAGTGAGTGCAGGTGGGGCAGTGAGTGCAGGTGGGTCTGGAGTGGGCAGTGAGTGCAGGTGGGGCAGACAGTGCAGGTGGGTCTGGAGTGGGCAGTGAGTCTGGAGTGGGCAGAGAGTGCAGGTGGGTATGGAGTGGGCAGTGAGACTGGAGTGGGCAGTAAGTGCAGGTGAGGCAGTGAGTGCCGGTGGGTTTGGAGTGGGCAGTGAGTGCAGGTGGGGCAGAGAGTGCAGGTGGGTCTGGAGTAGGCAGTGAGTGCAGGTGGGGCAGTGAGTGCAGGTGGGTCTGGAGTGGGCAGTGAGTGCAGGTGGGGCAGACAGTGCAGGTGGGTCTGGAGTGGGCAGTGAGTCTGGAGTGGGCAGAGAGTGCAGGTGGGTATGGAGTGGGCAGTGAGACTGGAGTGGGCAGTAAGTGCAGGTGGGGCAGTAAGTGCAGGTGGGGCAGTGAGTGCAGGTGGGGCAGTGAGTGCAGATGGGTCTGGAGTGGGCAGTGAGTGCAGGTGGGGCAGAGAGTGCAGGTGGGTCTGGAGTGGGCAGTGAGTCTGGAGTGGGCAGTGAGTGCAGGTGGGGCAGTGAGTGCAGATGGGTCTGGAGTGGGCAGTGAGTGCAGGTGGGGCAGACAGTGCAGGTGGGTCTGGAGTGGGCAGTGAGTCTGGAGTGGGCAGAGAGTGCAGGTGGGTACGGAGTGGGCACTGAGACTGGAGTGGGCAGTAAGTGCAGGTGGGGCAGTGAGTGCCGGTGGGTTTGGAGTGGGCAGTGAGTGCAGGTGGGGAAGTGAGTGCAGATGGGTCTGGAGTGGGCAGTGAGTGCAGGTGGGGCAGACAGTGAAGGTGGGTCTGGAGTGGGCAGTGAGTCTGGAGTGGGCAGTGAGTGCAGGTGGGGCAGTGAGTGCAGATGGGTCTGTAGTGGGCAGTGAGTGCAGTTGGGACAGTGCTGGTGGGTCTGGAGTGGGCAGTGAGTGCAGGTGGGGCAGAGAGTACAGGTGGGTCTGGAGTGAGCAGTGAGTCTGGAGTGGCCAGAGAGTGCAGGTGGGTCTGGAGTGGGCAGTGAGTCTGGAGTGGGCAGACAGTGCAGGTGGGTCTGGAGTGGGCAGTGAGTGCTGGTGGGGCACTTGAGTGCAGGTGGGTCTGGAGTGGGCAGTGAGTGCCGGTGGGTCTGGAGTGGGCAGTGAGTGCCGGTGAGTCTGGAGTGGGCAGTGAGTGCAGGTGGGCCAGTGAGTGCAGGTGGGTCTGGAGTGGGCAGTGAGTGCAGGTGGGGAAGTGAGTGCAGATGGGTCTGGAGTGGGCAGTGAGTGCAGGTGGGGCAGAGAGTGCAGGTGGGTCTGGAGTGGGCAGTGAGTCTGGAGTGGGCAGTGAGTGCAGGTGGGGCAGTGAGTGCAGATGGGTCTGGAGTGGGCAGTGAGTGCAGGTGGGTCTGCAGTGGGCAGTGAGTGCAGGTGGGACAGTGAGTGGCGGTGGGTCTGGAGTGGGCAGTGAGTCTGGAGTGGGCAGAGAGTGCAGGTGGGTCTGGAGTGTGCAGTGAGTCTGGAGTTGGCAGACAGTGCAGGTGGGTCTGGAGTGGGCAGTGAGTGCAGGTGAGGAAGTGAGTGCAGATGGGTCAGGAGTGGGCAGTGAGTGCAGGTGGGGCAGAGAGTGCAGGTGGTTCTGGAGTGGGCAGTGAGTCTGGAGTGGGCAGTGAGTGCAGGTGGGGCAGTGAGTGCAGGTGGGGCGGTGAGTGCCTGTGGGTCTGGAGGGGGCAGTGAGTCTGGAGTGGGCAGTGAGTGCAGGAGGGGCAGAGAGTGCAGGTGGGTCTGGAGTGGGCAGTGAGTGCAGGTGGGGCAGTGAGTGCAGATGGGTCTGGAGTGGGCAGTGAGTGCAGGTGGGGCAGACAGTGCAGGTGGGTCTGGAGTGGGCAGTGAGTCTGGAGTGGGCAGAGAGTGCAGGTGGGTACGGAGTGGGCACTGAGACTGGAGTGGGCAGTAAGTGCAGGTGGGGCAGTGAGTGCCGGTGGGTTTGGTGTGGGCAATGAGTGCAGGTGGGGAAGTGAGTGCAGATGGGTCTGGAGTGGGCAGTGAGTGCAGGTGGGGCAGACAGTGAAGGTGGGTCTGGTGTGGGCAGTGAGTCTGGAGTGGGCAGTGAGTGCAGGTGGGGCAGTGAGTGCAGATGGGTCTGGAGTGGGCAGTGAGTGCAGGTGGGACAGTGCTGGTGGGTCTGGAGTGGGCAGTGAGTGCAGGTGGGGCAGAGAGTACAGGTGGGTCTGGAGTGAGCAGTGAGTCTGGAGTGGCCAGAGAGTGCAGGTGGGTCTGGAGTGGGCAGTGAGTCTGGAGTGGGCAGACAGTGCAGGTGGGTCTGGAGTGGGCAGTGAGTGCTGGTGGGGCACTTGAGTGCAGGTGGGTCTGGAGTGGGCAGTGAGTGCCGGTGGGTCTGGAGTGGGCAGTGAGTGCCGGTGAGTCTGGAGTGGGCAGTGAGTGCAGGTGGGCCAGTGAGTGCAGGTGGGTCTGGAGTGGGCAGTGAGTGCAGGTGGGGAAGTGATTGCAGATGGGTCTGGAGTGGGCAGTGAGTGCAGGTGGGGCAGAGAGTGCAGGTGGGTCTGGAGTGGGCAGTGAGTCTGGAGTGGGCAGTGAGTGCAGGTGGGGCAGTGAGTGCAGATGGGTCTGGAGTGGGCAGTGAGTGCAGGTGGGTCTGCAGTGGGCAGTGAGTGCAGGTGGGACAGTGAGTGCCGGTGGGTCTGGAGTGGGCAGTGAGTGCAGGTGGGGCAGAGAGTGAAGGTGGGTCTGGAGTGGGCAGTGAGTCTGGAGTGGGCAGAGAGTGCAGGTGGGTCTGGAGTGTGCAGTGAGTCTGGAGTTGGCAGACAGTGCAGGTGGGTCTGGAGTGGGCAGTGGGTGCAGGTGAGGAAGTGAGTGCAGATGGGTCTGGAGTGGGCAGTGAGTGCAGGTGGGGCAGAGAGTGCAGGTGGTTCTGGAGTGGGCAGTGAGTCTGGAGTGGGCAGTGAGTGCAGGTGGGGCAGTGAGTGCAGGTGGGTCTGGAGTGGGCAGTGAGTGCAGGTGGGGCGGTGAGTGCCTGTGGGTCTGGAGGGGGCAGTGAGTCTGGAGTGGGCAGTGAGTGCAGGAGGGGCAGAGAGTGCAGGTGGGTCTGGAGTGGGCAGTGAGTGCAGGTGGGGCAGTGAGTGCAGGTGGGTCTGGAGTGGGCAGTGAGTGCAGGTGGGGCAGACAGTGCAGGTGGGTCTGGAGTGGGCAGTGAGTCTGGAGTGGGCAGAGAGTGCAGGTGGGTATGGAGTGGGCAGTGAGACTGGAGTGGGCAGTAAGTGCAGGTGAGGCAGTGAGTGCCGGTGGGTTTGGAGTGGGCAGTGAGTGCAGGTGGGGCAGTGAGTGCAGATGGGTCTGGAGTGGTCAGTGAGTGCAGGTCGGGCAGAGAGTGCAGGTGGGTCTGGAGTGGGCAGTGAGTCTGGAGTGGGCAGTGAGTGCAGGTGGGGCAGTGAGTGCAGATGGGTCTGGAGTGGGCAGTGAGTGCAGGTGGGACAGTGCCGGTGGGTCTGGAGTGGGCAGTGAGTGCAGGTGGGGCAAAGAGTGCAGGTGGGTCTGGAGTGGGCAGAGAGTGCAGGTGGGTCTGTAGTGGGCAGTGAGTCTGGAGTGGGCAGACAGTGCAGGTGGGTCTGGAGTGGGCAGTGAGTGCTGGTGGGGCACTTGAGTGCAGGTGGGTCTGGAGTGGGCAGTGAGTGCCGGTGGGTCTGGAGTGGGCAGTGAGTGCCGGTGATTCTGGAGTGGGCAGTGCATCTGGAGTGGGCAGTGAATGCGTGTAGGCCAGTGAGTCTGGAGTGGGCAGTGAGTGCCGCTGGGTCTGGAGTGGGCAGTGAGTCTGGAGTGGGCAGAGAGTGCAGGTGGGTATGGAGTGGGCAGTGAGACTGGAGTGGGCAGTAAGTGCAGGTGGGGCAGTGAGTGCCGGTGGGTTTGGAGTGGGCAGTGAGTGCAGGTGGGGCAGTCAGTGCAGATGGGTCTGGAGTGGGCAGTGAGTGCAGGTGGGGCAGAGAGTGCAGGTGGGTCTGGAGTGGGCAGTGAGTCTGGAGTGGGCAGTGAGTGCAGGTGGGGCAGTGAGTGCAGATGGGTCTGGAGTGGGCAGTGGGTGCAGGTGGGGCAGACAGTGCAGATGGGTCTGTAGTGGGCAGTGAGTCTTGAGTGGGCAGTGAGTGCAGGTGGGTATGGAGTGGGCAGTGAGACTGGAGTGGGCAGTAAGTGCAGGTGGGGCAGTGAGTGCCGGTGGGTTTGGAGTGGGCAGTGAGTGCAGGTGGGGAAGTGAGTGCAGATGGGTCTGGAGTGGGCAGTGAGTGCAGGTGGGGCAGAGAGTGCAGGTGGGTCTGGAGTGGGCAGTGAGTCTGGAGTGGGCAGTGAGTGCAGGTGGGGCAGTGAGTGCAGATGGGTCTGGAGTGGGCAGTGAGTGCAGGTGGGTCTGCAGTGGGCAGTGAGTGCAGGTGGGACCGTGAGTGCCGGTGGGTCTGGAGTGGGCAGTGAGTGCAGGTGGGGCAGAGAGTGCAGCTGAGTCTGGAGTGGGCAGTGAGTCTGGAGTGGGCAGAGAGTGCAGGTGGGTCTGGAGTGTGCAGTGAGTCTGGAGTTGGCAGACAGTGCAGGTGGGTCTGGAGTGGGCAGTGAGTGCTGGTGGGGCACTTGAGTGCAGGTGTGTCTGGAGTGGGCAGTGAGTGCCGGTGTGTCTGGAGTGGGCACTGAGTGCCGGTGAGTCTGGAGTGGGCAGTGAGTCTGGAGTGGGCAGTGAGTGCAGGTGGGCCAGTGAGTGCAGGTGGGTCTGGAGTGGGCAGTGAGTACAGGAGGGTCTGGAGTGGGCAGTGAGTGCCGGTGGGTCTGGAGTGGGCAGTGAGTCTGGAGTGGGCAGTGAGTGCAGGTGGCGCAGTGAGTGTCGGTGGGTCTGGAGTAGGCAGTGAGTGCAGGTTGGTCTGGGGTGGGCAGTGAGTACAGGAGGGTCTGGAGTGGGCAGTGAGTGCCGGTGGGTCTGGAGTGGGCAGTGAGTCTGGAGTGGGCAGTGAGTGCAGGTGGCGCAGTGAGTGTCCGTGGGTCTGGAGTGGGCAGTGAGTGCAGGTGGGTCTGGGGTGGGCAGTGAGTGCAGGTGGGGCAGTGAGTGCAGGTGGGTATGGAGTGGGCAGTGAGTGCAGGTGGGTCTGGGGTGGGCAGTGAGTGCAGGTGGGGCAGTGAGTGCAGGTGGGTCTGGAGTGGGCAGTGAGTGCAGGTGAGTTGTGGGGCTTGTTGGTGGGTGTGGATGTTGTGTGGGGGCTGTTGTTTGGTGTTGGTGTGGGGTGCGTGGGAGGTGGAGCAGGAGAATAGGCAGGTGCGGCAGGAGAAGGGGCCTTGTGTGTGTGTGGGGCTGGTTAGTATGCAGTTGGGTCGAGCTCCAGGGTTGAGGGAGGGAGTGGGGGAGGTAGTGTAGTCTGGGGGGGTTTTGGCTGGTTGGGCCAGGGGAACTGGCGCCGGGCGCGGTCCGGGCGCGGACAGGCGCAGACGGGCTTGCCCCTGGCACGCCTCCGCTGTGCGGCCGCACAGCCGCCGCCATTAAGAGGGGGAGGTGGGAGGGAGGGGCAGCCGGGAGGCGGGAGGTGCGCGGGAACGGGAGTGCGAATGGGGTCTGGAGGGAGGCGGGCCGCAGGGACGCAGCGGCGGGGAATAGGCAGGAGCCGGGGGAGCTCACAAGGGTCGAGATGGCCCAGAAAAGAAGATACGGTGAGGGAAAAGCAGTGAAAAAGGCACAAAAAAACAAACACAATGCACAGGCTAGTAAAGAGAAGCAGAAAACAGGGAAAGTAGATGATGTCAGAAACAGTGGAAAACAGGAAACACAATGTACAGACTAACAGCGGAGGACAGAAGGAAAGGAGAAGAGGTCAGAAACAGAGGAAACAGTGGAAAACAGGAAACACAATGTACAGACTAACAGCGGAGGACAGTTGGAAAGGAGAGGGGTTCAGAAACGGTGGAAACAGTGGAAACAGGAAACACAATGCACAGACTAACAGCGGAGGACAGAAGGAAAGGAGAGGGGTTCAGAAACGGTGGAAACAGTGGAAACAGGAAACACAGTGCACAGACTAACAGCGGAGGTCAGAAGGAAAGGAGAAGAGGTCAGAAACAGAGGAAACAGTGGAAACAGGAAACACAGTGCACAGACTAACAGCGGAGGACAGAAGGAAAGGAGAGGGGTTCAGAAACGGTGGAAACAGTGGAAACAGGAAACACAATGTACAGACTAACAGCGGAGGACAGAAGGAAAGGAGAAGAGGTCAGAAACAGAGGAAACAGTGGAAACAGGAAACAGAATGCACAGACTAACAGCGGAGGACAGAAGGAAAGGAGAAGAGGTCAGAAACAGAGGAAACAGTGGAAACAGGAAACACAATGTACAGACTAACAGCGGAGGACAGAAGGAAAGGAGAGGGGTTCAGAAACGGTGGAAACAGTGGAAACAGGAAACACAATGCACAGACTAACAGCGGAGGACAGAAGGAAAGGAGAAGAGGTCAGAAACAGAGGAAACAGTGGAAACAGGAAACACAATGTACAGACTAACAGCGGAGGTCAGAAGGAAAGGAGAAGAGGTCAGAAACGGTGGAAACAGTGGAAACAGGAAACACAATGCACAGACTAACAGCGGAAGACAGAAGGAAAGGAGAAGAGGTCAGAAACAGAGGAAACAGTGGAAACAGGAAACACAATGTACAGACTAACAGCGGAGGACAGAAGGAAAGGAGAAGAGGTCAGAAACGGTGGAAACAGTGGAAACAGGAAACACAATGCACAGACTAACAGCGGAGGACAGAAGGAAAGGAGAAGAGGTCAAAAACGGTGGAAACAGTGGAAACAGGAAACACAATGTACAGACTAACAGCGGAGGTCAGAAGGAAAGGAGAAGAGGTCAGAAACAGTGGAAACAGTGGAAACAGGAAACACAGTGCACAGACTAACAGCGGAGGACAGAAGGAAAGGAGATGGGGTCAGAAATGGTGGAAACAGTGGAAACAGGAAACACAATGTACAGACTAACAGCGGAGGACAGAAGGAAAGGAGAAGAGGTCAGAAACAGAGGAAACAGTGGAAAACAGGAAACACAATGTACAGACTAACAGCGGAGGACAGAAGGAAAGGAGAAGAGGTCAGAAACAGAGGAAACAGTGGAAACAGGAAACACAATGTACAGACTAACAGCGGAGGACAGAAGGAAAGGAGAAGAGGTCAGAAACGGTGGAAACAGTGGAAACAGGAAACACAGTGCACAGACTAACAGCGGAGGACAGAAGGAAAGGAGAGGGGTTCAGAAACGGTGGAAACAGTGGAAACAGGAAACACAGTGCACAGACTAACAGCGGAGGACAGAAGGAAAGGAGAAGAGGTCAGAAACAGAGGAAACAGTGGAAACAGGAAACACAGTGCACAGACTAACAGCGGAGGACAGAAGGAAAGGAGAAGAGGTCAGAAACGGTGGAAACAGTGGAAACAGGAAACACAATGTACAGACGAACAGCGGAGGACAGAAGGAAAGGAGAAGAGGTCAGAAACAGAGGAAACAGTGGAAACAGGAAACACAATGTACAGACTAACAGCGGAGGTCAGAAGGAAAGGAGAAGAGGTCAGAAACGGTGGAAACAGTGGAAACAGGAAACACAGTGCACAGACTAACAGAGGAGGTCAGAAGGAAAGGAGAAGAGGTCAGAAACAGAGGAAACAGTGGAAACAGGAAACAGTGCACAGACTAGTAAAATTTACCAGTGTACACTGGACACCAGGGATGCGGAGGAGGGCCTCCAATACGTGATCGGTCGCGTGGGCGGGGGCCGGGGAAGAGCGGCACAGCAATGTGGTGCTGTCGACGCAGGGGAGCGAGCTCCAGCCAAAAAAGGTCAGGGGGCACTAGAAGAATCTGATGCAAACAACGCAATAACACTGTCCAGGCACTAGAAAAATCTGATGCACACAATGCAATAACACAGGCCAGGCACTAGGAGAATCTGATGCACACAATGCAATAACACAGGCCAGGCACTAGGAGAATCTGAAGGAAACAATGCAATAACACAGGCCAGGCACTAGGAGAATCTGATGACACAATGCAATAACACAGGCCAGGCACTAGGAGAATCTGATGCACACAATGCAATAACACAGGCCAGGCACTAGGAGAATCTGATGCACACAATGCAATAACACAGGCCTGGCACTAGAAGAATCTGATGCACACAGTCGAATAACACAGGCCAGGCACTAGGAGAATCTGAAGGAAACAATGCAATAACACTCGCCAGGCACTAGGAGAATCTGATGACACAATGCAATAACACAGGCCAGGCACTAGGAGAATCTGATGCACACAATGCAATAACACAGGCCCGGTACTAGGAGCATCTCATGCAAACAATGCAATAACACAGGCCAGGCACTAGGAGAATCTGATGCAAACAGTGCAATAACACTGTCCAGGCACTAGGAGAATCTGATGCACACAATGCAATAACACAGGCCCGGTACTAGGAGAATCTGATGCACACAATGCAATAACACAGGCCAGGCACTAGGAGAATCTGATGCACACAATGCAATAACACAGGCCAGGCACTAGGAGCATCTCATGCAAACAATGCAATAACACAGGCCAGGCACTAGGAGAATCTGATGCAAACAGTCGAATAACACAGGCCAGGCACTAGGAGAATCTGATGCACACAATGCAATAACACAGGCCAGGCACTAGGAGAATCTGATGCAAACAATGCAATAACACAGGCCTGGCACTAGAAGAATCTGATGCACACAGTCGAATAACACAGGCCAGGCACTAGAAAAATCTGATGCACACAATGCAATAACATAGGCCAGGCACTAGGAGAATCTGATGCACACAATGCAATAACACAGGCCTGGCACTAGAAGAATCTGATGCACACAGTCGAATAACACAGGCCAGGCACTAGGAGAATCTGAAGGAAACAATGCAATAACACAGGCCAGGCACTAGGAGAATCTGATGCAAACAACGCAATAACACTGTCCAGGCACTAGAAAAATCTGATGCACACAATGCAATAACACTGTCCAGGCACTAGAAAAATCTGATGCACACAATGCAATAACACTGTCCAGGCACTAGAAAAATCTGATGCACACAATGCAATAACACAGGCCCGGTACTAGGAGAATCTGATGCACACACTGCAATAACACAGGCCAAGTACTAGGAGAATCTGATGCAAACAATGCAATAACACAGGCCAGGCACTAGAAGAATCTGATGCAAACAATGAGATATCAGGTGTCGAGGGGAGCTCTGTATATTACATGTACAGACTCACACCAAGTCATGGTATCTCTACATAGTTTAAGCCCCCAAGTTTGCTGCTCCACTAGATTGTGACAGGCATCAGGTGGGACATGGCACTAGTTCTCTGGGCCTATATACCATAAACAGGTCAAAAAAGGAGGCTCCTGCTCAGGGCCCAAATGGGTTCTTCAGATACAAGCCCTGGAATTTCCGATCTGAGCTCTTCTGTTTATGTCTGCAACATCCTGGTGGTGCACCCCAGTGCAAGGAACTTCCAGAAGCTAGCAGTGTGGTAATAGAGAGCTGCAGGTCTGTGTAACACGAAGACTGAATACCAGAACCAATCAATATCTAACTGAGATTATTCAATATCTCACTGAGATTATTCACGTCCTAACTTCTCTTTCACTGTCACAGTAAAGAGCAGCTCCAGGCGGAAAGATGACTTCTCCTGCAAATGCCTCAAAGTGAAGTAAAGTAAACAGTGCAGAGTGGAAATGTCACCTTCTGTTTGCACCCCTAAAAGCAGGAGTAATATGTAGTGCAATATGCACATACAGATTCCCTGGTTTAATTAAAACCCCTCAGTGTCAGTAATAATTGATGCAGTTTATAAACATTTCCACAGTAAATGCCCCTCGTAGTCTGAGGAAAAATCAGTGTACAGATATTTACTACCCTAAACACTCTGCTTAGTGCGAGTAAACATCAGGGCACCTTATAGATCTATAAGTACCCCTTATAATGTAGTACAGCGGTTCCCAACCTTTTGACTTCTGTGGAGCCCCATTTTATCATTACTGGAACCCAGGAACCCCACTGAATCATTATTGGAATTCGGGGACGCCCACTATGGCATTACTGAAAGCTAGGGACCTAATCTGTTAATATTACTAAGTTTTCTAAGCAGTCGCAGACCCCCTGAGGAGGCTTTACGAACTCCCAGGGGTCCCCGGACCACAGGTTGGGAACCACTGATGTAGTAAAAAGCAGGGCATTGTGCACAGACATCCTCTTTTGTAAACCTCCCCTCACTGTGTTGTAAAAAGACAGTGCAGAGTGCACAGTTTTCCTCTGTAATTGCCCCTCATAGTGTAATAAAGAACAATGCACTGTACACATTCCTTCCTGTTACTGTCCCTCAACGTATGGGTAATAGCAGTGCATTGGTTACAGATTCTCTCTGTAAAGGCACCTCACAGTGTCAGTAATCAGCAGTGCAGAGTGTACACACTTACCCTTTTGTATACCCCTCATACTCTTGTAAAACAGATTTCCTCCTGTAGCTGTAAGCACCCCTTCTAGTGCAGTTAACAAATAGTGCACTGTACATGGATCACTTCTCTACCACAAATGATGACTACAAACCACCCCAGGGCTGGACGGAAAGTCCCCAGAGGTCCCCAGATAGAAGAGCCCAGCTCAGTCCGGCCCCTGGCAAAGATTTCTCACAGTGCAGTAAGATGCAGTGGAGTGCACAGACTCCTCATAGTGCAGTAAGATGTAGTGCAGTGTGTACAGATTCCTAACAGTGCAGTAAGGTGCAGTGCAGTGCACAGATCCCTCAGTACTGTAAAATGCAGTGCAGTGCACAGATCCCTCAACGCAGTAAGATGCAGTGCAGTGCAGATTCCTCACTACAGTAGGATGCAGTGCACAGATCCCTCAGTGCAGCAAGATGCAGTGCACAGACCCCCTCTTTAACACAAATGATGACCACAAACACCCCCCAGGGCTGGAAGGAAAGCCCCCCAGAGGTCCTCGGAAAGAAGAGCCCAGCTCAGCCCAACTCCTGGCAGAGATTTCTCATAGTGCAGTAAGATGCAGTGCACAGATTCCTCACAGTGCAGTAAGATGCATTGCAGTGCACAGATCCCCTCTTTAACACAAATGATGACCACAAACAACCCCAGGGCTGGAAGGAAACCCCCCCAGACATCCCCGGATTGAAGAGCCCAGCTCAGCCTGGCTCCTGGCAGCGATTTCTCATAGTGCAGTAAAATGCAGTGCACAGATCCCTCACAGTGTAGTAAGATGCAGTGCACAGATTCCTCAAAGATCAGTAAGGTGCACTGCACAGATTCCTCATATTGCAGTAAGATGCAGTGCAGTGCTGTAGGAAGGTAGCCTCTTTCTAGCCTTGTTACCCCCACTTTTGGCCTGTTTGTGAGTATGTGTCAAGGTGTTTTTACTGTCTCACTGGGATCCTGCTAGCCAGGACCCAGTGCTCATAGTGAAAACCCTATGTTGTCAGTATGTTTGATATGTATCATTGGGATCCTGCTAGCCAGGACCCCAGTGCTCATAAGTTTGTGGCCTATATGTGTTTCCTGTGTGGTTCCTAACTGTATCACTGAGGCTCTGCTAACCAGGACCTCAGTGTTTATGCTCTCTCTGCTTTTAAAATTGTCACTGCAGGCTAGAGACTAATTTTACCAATTCTGATTGACACGCTGGAACACCCTTATAATTCCCTAGTATATGGTACCTAGGTACCCAGGGTATTGGGGTTCTAGGAGATCCTTATGAGCTGCAGCATTTCTTTTGCCACCCATAGGAAGCTCATACAATTCTTACACAGGCCTGCCACTGCAGCCTGAGTGAAATAACGTCCACGTTATTTCACAGCCATTTTACACTGCACTTAAGTAACTTATAAGTCACTAATATGTCTAACCCTCACTTAGTGAAGGTTAGGTGCAAAGTTGCTTAGTGTAAGGGCACCCTGGCACTAACCAAGATGCCCCCACATCATTCAGGGCAATTTCCCCGAACTTTGTGAGTGCGGGGACACCATTACACGCGTGCACTGCATGTCTTCAGTAGAGGTCACTCCCAAGGTTGTTCAGGCAACTTATGAGAGTTTAAACTACAAGAGTTTGAGGGGTCTCTGCCTGGATAGAGATTTATGTATAGGTAAGAATCAAACAAAATAGTTTCTCTTTCACCTGCTCATAGAGGATAACCAGAACCAGTCTGGCCCATCTCAGGAGAGGGTAGAAAAAGGGGAGGGTTCCCAGTCAGACCCAGAGGAGTTCCCTGAAGATGCTGGGGAGGGTTCTTACAAAGTCCT
Source organism: Pleurodeles waltl (assembly GCF_031143425.1). Lineage (NCBI taxonomy): Eukaryota > Metazoa > Chordata > Amphibia > Caudata > Salamandridae > Pleurodeles > Pleurodeles waltl. The sequence goes on along the minus strand of NC_090442.1, from coordinate 9,649,366 downwards.
GCCCCCTAGCAGGCCACCTAGTGACACTGGTAGTGTTAGAGGGTCACACATCAGTATGACATCTTTCACTCCTAGAGGCCAGGTTACTAGAGTCCAGCCAGTTAGGGACAGGTCTCTCTCTGCCAATTCCCAAATGTCCTCTGTGTCCAAACATTCCCAAGCCTCCCACCCTGAGGATAACTTAATGGAAAGGGAACACAGAAAGCTGAGGTTGGAAGAGACCAGACTGAAGCTTAAACAGCAGCAGCTGGCCTTAGACAGGGAATCTCTACACATTGAGAAAGAAAGACAGAGGTTGGGTTAGTTCCCCATGGTGGCAGCAGCAGTATTCCTGATAGCAATCCTGTTAGAGAGCAAGATTCCAGGAATCTGCATAAGATAGTCCCCCCTTACAAGGAGGGGGATGACATTAATAAGTGGTTTGCTGCACTTCAGAGGGCCTGTATGGTACAGTTGGTCCCTCAAAGGCAGCGGGCTGCTATCTTGTGGCTATCTTTCACTGGAAAGGGTAGGGATAGGCTCCTTACTATCAGAGAAAGTAATGCCAATAACTACAAAGTTTTGAAGGATGCACTCTTGGACGGATTTGGCTTAACCACTGGACAATACAGGATCAAGTTCAGAGACACCAGAAAAAAGTCCTCTCAAGACTGGACAGATTTTATTGACTGTTCAGTGAAGGCCTTGGAGGGTTGGTTGCATGGCAGTAAGGTGACTGACTATGAAAGCCTGTATAATCTGATCCTGAGAGAGCATATTCTTAACAATTGTGTGTCTGATTTGTTGCACTAGTACTTGGTGGACTCAGATCTGACCTCTCCCCAAGAATTGGGAAAGAATGCAGACAAATGGATCAGAATAAGAATGAACAGAAAAGTTCATACGGAGGTGACAAAGATGGCAAGAAGAAAGATGGTGAGAAATCTCAGGATAAGCATGGGGATAAGGGTAAAACCAAAGATCCTTCTTCAAATCCTAAACACTCTTCAGGGGGTGGGGATAAATCATCTTCTTCCTCTTCTTCACAACCCACACACATTAAAAAGCCTTGGTGCTTTGTGTGTAAAAATAAAGGCCATTGGCCAGGGGATAAGTCCTGTCCAGGTAAACCCCCTGAGCCAACCACCACTAATACATCAAGCTCTAGTGCCCCTAGCAGTAGTGGTAATAGTGGTGGGACTGCTGGCAACAGTCAAAATAAGGGTGTAGTTGGGTTCACTTATGGGTCCATCATAGAAACTGGGGTAGTCAGTCCCAAGACAGTTTCTGTCACACCTGGTGGCATTGGCCTTGCCACACTGGCTGCTTGTCCCCTTACAATGGATAAGTACAGGCAGACAGTTTCCATAAATGGTGTTGAGGCTCAGGCCTACAGGGACACAGGTGTCGCGCCGCACCGAGCGGCGCGAGCCGAGCGTTCGGCACAAGCCGGGCGTTCGGCTCGGGCCGCGCATCGCGTTCCAAAGACGCGGCACGCCCCGAGCCTTTCCTGCACCCTGCGAGGCCCCAGAACTTACATGGGGCCTCGCTCTGCTCTCTCTCTCCGTTTTGTTGGGGTCTCCTGACCCCTCTTACCTGTTTTTGCTCCTTTTTTCTTTCTTCTTTCTTCTTTCTTTTTTCTTGGGTTTGTTTGTGGCACTTTCCTTTATGTCTTTTCCCCCTTCCCAGGTTACCTTTTTCTTCCCAGCATTCCTCATTCCCTATTCTATATGGTTTCTACTCCATTCTATTCTATCTACTTTTCCCTATCTAAGATGGTGTCCTTTTTCTTCCTGTGGGTCACTTCCTGTTTTTTAGTATTTAAGGGAGGTGTTTTCTTCTTTTCTTTGCGCTGCAACACTCTCTGTTCAGATGGTGTCTTCGCTCCTGATTTCCTAGCCTTTTGGTTCTGGAATTCGCCAATACTGTGTTATTTGACTTCAGTTCTTTTTGATTCCTGTTCTTTTGTTCTTGTTTTCAGGAATCTTTCTGTTGGAGGTTTTTTCCCCTTCTTTGGAAGGTTTTTTTTCCCTCTGGTGCTATTTTCTGAAGGTCACGGTCTGTTCTTGGCGTTTCCATTGCCTACAGCACCGTGGCTACCAGAAAGAGTCGCCCCTTTTTGGGCCAAAGCCGAACCCTAAAGATCCACGCCACGAGATCTGCAGATTCCAGGCGCAAGCAGCACGTGAGTCGTGACAGATTGCAGCGCCAAACCATCCCGACATCTTCAAACACCATGGATGACACAGTGGTGGCTGCTGCAGATCCGGATCAATCTCTCCTGACGACAATTCAGCAACAAGCTCAGGAATTGCAACAACTACGCAGTGAGAATGCTGCGTTACGACAGGCTTTGGCTTTCCGTAGTGGTGATGTTCCGACGCTCTCCGCCTCTACCCATCGTTTTTCTGGTGAACCAACCAAACTGCGTGAGTTCCTTGATTCATTAACAGTGTACTTCGCCTTCCGACCCACCCAATTCTCCCATGACAGAACAAAAGTGGGTTATCTCATCAGTGCCTTATCCGGTCCTGCCTTGGCCTGGGCAACCCCGATGGTATCATCCAACGACCCGGTATTGTCGGACTATCCCGCCTTCGTGAACTGCTTCAAGCAAATGTTTAGTCGTCCGGGATTGGAGGCCTCAGCGGAAGAAGCCTTATGTGACATTCATCAAGGCTCACAAGATGTCCTTCAATACATAACACGCTTTCGTCAGCTAGCGGCAGAGACCACCTGGGTGGAACATACTTTGGTGACTTTGTTTCGTAGAGGACTCAAAGAAGAAATAAAAGATGAACTAGTACATTCCACCAGAGTGGAAGATCTTCGTGGCCTGATGGATCAAGCCCTTTCCATCGAGTATCGCCTTCAGGAACGGAGATCGGAGAAGAGAAGGAGTAGAGGGTCTTCCCAACCAAGCACTTCACGAGTTTATCCGCATCGTTCTGAGGAACCTCGCCCTCCTGCTAGAGACATCGAAGGAGAACCCATGCAGGTGGATACTACTCGAGGCCCTCTCTCCGCTAGCGAACGGGAAGACAGACAAAAGAAAGGGTTGTGTCTGTACTGCGGTTCTGCCGGCCACATGCTTCGTACCTGTCCAGTATGTCCATCAAGACCATCGGGAAACGCCACTTCCCGTCCTCTGTAAGAAGGGAGGGGACGGGATTATCAGCTATACCTTCCATCAGTTCCTTTAATGACAATGCCACATCCTTGTTTATAGTACCAGTCATGTTACAGTTTCCTGACGGCCGTCAAGAAAAGACTATGGCACTACTAGATTGTGGAGCTAGTGGTATTTATATGAATAAGAAGTGGGCCACTACTCAACAAGTTCCGACACAACCTAAGGAAATTCCCGAACAAGTACACACAGTGGATGGATCCTTGATATCCTCGGGTCCAGTTGATACAACTACCCTGATGCTGAGTTTACAGATCGGTAACCATCAAGAACACATTTCCTTTGATCTCATAACATCCCCCAACCATACCATCATTCTTGGAATTCCGTGGTTCATCAGACATAATCCATATGTGAACTGGGCAACTCGGACGGTCTCCTTGTCTTCACAGTTTTGTCACGAGCACTGTTTTGCGTCTGACAAGTATTGGTCACCTAAGAGATCAATAATCACGGAAGGTACTACCGTTTCGACCATTAATACAGTCCAAGGAGTTCATGAACACTATTTGGAGTTTCAAGATGTATTCCAAAAACCCTCCAGACCTGTGTTACCTCCACATCGAGAGTACGATTGTGCTATTCCCTTGGAACCTGGCACTATCGTTCCTTTTGGAAGGATGTATTCCCTCACGGAACCTGAAAAGGAAGTACTAAAGGAGTACTTGGAAGAAAATATACAAAGTGGTCTTATTGTTCCATCGTCTTCTCCGGCCGGGGCTCCTCTCTTTTTCGTACCCAAGAAGACAAAGGATCTTCGCCCTTGCCTGGATTTTCGAGGCATGAATAAGATAACTATTAAAGATCGTTATCCTTTGCCTCTCATCAGGGATATTCTAGAGGCAGTCAGAGGAGCTCAACGGTTTACCAAACTAGATCTACGGGGAGCCTACCACCTTTTACACATTAAAGAAGGAGATGAGTGGAAAACAGCCTTTAGGACTCCATTTGGTCACTTTGAATACAAGGTAATGCCTTTTGGTCTCACTAATGCCCCCGCAATCTTCCAGAGATTTATGGACTCAGTGTTTTCTGATCTTCTGAACCAGACAGTTGTAATCTACCTAGATGATATTCTTATTTATTCTAGAAATCCCGAACTCCATTCTTCCCATGTGAAACAAGTCCTTCAAAGACTCCGGGCACATCAACTATTTTGCAAACCAGAAAAATGTGAGTTTGACAAGACGGAAGTCAAATATCTGGGTTATCATTTAAGTTCCACCGGCGTAGCTATGGATCAAGAAAAGGTACAAGCTATTCTAGATTGGCCTTCTCCATCTTCTATTAAAGAGACGCAATGTTTTCTAGGATTAGCGAACTTCTATCGGCAATTCATCTTAGACTTTGCAAAACAAACTAGCCATATAACTCACACTTTAAAGAAGGAAAATCTAACTAAAGGGTTTGTCTGGACTAAAGCGGCCGAAACAGCCTTTCAAGATTTAAAGAAGGCATTCACTCAAGCTCCCATCTTAAGACATCCAGATACCAACAAACAATTTATTGTCATTACCGATGCTTCTGAAAAAGCCATTGGAGCCATCCTACTCCAACAACAAGAGGATGATGGTCTTGAACATCCTGTTTTCTATTTGTCTCATATACTCTCTACTGCAGAACAACATTACTCAGTACTGGAAAGAGAATTATTGGCTCTGAAAACAGCTTGCATAGAATGGAGACAGTTTCTGATGGGTTCCAAGGAACCTTTTGAAGTGAGAACAGACCACTGTAACTTACAATGTTTACGAAATTTTGTATGCCAGAATAGTCGTCAAGCTCGTTGGGCCTTCTTCTTCAGCCAGTATGATTTCTACATTACTTATATTCCTGGCTCCCAAAACATTCTGGCTGATGCTCTGTCTCGTCGTTATCCAGATTGTACTCCTGCCCCAGCTCAACATCTACTGGAACCTAATAAGATCATTGGGGTAGCTCGGTCTTTTCTGGAGGAGGTACAACTGGAATACTCCAATCTATCTGATGACGAAGTAGAGAAATTAAGGCCTCTATTACATAAGAGACAAGGATACTATTATTATCAAGACCTGTTATTCCTCCCTACTAACAGAGTTAGAGAAAAAGCATTACAAATGTGTCATGATTCATCGGTTGCTGGTCATAGAGGCATCAAGGCCACACAAGAACTTCTTTCACAATTTTTCTGGTGGCCTACCTGGAAACTGGATATTGAAACATACGTTCAGGCTTGTCCCACATGCGCTCAAGTCAAGATTCCCCGAACCAGACCTGCAGGATTACTCCAGCCTTTGTCTGTTCCGCCAACTCCATGGCACACCATCTCTACTGATTTTATGTGTTCGCTACCACCTTCAGCAGGAAACCGGGTAATCATGGTCACTGTGGATTCCTTTACTAAGATGGCTCACTTCACTGCCCTGAAAAAGCTACCTACATCCCAAGAACTAAGCCAGATATTCATCGACCATATCTTCCGTCTTCATGGACTTCCACATACCATTATATCTGATAGAGAACCTCAGTACATTTCCTGGTTTTGGAGATATTTTTGTAAAACAATTAATATCAATAGAGCTCTGTCATCGGGCTTCCATCCTCAGACCAATGGACAGACCGAGCGTCTGAATCAAGGATTAGAGCAATACCTTCGTTGTTTTTGCAATTCTACCCAAAGCAACTGGAACACTTATCTCCCTATTGCTGAATTCTCCTACAACAATTCTGTCCATAGTGCCTCCAAGACCACTCCTTTTTTCAGTTCTTATGGCTTTCATCCTACCTCTTTCCCTACTTCTTCTCGGTCTCCCTCTCCCCTGCCCGCTATTACTTATTTTTCCAAACGCCTTCTACAAATCCATAGACTAATTCGATCCAATCTATTACACACCAAAAGATATATGAAGAAAGTAGCAGACAAGAAACGTAGGACCACTCCGGACTACCATCCACAAGATAAAGTTTGGCTTTCTTCTAAATTCTTACCCTCACGTCTTTCTCCGAACAAGTTCACACCTCGCTACTACGGGCCTTTCCGTATTCTCCAGTTGATTAATCCTGTCACTGTCCGTCTTCACTTGCCTTGCACGTGGAAGATTCATCCAGTCTTTCATGTCTCCCAACTCAAACCTTATGTTCCGGATCCTTATTCTCGTCAGTTTTCCTGGCTTCCTCCTGTCTTAGTGGATGATGTTCCTGAATATGAGGTTCAGGAAATTTGTGACTCTCGTCTTTTTCACAAACGTCTGCAGTATCTGATTCATTGGAAGGGTCATCCTCTCAGTGAATGTTCTTGGGAAGATGCATCTTCTGTTCATACACCTCTTCTGATTCAGCGCTTTCACCGTTTATTTCCTCTCAAACCAGGGCCTTCGGGAGGGGGGCCTACTGTCGCGCTGCACCGCGCGGCACGAGCCGAGCGTTCGGCACAAGCCGGGCGTTCGGCTCGGGCCGCGCATCGCGTTCCAAAGACGCGGCGCGCCCCGAGCCTTTCCTGCACCCTGCGAGGCCCCAGAACTTACATGGGGCCTCGCTCTGCTCTCTCTCTCCGTTTTGTTGGGGTCTCCTGACCCCTCTTACCTGTTTTTGCTCCTTTTTTCTTTCTTCTCTCTTCTTTCTTTTTTCTTGGGTTTGTTTGTGGCACTTTCCTTTATGTCTTTTCCCCCTTCCCAGGTTACCTTTTTCTTCCCAGCATTCCTCATTCCCTATTCTATATGGTTTCTACTCCATTCTATTCTATCTACTTTTCCCTATCTAAGATGGTGTTCTTTTTCTTCCTGTGGGTCACTTCCTGTTCTTTGGTATTTAAGGGAGGTGTTTTCTTCTTTTCTTTGCGCTGCAACACTCTCTGTTCAGATGGTGTCTTCGCTCCTGATTTCCTAGCCTTTTGGTTCTGGAATTCGCCAATTCTGTGTTATTTGACTTCAGTTCTTTTTGATTCCTGTTCTTTTGTTCTTGTTTTCAGGAATCTTTCTGTTGGAGGTTTTTTCCCCTTCTTTGGAAGGGTTTTTTTCCCTCTGGCGCTATTTTCTGAAGGTCACGGTCTGTTCTTGGCGTTTCCATTGCCTACAGCACCGTGGCTACCAGAAAGAGTCACCCCTTTTTGGGTCAAAGCCGAACCCTAAAGATTCACGCCACTAGATCTGCAGATTCCAGGCGCAAGCAGCACGTGAGTCGTGACAACAGGTGCCAGTATCACTTTGGTGACTGAAAACCTAGTGGCTCCTGCACAACACATCATTGGAACAACAGTACAAGATTATTGATGTCCATAACTCCACTAAGTTTCTTCCCTTAGCTATAAATCAGTTTAGTTGGGGTGGAGTTACTGGCCCTACTGGCCCTAAGCAGGTGGTAGTATCCCCTAGCTTACCTAGAGGCCTCAGGTTGGGCTGAGGTAGAATTTAATACCCATGCAGCCATGCTGGGTATCTCTGAGGAATTGTTCCCTCTCATTTCTACTGAAATGAAAAAGCAAAGGAGAACCTCTGGGGTTTGGGCAGCCCAGTCCCAGGAAGGCAGAACAAAGGATTTCCTCTGAGAGAGGGTGTTACACCCTCTCCCTTTGGAAATAGGTGTGAAGGGGTAGCCTCCGCCAGCCTCTGGAAATGCTTTGATAGGCACAGATGATGCCCATCTCTGCATAAGCCAGTCTACACCGGTTCAGGGATTCCCCCCTGCCCTGCTCTGGTGCAAAACTGGACAAAGGGAAGGGGAGTGGCCACTCCCCTGACCAGCACCTCCCAGGGGAGGTGCCCAGAGCTCCTCCAGTGTGTCCCAGACCTCTGTCATCTTGGATTCATAAGTGCTGGGGCACAATGGACAGCTCCGAGTGGCCAGTTCCAGCAGGTGACGTCAGAGACCCCTCCTGATAGGTGCTTACCTCTTTCAGTAGCCAAGTCTCCTTTCTTAGTAGCCAAACCTCCTTTTTTTGGCCATTTAGGGTCTCTCCTCTGGGCAATTCCTCAGATTCTGAATGCAAGAGCTCACCAGAGTTCCTCTGCACTTCTACCTTTGACTTCTGCCAAGGATCGACCGCTGACTTCTCCAGGACGCCTTCAAAACCGCAACAAAGTAGAAAGACGACTACCAGCAACATTGTAGCGCCTAATTCTGCCAGCTTTCTCAACTGCTTCCTGGTGGTGCATGCTCTGAGGGCTGTCTGCCTTCACCCTGCACTGGAAATCCTGAAGAAATCTCCCATGGGTTGACGGAGTCTTCCCCCTGCCAACACAGGCACCAAACTTCTGTATCACCAGTCCTCTGGGTCCCCTCTCAACTCGACGAGCCTGGTCCCTGGCACACAGGAGCTGGATCCAAAAGACTCCCACAGTCCCGTGGTCCTTCAGTCCAAGCTTGGTGGAGGTAAGTCCTTGCCTCCCCACGCCAGACAACAATCCTGTGTTCTGCGTGATCTGCAGCTGCTCCGGCTTCTGTGCACTTTTCCAAGGCTTCCTTTGTGCGCAGCCTAGCCTGGGTCCCCAGCACTCTGTCCTGCATTGCCCAACTCACTGAGTTGGACTCCGACGTTGTGGGACCCTCCTTTGTGACTCTGAGTCGACCGCTGTCCTCAGATCTTCCAAGTGCCTGTTCCGGTATTTCTGCAGGTGCTGCCTGCTTCTGTGGGGGCTCTCTGAGTTACTGAGCACCCCCTCTGTCTCCTCCTCCAAGGGGCGAAATCCTGGTCTTTCCTGGTCCCCAGCAGCACCCAAAATCCTCAACAGCAACTCTTGCAGCTAGCAAGGCTTGTTTGCGGTCTTTCTGTGTGTATATATTTTGTGTATTTTACTTACTGTAGGAGGCTGGCCTGGCTTGTATTGGGTACCAAGGGGTACTTACACCTTGCACCAGGTATCCCTTATTAGTGTAGAGGGGTGTCTAGCAGCTTAGGCTGATAGAAAGGTAGCTTAGCAGAGCAACTTAGGCTGAACTAGGAGGAGTGTAAAGCTCCTACTATACCACTGATGTCATATGCACAATATCATAAGAAAACACAATACACAGATATATTAAAAATAAAGGTACTTTATTTTTATGACAATATGCCAAAAGTATCCCAGTGAGTATCCTCAGTATGAGGATAGCAAATATACACAAGATATATGTACACAATACCAAAGATATGCAGTAATAGCAATAGGAAACAGTGCAAGCAATGTATAGTCACAATAGGTTGAAATGAGAGCACATAGGTACACGGGCAACACAAACCATATACTCTAGAAGTGGAATGCGAACCACGAATGGACCCCAAACCTATGTGACCTTGTAGAGGGTCGCTGGGACTGTCAGAAAACAGTGAGGGTTAGAAAAATAGCCCACCCCAAGACCCTGAAAAGTGGGTGCAAAGTGCACCTAAGTTCCCCAAAGAGCACAGAAGTCGTGATAGGGGAATTCTGCAAGGAAGACCAACACCAGCAATGCAACAACAATGGATTTCCAGACAAGAGTACCTGTGGAACAAGGGGACCAAGTCCAAAAGTCACGATCAAGTTGGGAGTGGGCAGATGCCCAGGAAATGCCAGCTGTGGGTGCAAAGAAGCGGCCACCGGATGGTAGAAGCTGTGGATTCTGCAAGAACGAAGAGGACTAGGAACTTCCCCTTTGGAGGATGGATGTCCCACGTCATGAAGAAGCTTGCAGAGGTGTTTCCGTGCAGAAAGACCGCAAACAAGCCTTGCTAGCTGCAAAGGTCGCGGTTAGGGTTTTTGGATGCTGCTGTGGCCCAGGAGGGACCAGGATGTCGCCAATTGCGTGAGGAGACAGTGGGGGCGTCCAGCAAGACAAAGAGCCCACTCAGAAGCAAGGAGCACCCGCAGAAGTGCCAGAAATGGCACTACAAAGAGGAGTGAACTGGAGCTCACCCAAAGTCACAAAGGAAGAGGGTCCCACGACGCCAGAGGACAACTCAGGAGGTCGTGCACTGCAGGTTAGAGTGTCGGGGACCCAGGCTTGGCTGTGCACAAAGGAAATCCTGGAAGAGTGCACAGGAGCCGGAGCAGCTGCAAATCACACGGTGCCCAGCAATGCAGTCTAGCGTGGGGAGGCAAGGACTTACCTCCACCAAACTTGAACTGAAGAGTCACTGGACTGTGGGAATCACTTGGACAGAGTTGCTGAGTTCAAGGGACCTCGCTTGTCGTGCTGAGAGGAGACCCAGAGGACCGGGGATGCAGTCTTTTGGTGCCTGCGGTTGCAGGGGGAAGATTCCGTCGACCCACGGGAGATTTCTTCGGAGCTTCTAGTGCAGAGAGGAGGCAGACTACCCCCACAGCATGCACCACCAGGAAAACAGTTGAGAAGGCGGCCGGATCAGTGTTACAAGGTCACAGTAGTCGTCTTTGCTACTTTGTTGCAGTTTTGCAGGCTTCCAGAGCAGTCAGCGGTCGATTCCTTGGCAGGAGGTGAAGAGAGAGATGCAGAGGAACTCTGATGAGCTCTTGCATTCGTTATCTGAAGAATTCCCCAAAGCAGAGACCCTAAATAGCCAGAAAAGGAGGTTTGGCTACTTAGGAGAGAGGATAGGCTAGCAACACCTGGAGGAGCCTATCAGAAGGAGTCTCTGACGTCACCTGCTGGCACTGGCCACTCAGAGCAGTCCAGTGTGCCAGCAGCACCTCTGTTTCCAAGATGGCAGAGGTCTGGAGCACACTGGAGGAGCTCTGGGCACCTCCCAGGGGAGGTGCAGGTCAGGGGAGTGGTCACTCCCCTTTCCATTGTCCAGTTTCGCGCCAGAGCAGGGCTGGGGGATCCCTGAACCGGTGTAGACTGGCTTATGCAGAAAGGGGCACCATCTGTGCCCATGAAAGCATTTCCAGAGGCTGGGGGAGACTACTCCTCCCCAGTCCTAACACCTTTTTCCAAAGGGAGAGGGTGTAACACCCTCTCTCTGAGGAAGCCCTTTGTTCTGCCTTCCTGGGCCAAGCCTGGCTGGACCCCAGGAGGGCAGAAACCTGTCTGAGGGGTTGGCAGCAGCAGCAGCTGCAGTGAAACCCCGGGAAAGGTAGTTTGGCAGTACCCGGGTCTGAGCTAGAGACTCGGGGATCATGGAATTGTCTCCCCAATGCCAGAATGGCATTGGGGTGACAATTCCATGATCTTAGACATGTTACATGGCCATGTTCTGAGTTACCATTGTGACACTATACATATGTTGTGACATATGTATAGTGCACGCGTGTAATGGTGTCCCCGCACTCACAAAGTCCGGGGAATTTGCCCTGAACAATGTGGGGGCACCTTGGCTAGTGCCAGGGTGCCCACACACTTAGGGCCTGATTCTAACTTTGGAGGACGGTGTTAAACCGTCCCAAAAGTGGCGGATATACCACCTACCGTATTACGAGTTCCATAGGATATAATGGACTCGTAATACGGTAGGTGGTATATCCGCCACTTTTGGGACGGTTTAACACCGTCCTCCAAAGTTAGAATCAGGCCCTAAGTAACTTAGCACCCAACCTTTACCAGGTAAAGGTTAGACATATAGGTGACTTATAAGTTATTTAAGTGCAGTGGTAAATGGCCGTGAAATAACGTGGACGTTATTTCACTCAGGCTGCAATGGCAGGCCTGTGTAAGAATTGTCAGAGCTCCCTATGGGTGGCAAAAGAAATGCTGCAGCCCATAGGGATCTCCTGGAACCCCAATACCCTGGGTACCTCAGTACCATATACTAGGGAATTATAAGGGTGTTCCAGTATGCCAATGTAAATTGGTGAAATTGGTCACTAGCCTGTTAGTGACAATTTGGAAAGAAATGAGAGAGCATAACCACTGAGGTTCTGGTTAGCAGAGCCTCAGTGAGACAGTTAGTCATAACACAGGTAACACATATAGGGCACACTTATGAGCACTGGGGACCTGGCTGGCAGGGTCCCAGTGACACATACAACTAAAACAACATATATACAGTGAAATATGGGGGTAACATGCCAGGCAAGATGGTACTTTCCTACACTTACCTCCTAAGGGAGTATACCCTCTGAGATACTTTTGGCATATTGGAGGTCATTCCAACCCTGGCGGTCGGTGTTAAAGCGGCGGCAAAACATCCAACAGGCTGGCAGTAAAAAAAATGCAATTCCGACCCTGGCGGAAACCGCCAACAGAGACCGCCACTTTAACACACCGCCCGCCACGGCGGGACAAACAAACAGTGCAGCGGTCACCGCCAACAGACAGGCGGGAGACAATGTACCGCCACCCTATCACAACCCACCAATCCGCCACCTTTTCCGGGGCGGTATCCCCTCCGATAAAAACATGGCGGAAACATCCATTTCAAACGGAAAATGCTCACCTCCATACACCCCACGAGGAATCTGGACAGCATGGAACCCGAACTCCACATCCTACCAGCCATTGTCTTCCTGCTCCTCTACCAGGAGCACAAACGCCGGCGTAGAAGACAACGGTGAGTACTGCACCTACGACACAGGGGAGGGGGGAGGCAAAAAATTACGGTGACACACTTATGCGACACACCCACCCCTACCCTCACCCACTGCAACACACACATCAATGCATAGCAACACATCACAGTTACCCCCCCAAACCCCCCGGAAGAATGCAAAGACAAAAGGAAATGATTATAAATTTAGAAATATATTGTAAGACTGAGTATAAAATATTTCACACATCTATAACTTTATATACATAAATTGTCCAGTCCGATATGTGTATCAGCCATTGTTCGTGGGCCACTGGGCCAAAACACATGGGCAAAGCCCACACAGGATACCTGCCTCCAACGGAGAGAACATTGCAGGGGCATCAGATAGGAAAACTACAGGTACCTCAGGGGGAAGGGAAGGGGGGGCACCTCAGCCAGATGAGTCCATGACGCCAGATCCACGAGCGGCCTCCATGGCCACTGTACCATCCTGGGGAGTGCAAAGCCACAGTCTCTCAAGTCTCTACAGTGGGTGGCTTGCCCACTGTGCCATCCTGGGGAGTGCAAAGCCACAGTCTCACAAGTCTCTACAGTGGGTGGGTTGCCCACTGTTCAACCCCGGGGAGTGCAAAGCCACAGTCTCTCAAGTCTATACAGTGGGTGGGTTGCCCACTATACCATCCTGGGGAGTGCAAAGCCACAGTCTCTCAAGTCTCTACAGTGGGTGGGTTGCCCACTGTGCCATCCTGGGAAGTGCAAAGCTACAGTCTCTCAAGTGGATGACAGTCTCCACTGGTACTGGAGGGGGACTAGTGCCCAGAGTGCTTCATGCAGCCCTGCCCGACACAGATGCGGGCCTGCCCCTTCCGCCAATGGGCCAGCGGTTCTTGAGATGAAGGGCCCAGTTCAGCGGTGCTTGAGACGGCGGTGCCCAGCAGAGCGGTGCTTGAGATGAAGGGCCCAGTGGAGCAGTGCTTGAGATGAATGGCCCAGCGGAGCAGTGCTTGAGATGAAGGGCCCAGTTCAGCTGTTCTTGAGACGGCGGTGCCCAGCGGAGCGGTGCTTGAGATGAAGGGCCCAGCGGAGCAGTGCTTGAGATGAAGGGCCCAGCGGAGCAGTGCTTGAGATGAAGGGCCCAGTTCAGCGGTTCTTGAGACGGCGGTGCCCAGTTCAGCGGTGCTTGAGACGGCGGTGCCCTGTTCAGCGGTGCTTGAGATGAAGGGCCCAGTTCAGCGGTGCTTGAGTGAATGGCCCAGTTCAGCGGTGCTTGAGATGGCGGTGCCCTATTCAGCGGTGCTTGAGATGAAGGGCCCTGTTCAGCGGTGCTTGAGACAGCGGTGCCGTGTTCAGCGGTGCTTGAGATGAAGGGCCCTGTTCAGCGGTGCTTGAGACGGCGGTGCCCTGTTCAGCGGTGCTTGAGATGAAGGGCCCTGTTCAGCGGTGCTTGAGACGGCGGTGCCCTGTTCAGCGGTGCTTGAGATGAAGGGCCTAGTTCAGCTGTGCTTGAGACGGCGATGCCCTGTTCAGCAGTGCTTAAGATGAAGGGCCCAATTCAGCGGTGCTTGAGACGGCGGTGCCCTGTTCAGCGGTGCTTGAGATGAAGGGCCCAGTTCAGCGGTGCTTGAGACGGCGGTGCCCTGTTCAGCGCTGCTTGAGATGAAGGGCCCAGTTCAGCGGTGCTTGAGATGAAGGGCCCTGTTCAGCGGTGCTTGAGACGGCGGTGCCCTGTTCAGCGGTGCTTGAGATGAAGGGCCCAGTTCAGCGGTGCTTAAGACGGCGGTGCCCTGTTCAGCGGTGCTTGAGATGAAGGGCCCTGTTCAGCGGTGCTTGAGATGGCGGTGCCCTGTTCAGCGGTGCTTGAGATGAAGGGCCCTGTTCAGCGGTGCTTGAGACGGCGGTGCTCTGTTCAGCGGTGCTTGAGATGAAGGGCCCAGTTCAGCGGTGCTTGAGACGGCGGTGCCCTGTTCAGCGGTGCTTGAGATGAAGGGCCCTGTTCAGCGGTGCTTGAGATGAAGGGCCCAGTTCAGCGGTGCTTGAGACGGCGGTGCCCTGTTCAGCGGTGCTTGAGATGAGTGTCCAGGTCAGCGGTGCTTGAGATGAGTGTCCAGGTCAGCGGATCCGGCCATGGCATGGATGTTACTCGCCACCTGACATGTGGGTGGCGGGCCTTCCTGCCCATCTGTCTGGTGGCTTGCGGGGCCCTCCTGGGCTGCAGTACCCGGCCTGTGGGTGTCCTCCTGCACACCTGGGATGGGGCAGGTGGGGCCCTCCTGGCCAGCTGGCCTGCTGCCGGACATGTCGGGCGTGCTGCCCTTCCCACCCTTCCCTGTATGCCTGTGGCCCTTTCCCACCTTTGGCGGTGTGCCAGGTGGCACCCGACTTCCTGCCGGAGCCAATGTAGGAATTTTTGGTCCCTGGTGTCTTTGGTCTCTCGCACCGGGCACTGGCAATCTTCGGATGCTTTTCCGGGGGTGGGCTGGCTGTGCCTTGGCTCCTAACTGAACTGGATGCCCTTGAGGGTGGGGGACTCCACAGTCCATGGCAAACAGTCTTTACAGGTCCTGGTTTTGTGGTGGCTGAGGTGCTGATTGGAGTCTTATGAGATGGACGGGGTGGGAGAGTTGTAGGAAAGAGGTCAAGTTTTGAAAAGAAAAGCAATTTCGAAAGAGAGGGACGGGTAGGTGTAGTGGGTATGGGAGTGGAGGAAGAGGATGTGGTTGTAGGAGTGTGAAGTCTGGTGTCTTTGGGTGCAGGTGCTTGGGCTGGAGGCTGTCGTGAGGTGGATGGCTGTTGGGTGGGTGGCTGCCTGCGTTTGTGTAGCTTGGAAGAGGGGGTCACAGACACACTGGGAGAGGACACAGGGGACGTGTAAATGGTAGTGGGGGTGGTGACTGCACGTGTGCGGAGTGTTCTGGTGGGTGTGCTGGTGATGGACGTAGTGGCTGAAGATGTTGTGCATGCAAGTGTGAGTGGAGACGTGACAGGGAGGGAGGAGGGAGACGAGGAGGAGGGGGACACAGTGGAGGCAGTGGGTGTTGGTATGTCTGCATGTGGATGTTGCTTGTGTGATGTGTGGTGCTTATGTCTGGATGAGCTTCCCTTGGGTGTTGAGGTGTGTGCAGGCTGGTCTGATGGTGTGGTTGGGATAGGCAGAGGTACAGGGGATTGGGTCTGGGTGGAGGAAGTTGGAGGGGGGAGGCTAGAGACAGGGACAATGGCTGCCGTCAGTGCTGAGGCCAGAGCGTTGAACGATCGCTGATGGGCAGCCTGACCAGAATGAATGCCCTCCAGGTATGCATTACTCTGGTGCACCTCCCTTTCTACACCCTGGATGGCATTCAAAAGGGTAGACTGGCCAACAATGATGGTCCTCAGGAGGTCAATGACCTCCTCACTGAGGGCAGCATGGGTGACGGGGCAGGGCCTGAGGTGCCTGGGGCGAAGGAGATGCTCACCTTCCTGGGTGAGCGGCCACGGGGCAAACGCTGAGGGGCTGCTGGGAGGGTGGTGCTGGTGCGCTGGGTGGCGGCTGTACCTGTTGTTGCGGGGGGCACGGATGTTGCCGCCACCACAAGGGAGCTCCCTTCAGAGGACGAGTCGCTGTCACTGATATCAGCACGAGTCCCTGCTGTGGAGCTCCCCTCGCCCTCCTTCCCACTGGTGTATTCGGACTCCGTTGCATGGCCCTCCAGGGCCATGTGGGATGCAGCTCCCTTGTGCTCCGATGCCACTTCTCCTCCGCCTGATGATGCTAATGTACACATGAACAGGAAGACCACAAAAAAGGGGGGAGAGAAATAAAGACATGTTGAGTGCATGCATTGGCGTCACTGTTGACGGAGAGGACAGACACAGAAGCCCCATGCACTACGCAGCGCACTTGGGGTCCACTATGCAATCCGTGGGACATGGCCTACAAGCCTATGGACGACAACTGCACACATAGATGACACAGGGCCATGGATACCTGTACTTGGCACCCTACAGAGGTGGGGGGTGGGGGCACAGGGCCATCCTATACGGAGGGGCCTAGCCTTCAGAAATCGCCCTGGCCTAGGGATACCCACAGCCCTCCTCCCCCACCCAGACACCTCCACTGCGCGCAAAGTCAGCAGAATGTATTTGTACTCACTCCCTTGTGTCTGCTGTGATGTCCTCACGCGCCCATCCAAATCGGGGTAGGCCACCGCCAGGATCCGGGACATCAGGGGGGTCAAAGTACGACTGGCACCCCTCCTACGTTGGGAGGCCATCCCCAGCTGAGCCTCCGCCGTCTTCCTGCTCCAGCGTCGGATGTCCTCCCACCTCTTCCGGCAATGGGTGCCCCCTCTGTTATGGACCCCCAGGGTCCGGACGTCCTTGGCGATGGCACGCCAAATAGCGACTTTCTGGTGGGCGCTGACCTATGTGACATGTACAGGGAGAGAAAAATTGTCATCACCTTCTGCATGCTCGATGTGAGTGGCCCCCCATCCCCACCCTTGCCATGTGGCACATGCTCTCATCTGTCGTTTGATGCATGCCTCAAACGCTCCCCTCCCCACCATCTTTCATCCACCCCACTCAACCCAGGCATTGCCCACTAAGCATGGTCCCTGTGTACTTACCTGTTGGTCCGGAGGACCGTAGAGTAGCGCATACTGGGGGAGGACCCTATCCATAAGTTTCTCCAACTCCTCTGCAGTGAAGGCAGGGGCCCTTTCTCCAGTCGCATGAGCCATTGTCTCTTCCAGACCGAGGTCACAGCAGCACTTGCAGTGTAGGTCCTCTCCTGTGGAAGATCAGGTATAAAGTGATTAAGCAGATAGAAAATGGTGGTCGCGACCGCCGGCGCACATCGTCATTGGCTCCTGAAACCCATAGGGTTCAATGTTAACCAATGCGGCTTTGCGCCGCGGTCTTCGACCGCCTACCGCCACGGTGTGCCACGCCAGCGCATTGACCTCACATCCCACTGCCGCACTTCATAGGTCAGGCAGCCGCCATTTCAAATGCCCACATGGCTTAATTTCTACTGCGTCACACATACCTAGGCCTTGCATCAACACTCATACAAACCTTTCAATGCATTGGGAATCGTGTTATGTGCAAGCTGTGGTTACGTACCTGTGGTTGATTGACTCTGTGCTCGCTGTTGTCCTTCATAGGCACCGTCCGCTGGGACATGCGAGGAGATGGAGGAATCTTTCCGTGTACAGACCGCTGGTGGACCTGTCGACAATGGAGGAACGACATGTCATACTGACATACAGGCTTGACCGAGCCACTATTCATGAACTGTGTGCCCAGCTGGAGCCAGACCTGATGTCACCAATCCGCCAACCCACAGGTATCCCCCCTCTAGTGCAGGTGCTGTCAGTACTCCATTTCTTAGCAAGTGGGTCATTTCAAACAACAGTGGCCATATCATCAGGGATGTCCCAGCCCATGTTTTCCAAGGTGTTGTCCAGAGTGTTGTCTGCCCTGCTCAAACACATGCGGAGCTACATCATTTTCCCTGAGGTGGGGGATTTGGTTACAGTGAAAGGAGACTTCTATGCCCTTGGACATATTTCCAACATCATTGGTGCCATTGATGGGACACATGTTGCTTTGGTCCCCCCCAGCAGGCGTGAACAGGTGTACAGGAACCGGAAGAGTTATCATTCCATGAATGTACAGATGGTGTGTTTGGCTGACCAGTACATCTCCCATGTTAATGCCAAGTTCCCTGGCTCAGTGCATGACGCCTACATCCTGCGGAATAGCAGCATCCCGTATGTGATGGGTCAACTCCAGAGGCACCGGGTGTGGCTATTAGGGGACTCTGGTTACCCCAACCTGTCATGGCTACTGACCCCAGTGAGGAATCCCAGGACCAGGGCAGAGGAACGCTACAATGAGGCCCATGGGCGGACTAGGAGGGTGATCGAGCGAACCTTTGGCCTCCTGAAGGCCAGGTTCAGGTGCCTCCATATGACAGGTGGATCCCTAATGTACTCACCAAAGAAGGTGTGCCAGATCATCGTGGCCTGCTGTATGCTTCACAACCTGGCTTTGCGATGCCAGGTGCCTTTTCTGCAGGAGGATGGTCCAGATGGTGGTGTTGTAGCAGCTGTGGAGCCTGTGGAGAGTGAAGAGGAGGAAGCCGAAGAGGGCGACATAGAGAACAGGAACACAGTAATACAGCAGTATTTTCAATGACACACAGGTAAGAGTACACACCGGCATATTACATTTACTTAAAGACTCCTACCTCTCTACTGTCTGACTTTTCCCCCAGTGTATGGTAACTGTGTTACCATGGAACACACCTTCCCCCCGTAGGTCGTTCCACCTCTTCCTGATGTCGTCCCTATTTCTTGGGTGCTGTCCCACAGCGTTGACCCTGTCCACTATTCTGCTCCATAGCTCCATCTTCCTGGCAATGGTGGTGTGCTGCACCTGTGTCCCAAACAGCTGTGGCTCTACTCGTACAATTTCCTCCACCATGACCCTGAGTTCATCATCAGAGAACCTGGGGTGTCTTTGCGGTGCCATGGGGTGGTGTGGGTGATGTGTAGGGTGGATTGTGTGGTGCTAAGTGTGGTGATGTGTATTGTTGTGTTGTGTGAAGTGCGTGCAAATATTGCTGGGTGACAGTGAATTGGGCGTCTGGGTGCTCGGATGTCTTTTCTCGGTGCGTGTTCACAAATCTCTAGGAGTGGAGGTTTGTGGGTGATGTGGGTGTGTATTTTATATTGTATTATGTGTGTGGGAGTGGTGTGTGTATGTGTATCAGGTGTGTGTATTTTGAATTGTCCAATGTGGTAGTGTTTTGGAAGAGTGTGTGTATTTCGAGCGCGGCGGTGTGTACCGCCAATGGAATACCGCGGTTGAAAGACCGCCGCGTGGATTTGTGTGTCGTGATAGTGTGGGCGTATTTCTGTTGGCGTGACGGTGGAGGTTTGGTCATCGCCAGTTTCTCGCTGCCCTTTGGTGTGGCGGACTTTTGTGGATGTCTGTATTTTGGCGGTTTGCCTGTTGTGGGTCAGAATGACCGTGGCGGTTTACCGCGGCGGTGTTATGGCGGTCTTCTTAACGGCGGTAAGCGACTTTTACCACCGAGGTTGGAATGACCACCATTGTCACTAAAATGAAGTACCTTTATTTTTAGTAACTCTGAGTATTGTGTTTCTTATGATATAGTACCTATATGATACAAGTGGTATGGTAGGAGCTTTGCATGTCTCCTAGTTCAGCCTAAGCTGCTTTGCCATAGCTACCTTCTATCAGCCTAAGCTGCTAGAAACACCTCTTCTACACTAATAAGGGATAACTGGACCTGGCACAGGGTGTAAGTACCTCTTGGTACCACTATAAGCCAGGCCAGCCTCCTACAAGTGCACAGATCCCTCACAGTGCAGTAAGATGCAGTGCAGTGCACAGACCCCTCAGTGCAGTAAGTTGCAGTGCACAGATCCCCTCTTTAACATAAATGATGAGCACAAACACCCCCAGTCCCGGAAGGAGAGCCCCCCAGAGGTCCCCGGATAGAAGTGCCCAGCTCAGCCCAGCTCCTGGCAGAGATTTCCTCCAGCATTATTCAGTCTATTTCTACAAACACAGCAGAAGGTGCTGACAATCTCCTACCTGAGCAGAAACCTGTGCAGACATTTCCAGGCTCTCTCCTCCTCCTGGGGCTGGGGGGGGGTGCGGGGGGGCAGGTGCAGATTTGGAGTCTGAGGGGGGTCTGTGAGGGTCTGAAGATGAAGATAACTGCACAGACAGACAGGGGGTCCTTCCTCCTCTGCAGCAGGCTGGACACAGAAGGAGAGGCCGGAAGTGATGTCAGCATCCGCTGCTCGTGCTGTCTCTGCCGCCGCTGACCCGGAAGAGGAAACCCTTCTCCCTTTCATACAATGTGCTCAGTGGATTTCACCAGCAGGCGAGGAGCGCCCTCCGGTGGCCGCTGGCGGGACCGCCTCCTCCAGGCTCCAGGAGTAAATACGTTTCATACAAAGAAGCAATTCGTGAGGTCAAACAATGTCCAACAATTCTATGGCAGGACCGGAGGCTCAGATTATGCTTCTCTCTCTTTACTACTCAAATTTTCAGCAGACAATCAAAACACATAAAAACATCAACTACATTTCCCAAAAGTCATTGCACAAAATGTCCACCAATCAACAGCCCCTTTGACCATATTAGAGTCCATAAAATTTCTGGAACCTCCTCTTTCTTTGACGCTCGTCGGCGAGTTAAGTGCTCTTCTTCTTATCTCTTACTATTGGGTTATTGTGACATTTGGCGGCGCGTGTGCTTGCTTACCGTGGCGCCTGCATTGTTCTTGTATTTTTCACCGTCAGTAGCCTTGCTGTTCTTCCGATCCGAGCGGAGTCCCGTTTTCGGGACGTTCCGCTATCTGATCAGCTACGTGAGTTTCTATTCAGGCATTTCCCCCTTTGATGTGATTTTAGCGCGTCTGCGCGTGAACAGTGCCTGTCCCTTATACGGCCCGCACCTGAGAGCTCGACAGAGCATGTAGCCCAAATCCTACTAGATCTACTAGTTGGGCTATGCGCATTCCGTCATGACGTAGGAATCACGCGTTATTCGCATTCCTGACGTGTTGGTCATCGGCATTCCACGCCTTGCTCTGGCTGCAATAATTGAGTTTTGCCCTACCTAAGTAGCGGTGTGCACGCTTATGAAAGGTTGTTTTGGGCTCTCATTTACGCCCCTTAAATATTGGTGGGGCTGCAATAATTTTTATACGGCTGTGGCTGAGGAGCTTTGCTGGAAGTCTTCCTGTGCACCTGGGGTGGCTCCCCCCTCCTTTGACCCCAGTGTTGTGACTGGATTTCGGTGGCTTGCCGACGGCAGTTCATTGCGCTACAATGACCGAGTGGCTGCCCTTGGAGGAGGAGGAGATTGGGCATGGTTTTGAGGAGGCCCTCGGTCCTCAGTTGGGAGCAGGTTTATCTGAGGTGATTAATGCCTCAGTGCAGCAGTCTCTGAGCAGGGCGTTGGCGGTGTCCGTACCGCAAAGGATGAACCAAGCTGTTTTAGCAGCTCTCAAGCCCATCACTCAGCAATTTGAATGTTTTGTGAAGAAACAAGGGTTGGCTCCCTTGCCAGAGGATAAGTTGATGGAGGAAGGCCATTCGGCTGCGGCTAATCCAATTCCCCAGACTTCTTCATGGCCGCATGATGGCGCCTTGTCGACGTTGACGCAGGCTTCTTCTGACCACGTGTATTGTTCCCTTCCCTCTGCTTCCAAGGGATCTTCCCTAGAGGCTGTAGTTTCGTCTGTTTGTCTGATTCAGTCACATCTGACTCTCATTCTAGTAGTCCCCTGTGCAAGCGTAAGGGAGCTCGGAAGTCCAGTTCATCCCATGCCAAGGAAAGGCCTATGTCGACCTCTAATCCCTTTCAGTTCAATCCGGAGGACATTATTCATCCTCGTTCAGCGGATTGGGCCCCGGCGGATTACCTCCATGATAAATTAAGTAAAGGTTTTCACAGTTAGTGAAAATAGGGCTGAGTGAAATAGGCCGGAAATTCCGGATAAGGTGGCGGAGATGCCAGACATTGATCCCAGCATGCTTACTTTCCTCAAGAAATTCACCAAGGACCCCAAAAAAGATATTGACAGGGCCTGGTGCTCATGTCAGGACAAGCTTTTGGACCTTTCGGGCCCTTTGGCCAAGATATTGGAAATGGCCTTAAGGGCTAAAGAGTCTGGTGAACAAATTGACCGTCACACCCTGGCTGAGTGGACGCAGAGGGCAATGTGTTTATTAGGAAATGCTAACTGCGCCATTTCAACGGAGCGGCGTTAAGTCCCTTCTCATGAGGATTGATTCTACCTTGACTGAGTTGGCGGCGGCTGATGCAGGTCCCCTGGCGGGAGGTTGTCTTTTTGGCGACAAATTCATCAAAGACATAGCCACGTATGTGACAACTTTCACGACCCTGGATAAGGCGCAAGTGGATCTTAAAAAGGTTTTCCACTCGGGTCTTTTTGGACAGGCCGGGCGAGGCAGCGGCCGTTCATCAGGCCATCCAACCTTCCAAGGCTCCCAGCGAGGCTCTTTCAGGTGTCAAGACTATGTCAGAGGAGGTGCTTTCTTCTCCTCCCACTCCAGATTCATTCGTCGGCGTTGCCAACGAGGAGGCTCAAGATCTAACACCCAGTCTAGTTTGTCTGTAGGTGAGATGGTTCTTTCATTCAGTTGGGGGGGTCGTGTACAGTTTTTCCTCCACAATTGGTCCAACATTGGGTGTTGCAGACTTTCCAGGGTTTTCGTCTGGAGTTCTATCAGACTCTGCTGCAGGAGAGTATTCCTCCTACTCTCCATTTTTCCCTACAAGACGCCAGCGTCATAGATTCCGAGATTCAGGATTTGCTCCAGAAGAGAGCAATTGCCTTATGCAAACCCCATCCTTCAGGGTTCTGCAGCAACGTTTTTCTAGTACAGAAAAGGGGAGGAGATCATCGTTTGGTCTTAAATCTACGAGAATTCAACGCTTTCATTGTTTACCGGCATTTCAAAATGGAGGGTCTTCATCTTTTACCAGACCTCCTTCAGTTGGGAGACTGGCTGATGCGCCTGGACCTCAAAGATGCATATTTGACGAGGTTTTCTGATAGATTGCGACAGATCGCTTCTGGTCCTTCCCAATTCCAAGCTTCGTGCCATCAAGAAGGAGCTTCAGGTGGCCTTAGCCAGACCCTCATTGTCCTTGAGAATAATTGCTCTGATTGTGGGGCTTCTGGCCTCCTCAGTCCAAGCGATTTTTCCAGGATCCCCCCATTACAGAGCGTTACAGAGATTCAAAATCCGTCATCTCCAGAGGGGCATGACCTATTCTGATTTGGTTCCTCTGACGGAGGAGGTTCGTTCAGAGCTCAGCTGGTGGTTGACCCAGGTCGATGCGTGGAATGGCAGAGCCATCTTCAGCTCCCAGCCCAAGACGGTGATAGAGTTGGATGCCAGTCTTTGGGGCTGGGGGTGAGATGCAGGGACATCTCGATGGTGGGGGAGATGGTCTTCGCAGGAACTTCAGTTGCACATCAGTTGCCTGGAGTTATTAGCGGGTTCTTTTGCAATAAGGACGCTGTCGCCCAAGAGAGTTTCGTGTTCCATTCTTTTTCAGATGGACAATGTTGTGGCAGTCAGGTATATCAACAAGATGGGGGATACTCAGTCGCCTGTCCTAGCTGAGATAGCCAAGGATTTTTGGCATTACTGTTTGGAGCACCATCTGCGGGTGACGGCGGAGTACCTTCCGGGTCAGATCAATGTGGTAGCGGATTGGAATTCCCGGTATCTCAGGGATTACAGCGACTGGAGGCTTCTGACTCAGTTATTTCTTTTGACTCAGCAACTGTGGGGCCAATGCAGGATAGATCTGTTTGCCTCTCGTCTGAACAAGCAGTTACAAGAGTTTTTCAGTTGGATACCGGATCCGTTGGCGAGGGCCACTGACGCTTTCCTTCAGGATTGAGCGGGGTCCCTCAATTACTATTATAAAGTCCCACACAATGTACTTATCTTTAAGCTTCAGACTTTATTTCCATCTCCACTGCTTCACCCTTCACACAGCCTTTTTGATCACCTCCACCTCACAGCTCCTCCAGTCATCTCCGCATTCTATTCCACCCTCCAGCCTCCAACTGTCTGAATGTTCCATCTCCCACACAGGGGAACAGAGCATACCAACTCTAATAACCTAAATTTCCTAACTACTTCTACATTTCCACTACCATTTTAATTACCTATTACCCTACAATATAACTACTTAATTTACATTATAAGAAACTATATTACAACAATTATGCTTTTCCTCCATTCGCCATGATCCCAAGGGTGGAGATTCAGATCAAATGGCAGAAAGCAGAGATGATATTGATCACTCCTCTTTGGAGAGCGCAGCCTTGGTTCCCGTTGCTGTTGGAGCTGGCGTGCGACTCTCCTCTACTTCTTCCTTGGTCTCCGGACATGCTTCTGGGTCTGCAAGGCGAGAAGCATTCTCTGGTGCTGGGGAGACAGTTGCAGCTGATGGCTTGGAGGCTTTCAGGCAGCAGTGGCACTTGCCAGGCATTTCATGATCGGGTCAGAGGTTTATCAGTGGGGCCTGGGCGCCCTCCACTAGGAAGAGGTATCTCTACGCTTGGAGAATCTGGAGGAGTTGGTGCCTGGAACGGCATTTGGATCCCGTGGCAGCCGGGCTTGTCCAAATTGTACAATTATTGTCGCAGAAAGCTGATGAAGGATTGTCGTACAGGTCGGTAAGTCATTTTCGTTCAGCCATTTCTGCAGGCCGTGTCAAGGTGGATGGAGTTCCGGTAGGTATGCATCCGGTGGTGGCTAAGCTTTTAAAGGGTGAGTGAGTTTCCAACCCTCCTTCTTCCCGGTATACGTCCCTTTGGGATGTGAACTTAGTTCTCCATTTGTTTGAGAGATGGCCTGATAACTCAGGAAAGTTAGCAATGATTCTATGCCTAGCGGGTTGTCAATGATCTTCTGATGTGATGGTCATGGATCTTGCAGGTAGAGTTTTTACACACAAAGGTGTTTCTTTTTCGATATCTAGAAGAACTAAAACAATGTCTACCGGTATAGAATACTTTGCTTTTCCATTTTCTAAAAAGGTGTGTGTCGTTGCTTGCTTGAAGGAGTATGAGCAGTGTACTAGATCTCTTAGGCAGAATCTGACGGGCCAATTGTTGATTTCACTTTCTAAACCTTTTAAACCTGTCTCTGCGGCTACCATTGCCAGATGGTTGCGTTTTGTAATGGTTGAAGCTGGTAATGATACTCATTTATTTGGAGCGCACTCTGTTCGGGGCGCGATGTCTTCCAAATCTGCAGGTTTGGGTGTGTCGGTGCTGGATATTATGAAATCAGCTGATTGGTCCTCGGATTCCACTTTCAAACAGTTTTATTACAAGCCAGTTGGTGCTTTTGCATCTAGAGTGTTTCAGACAGCTTTGAACTAGCATAATCTGAGCCTCTGGTCCGGCCATAGAATGAACCGTTTGCTAGCAATCGTGCCAAGAATCTTCAATTCTATTAAGGACACGGAGGCGAGGATTATCCCTCCCAAGGATTGAGGTTGTTTTTTGGGCAGCAATATGTTAATTACAAGAATATTGATATTTTAAGGTAAGAAATATAGGGGGTCATTACGACCCTGGCGGATTTCCTCCGCCAGGGCCGCGGGACGCGGTGGCACCGCCGACAGGCCGGCGGTGTCCCGCGGGGCATTCTGACCGCGGCGGCTTAGCCGCGGTCAGTAAAGGGAAACCGGCGGTCTCCCGCCGGTTTCCCGCTGCCCCCAGGAATCCTCCAAGCCGGCACAGCTTGCTGCGCCGGCTTGGGGATTCCGACTCCCCCTCCCGCCATCCAGTTCCTGGCGGTTCTCCCGCCGGGAACCGGATGGCGGGAGGGGGAGTCGCGGGGCCCCTGGGGGCCCCTGCAGTGCCCATGACAATGGCATGGGCACTGCAGGGGCCCCCGTAAGAGGGCCCCTACAAGTATTTCACTGTCTGCTTGGCAGACAGTGAAATACGCGACGGGTGCAAATGCACCCGTCGCACCTTCCCACTCCGCCGGCTCGATTACGAGCCGGCATCCTCGTGGGAAGGTCGTTTTCCCCTGGGCTGGCGGGCGGCCTTTTGGCGGCCGCCCGCCAGCCCAGGGGAAAACTTGAAATACCCGCCGCGGTCTTTTGACCGCGGCGCGGTATTTTGGAGGGCGGAATTCTGGCGGGCGGCCTCCGCCGCCCGCCAGAATCAGAATCAGGCCCATAGTTGTTTAAATTTCTTTATGTGTTTTAATTGTTCTTTATGTGTTTAAATAAGGATTAATAATGTTTTTGTATTTGTGTAATTGCTGTTAATGTTTTTAGAAAATGTTTGTAATTTTAGATTACTTATATTATTAATTTAATTGTAAAACAGTAATTTATTGTGTCATAGCGGTTTGTGAGGTTTGAAGCAGTACAGAGTGGGAAGGTAATTAAGTATAATTAATATATATACTTTTTTAGTTAATATTAATTATTTATATTCATTATTAAGTACGTAAATAATATTTTTGAAAGTTATAATTTAGGTGCAGGTTATTGGGTTTGTAGGCGTATCGGGTGGGTTGTTAATTAGATAATAATGTATTAATTATTAGTCATTGCTAAATTATTAATTCATTCATTGTTTATGTAAATTGTGTAATTATAATGTTTTAATTTATGTTTTAAGCGCGGGTTGTTAGTTTGTAGAGATATAGGGTGGGAAATTCATAAAAAATAATAGATTTATTATAAATTATTTACTTTCAAGTAGTCCAAGTCCGGGGCATTCATCAGTGCTACAGCGGATCCCACATTCAACACTAATTATAATGTGCTGAAGGGAAGGACCTACCTTCCCATACCCTCCAAAGATCAATTAACCTAATCACCTAAGGCCCTATACCTCGAACTCAGTTCACGTCGGCTGTAGGAGGGGCCTGGTTAGGATTTGTGAGGACGGCATCATTGATGACTGTGTGACTACAGGAGGCGCCTACCCCCTACAGACCATGAGGCCTAGGGCCTTAGGTGATTAGGTTAATTGACCTTTGGAGGGTATGGTAAGGTAGGACTTGCATTATTACTCACACTAAAAGGGTGTTCGGAGTGGAGGTTGATCTGTGCACCCTGCAGTGCTTTGTGATCACACTAGTGTTGCATAGGCTCTCATTATCCTAATGAGACTACTGGATTTGAGCAGCGGAATGACTTGCACTGTGGGAGACTGAGTCTGAGCCCACTACAAGTGACTCCTGTCGACCCAATTTGGGTTTTGTTCTGGCTAACTAGCAGTGCCTCATCTCCACCCAAGAGCAGGGATGATTAGGCAACCTGGCACATGACACAAATGACTCCTCAGGGAAATCGTTGTCACTCAGATCTCATCTGTTTCTCTCAGTTATATTAGTCTCACATATGCAAGGACAATCAGAGGCAGAGTATAGTCCAATAAGATTTTATTGAAGTAACTGCATCTTAGATAATAAAGCATGCATTGCAATAGCTAGGACGATGAAGCATGACAGGATTAAAATTGTGACAAAGAGAGTAAAACATAAAAATAACACTACCACATTGTCACTAAGATCGTTAGGAATAGCTCCTACCTAGGCTATGTTAGAGCAGAGCATATTAAGCTCTTATTCTGCCCTTCAGGTTCCCCTAGGAAGACATCATCCCTCATACCTGAGAAAGAGGCCTGAAGTCTTCATAAGCAGCTGCAGCGAAGCACTCAGCAATCAGCGTACATTCGTGGTCATCTGGCTGAAATCTCCCTCTAACGTACATGGGTCAAAGTAGTGTTTTTATAATAAAAACAGCTGATGTTCCAAGAAAGGATCCCCACGTAAGAGTGTGTATGTTTCTGTGAACATTAGAGACAAAGCGTATCACTCTTGCCGGCAACCTATCTTACTGAAGCCTTGAGAAAAGCACTGAGTGAAAGAAATGGCTTGTTGCTGGCCTAGGCGAAGAACAGCTAGATAGAGAAAATAAATCAAGACTGCAAATGTGGCTATTGTTAAAATAATAAAAACAAAGCTGAATAAATCTAGGTTAAAGTGCACAGCGGCAGGCCGAGTTTGCTAAAATAATGTATATAAAACTATAGCTAAAATGGCTACAAAACACTAGGAGGGCATTTACAGTGGAAACTAAACCATGTCCAGGCATGTGCACTTTATAAAATAAGCTATCACAAAGCCTCACAAAAGCTGCAGATGGTTACCTGCATTAGGGATTTTATTCCAGGGGTGAGGTGGCATCTTTAATGGGGGGACCTGGGCGAAGAGGACCATATAGGGAACTGCAGGTAAAAGAAAGAAATGGGGGAGCTAGCCCCTCCTTTCCCTCGATTCTGCCAAACCTGGCGGTCTCCAAGTCATAGTCGGCTTAGAATTCGGGCACCTCGTAATGTGCACGGCAGTCGAATTGCCTGTAACGCTATTCCTTTTCGCAGACCGCCAACATGACGGTCGCTGCTTGGCTGGTGGTGCTGGCAGTCCTGGCAGACTTCCCGGAGGCTACAGTACCGCATCCTTCTATCTCGTAATACAGTGGTTGGACTGCCACTGCTGACATGGCGGTCCCACCACTGCCACACATGTCATGACGGTGACGGTCAGACCACTGCACTCCAGGCGAACCAACCATCACATTACAGCCCTGGGGGGCACACCCACCAGGGGACCGCCATCACTGCCAGGAACATCGTTCCCAGTGGGCTGAGGGCACTCTGCAAGCCTTTCTGTGGTGGTCTCCCCACCATGGAAAGGCTGGCGGAAAGTCAGTATCAGAGGCCACAGGAGGGAAATCCAAGGCCCCCACGCCCAGCACCATCGGAATGCGCACTATCTGCTTAGGCCAACCGCCAAACTTGCAGGGAGGATGCCACCACCATGGCGGTGGCATCCCCTCAAACGTATTACAGTGTTCCCCCAAGAATGACTAGTGGAAACATTATATTACATTGTTCCTGCTGGGCTGCCCGTGGGAACAGTGTTACGGTGTTGCTTACAGCTCCTTTAAGGGAGCCATGGCCAATGATGTAGCACACCAGCTATGCAGCAAAGCAGACATTTCAGTGCGCATGCGGATAGTGCTGGGCAGGGAGCCTCTGCACTGCCCATGCCACGGGCAGTGCATTGGGCACCATGTGGCCCCTAGCTTTCCACTAGCCTTTCCATGGCAGAATGACCTGAATGGAAAGGCTGTTGGAAAGCTGAGTTGAAATCATCAGCGCTAAGTTCAGTGCTGCCGTAGCTGAGTACAACTCAGACCGCCGTCAGCACATTGGGAATGATGTTCCTGGCAGTGAAGGCAGTCCCATGGCGTGTCCGCCCACCAGGGTTGTAATGTGGTGGTCTGACCGCTGCACTCCAGGCCTCATTACAAATTTGGCTGTTTCGGGGTCACAATGTCAGTGTGGCACTTGGTAGCACCTCTCTGTGTGCAGGTTACAGTGCAGTACTTGGTGGCACCTATCTGCGCTTAGGGTACAGTGTGGTACTTCGTAGCACTCCTCTGCATTCAGGTTACAGTGCGGTACTTGGTGCACTCAGATTACAGTGTGGCACTTGATAGCACCTCTCTCTGTGCAGGTTACAGTGTGGCACTTGGTGGCATCTCTCTGCAATCAGGTTACAGTGTGGCACGAATTGGCACCTCTCTGCTCTCAGGTTACAGTGTGGCACTTGGTGACACCTATCTGTGCTTAGGTTACACTGTGGCACTTGATGGTACCTCTCTGCACTCAGGCGACAGTGTGGCACTTGGTGGCACCTCTCTGCGCTCAGGTTATAGTGTGGCACTTGGTGGCACCTCTCTGCGCTCAGGTTACAGTGTGGCGCTTGTTGGTACCTCTCTGCGCTCAGGTTACAGTGTGGCACTTGGTGGTACCTCTCCGCGCTCAGGTTACAGTGTGGCACTTGGCACTTCTCTGCATTCTGGTTACAGTGCGGCACTCTGTGGCACCTTTCAGTGTTTAGGTGACAGTGTGGTACTTGGTGACACCTCTCTGCTCTCAGGTTACAGTGTGGTACTTGGTGGCTGTAGTAAATGACATGAAGACACATAGGTAGATTTGCTGTGAAAACGTCTTTCTAGTTTATTAGAAAGTCCAAACTGCAAGGATAACAACTGTCTCTGCCCTCCACCAGGTTACAACTGCCATTTCAATTTCAACATAAACCTTCTTAGATTGTTCATGGAGCATTCTATGGAATACTGGAGTGGTATTCCATAGAATGGTGAGAGTGATAGATGCAAGGTAGTACATTACTCTTCCCTTTTAACAAAACACAAAAGCAACTTTGACCACACCCACATTAGTGTGATATACTATTATAATTACTAAAAAACAAAAACATAACACAATCAAAAAGGGAAAGACAAAAATAAAAAACACAGGCTTACAGTAAAAAGTATATAAAATCACTTAAATATAAGAAACACAATTTCTAGTTAAGCTTTATCTAAACCTGGCCGGAAATCTTTTTACTCTGTTGCTTCTATGAATCCCCTAATTTCTCACTAACGTCTGGAAAGACTAGTGTCCCCAACATCCTTCCCATTTCTCACAACACCCCTCTGGGGCATTTCAACTTCCTGTAGGTTCTGGTCACCCTACACTTCACTACTCTCCCAGCTTTCCATCAATCACAACCATTCACTCTGACTGCACTACCACACCTTGTCTATCACCATTAAATCACTGAACGTATTGCCAACTTTCTTAATGTGTGCTCCTTTTCTGATACGGATAACATCATTCACTTGCAGCTCAATTTCTTTCATTCTGGAGCAAATGTCTTAGTCTGTTTTTTGTTTAGGCTTTGCCATCGCAGAATTCTTCTTAACTGTTACATTGCATTCTTCCAATGACACGTAGTGGTTTATCCATTTTTCCATCCAACTCGAACATATCTTAGGGAAGAGTTTCCTCCCTCTTAGCAATTCAAAGGGAGATATCAATGTAGAACTTTGTGGGCTGCTCCTATAGAACCGTATCATGGATCTTTTAGCATTCAGAACTAAATACTTGTTAGATATTGCCCACCTGACACACTACACCGCCACCCTGTTCATGTGTTCCACTTGACCATTGGATTGTTGATTGAATAGTGATGTTCTAATGAGCTTGACATGCCCTGATCTCAAAAAAAACTTTTACTTCTTTATTCACAAGTTGTACCCCGTTGTCTGACAACAAAAAACGTGGGAATCCTTCCAGCATGAAACTACCTTTTAAAAACTCCACCACAGTTATGGCATTGGGTTCTGATACAAACCTTATCTCAGGCCACTTAGACCACAAACCAACTAAAACTTGATATTGATGTTGGGTGGCCAGAGCGTTAAATGGGCCTACTAGGTCAATCCCGATTTTTTTCCCAAGTGCGGAATGGACATTCAATCCATTGTAAAGGTGGCGTCCTCGAAACTAAATTTTTCTCCAAAGTGGCACAAATGATACACTTGTTAACAAATTAATCCCCCTCCTTGACCATCAAGGGTCACCAGAATGTCTGCCTCAAACGACATTTGGTGACGGTGCAACCTAAATGTCCCTTGTGTGCCATTTGAATGAAAATATACCTTAGCCATGTAGGCGGTACTACTTTTTCTATTCTGAGTTCCACAGGCAACTCTTCTGCTATTTTCCTAAAAAGATGACAAGCTACTTCAACTGATTCCTCATTAGACCAGCTTTTCAAGACATAGTTGATGGTTAGTTTTATGACTTCATCAACTACCATCCCGTCCTCCATTCATTGTCAGATATGGCACTCATCTCTTCCTAGTCAACAGCTGCAATCAGTCTTCCTCACATTCTTCAGTGTACATTTCATTGCTTTCCAATGAGGGGCAGCTCGTAAAAAAAAAAAACAGCCCTAGCATTCTTTGCCCCTTCAATGTGAAAAATATTGAAATGGAATTGTGTCAGTTTGGTCGATAACCTAGCTATGCAAGGCGTTTGGTCTTTCACTTTCTCTCCACTCAAGATTGTCACTAAGGGTTTGCAATCAGTGTTTACTGTAAATTTGGTTCCCCACACATAATGTTTACATTTTAAAATGGCCCACCCACAATCCAGTTCTTTCTCAATGGTAGAAAAAGTTGTTTCAGGTTCTTGGAGTGTCCTGGATGCATATCCAAATGTGTTTTCTACTCTTGACTCATTTTGTGTAAGTATGGTTCCCAAACCATAATTACTGGCATCAACTGTTATACAACAAGACAGATTGGGTTTGAACAGTTTCAACACTTTGAAACTGGCCAAGTGTCTTTTAATCCATTCAAATGCTTGTTGGCACTTGATGTTCCAAACAAAAGAGACATGCTTTTAATACTTCTGTCAAGGGTTTAATGTGGGAGGCATAATCAGGGATGAAGCAGCTATAAAATTTGCACACTCCCAAAAATGACTTGAGTGTTATTTTATCTTTAGGTGTTATGACATTTATGATAGCATCAACTGAACCTGGTCTTGGTTTGATACCCCCACCCGATATCACATGCCCCAAGTACTCCACGTTGTCCCTAAGTAATTCACATTTTGCTTTTTTTGAGCACAACTCCTTTTTCTTGCAATATATGCAACACTTTGTTAAGAATCTTATTGTTTTCTTCATTTGATGCTGCGAATATCAACAACGTCATCTTGAAAAGCACCTTTTAATCTCTTGAACAGGTGATACGTTATCCTGTGAAACACTGACTCCGCTGAAGCCAACCCAAATGGCATGCAGCAATACTGAAATGTGCCAAACAGTGAAACAAAAGCTGTATAGTGTCTAGATTCCAGCTCTAAGACCACCCATTGGTATGCTGATGCTAAGTCCAGTTTGCTGAACCATTTTGCACCTGCAATAAGTGCTAGCAGATCAGATACAGGGCTTGAAAAATCTACTCGACCACTTGCTATGGCAAGTTTTATTTTATGAGGTTGAGCTATTTTTTGATTCCACTCAACCCTTCTGGCGAGTGGACAAAGGACAGGTTTTCTGTTCAGTCATAAACTGAATTAGTAATTAAGCTGCCTTTAAATATTATTCTTG
The DNA here is from genome assembly GCF_031143425.1 of Pleurodeles waltl. Classification (NCBI taxonomy): domain Eukaryota; kingdom Metazoa; phylum Chordata; class Amphibia; order Caudata; family Salamandridae; genus Pleurodeles; species Pleurodeles waltl. The sequence continues at coordinate 9,616,224 of NC_090442.1, read as the reverse complement.
TCACATTTGCTGTGTGTTCAGAGACAGAGGTCAAAAGTCAGTTTGTCTTCTTGCATTGCAAATACTCTTCCTTGTGACTGCAAAGTTCCAGGATTTTGTAAGGTGACTGTCTGATCTATGTGAAATGAAAGGCTTTCGGTATCAGGTTTTTCCTACCACACACAACATTTATATAACTAAGTCAGCTTTACAAACATTTCAAAATATATTTCAGTAGCTGTGAAAGATCATTTTTTTACTTCTGTATGATGAAAAAAAATATTTTAATAGAATGAATAAAAATCATAACAATTTACTTGGTGATTTGCAAATGATAAATGTTTTCTAAAACCCAATTTTCACAGATTATTGTTAATACACTATACAGTTTTATCAGTAAAGCTGCAAGTTAGTGGGTTTTTTGGACATTTCTTGGAAATTTACTGTCTGGAAGTGACAGTCTGTTACCACATCATGCTTTAGTAATATATTTATTAAAAGTGAGTGTTTAAACATAAACCTCAGAAGCACTCCTGCCCTGGTGACAAACCTATTAGTAAACTAATAGGCAAGCCATGCATTGATCATGTGTACCCTATATGTGGGCTAGATTTATTATACTTGGAACAAATGTTTAGTGTTTTTAATCAACCAAAAGCGGATTTTTTTACAGCAGAAATGCTGAACTCACATATTTGAAGGTGCACTCATGTAAGAACGAAGAAAAAGATGAATGTAAAATACAATATTTGCCTAGGGGCACACAGTTTGAGACCCGTTTCCGGGGCAAGTACTTTACAGTTAGGTAGAGTAGAATATTCAAGCTACTTGATCTGCAAGTCTAGTAACATTTTTATGATTTTTCGAGGCCGGAGTTATTTTCAGTAGAGGATGTGAATCCACCTATATTGCTTTGTTTAGGCTGTGCAGATCCACACAAACTCTAAGTACTCCATTCCGTTTGTGCGCTACCACAAGCAAAGACAACCATAGAGATGATTCAGTGGGATCTATTATACCTTTCACACACTGCTCCTTTAATACTTATTCTAAATCCTCTCTAATGGATAAAGGAACACTGCAAAGTTTGTGCTTAATAGGGATGGGTCCTTCTTTGACTTTTATAGCATGGATGAACCCTTTGATTGTTCCAATTTCTTCTGTGAGTAGTAAGGGATTTAGGGCCATATGTACCAACACATTTTCCCATAGACACAGAATGGGTAAAACCCTTTGATACATCTGGCCCCTAGACCTCACCTCTTCTATGTGATCTGCAGCAATGGCCGTGACTTGATCTTTGACAAAACAAATGACACAAAATTATCTCTTTTTTTTTGCGCCATTTATTCCCCCCCCCCCAATGGGGGAATGCCCTCATTGCATACCTTATGCATGGCACATGTATAATTTAGTACAAAGGGTTATAAAGTGGTGCAATGCATGCATTTCGCCACTTTGTAAATTTGGCGCGGGGAAAAGGCCACCTTAGTTCCACCTTATGGTAACAAAATGATGCTAAGGTGGCGCTAAAGTGGCGCTAGGCCTTCTTACATCTGGGCCATGGTTTCTTCAGAAAACCCAGCTAACTCAATTCTTCTGCCCTCATATGCCACAGGAGAGCGATCGAGGGGCTCCAAAATCTTTCCAGACCATTTCTCCCGTAATATTTCATCCATAATTATTGTTATTCTAGCTCCTAAACCAACTAGTATTCTGATAGTTTTATTTCCTATTAATACATCAATGTAAGGATCAGCACATTCAGCTGGATCTCCTGTCTTAGGGCCCGAATGCGAGTCTGGTGGTCCTAAGACTGCCAAACGCAGGGTGGCGGTCAGACTGCCCTGGCTGTGGCGATCTGATCTAAGATCCTTACGTGCTGATGGCGGTCTTGGTTGTAATCAGCCAAGTTAGCACTGAACTCAGCACCACCCTGCTGATTACAACCTTGCTCTCTGCCAGCCTTTTTCATGGCGGTTCCACCACCATGAAAAGACTGGTGGCGAGCAATTATGGCCAATCGCAAGTCCATCTTCGAGATTAGGAAAGCACTGAAGGATTAGTTGGCAATTTGTTTTGCAAAATATCCTCTCAGATTCATTTGAGGATTTGGAAAGAGGTCTGCAAATATAATACGAATGTCTTAAGAGGAGTACAAGATGGCAGAATGAGGCTCTTTGCTGCATGCATGATATTTTACGGATAAAATAAAAAGCACATCTAATACAGGCATTTCTGTGGAGCACTAGACTGTTACGCATCAGCTTAGTACACTTGGGCAGTCTCACATGAAGGCACAATTAGTCTCTTCTCCTTAAGGGGGGGCTTATGTGTATTTCATCTCTCGAAGTAACAATTCCTCTGGGAAGCCCCCTCCATCATTTGGCCCCTCTATGATTAGATCATGGGACGTGCCTCTGTTCCGCCCTCAAGCCCAAAGAAGCCCTTCCAAGGCCTTCATAGCTTTTAAATTACCTGGGACATCCCTTACCTGTAGACCCCATTCTGCCAACTTCCTTGCTTGAATCCTATCAGGTCAACCATCTTGTCCTAAGCATCAGCTTGTTCCCCATATGTTTGTAATGTCCATTTTTGCATCTATCAAGCCTTGTTTCCCATGTTGGTTTTTGCCTCTGTGGATCAAATGCTTTCATATATCCCAGCAGGACATAGTGAGGTATCATGAGGCATGTAACATCTTATACCCCAGAGAGCACACCCTCCACCTCGGTGCAAAACTCCTGTGTTACATGCCAGATCCAAAGGGAGTGCACCAGCTTCCTTGCGCAGTTCTCCATTTGAGACTCATCTTTGCCTGTTACAGTTACATGCTCCAGCCTGTTCCTCATGTAGTTGGCCTTTTGAGGATTTGTCGTCTTACTCATCTGAAGTTACCACAAATTGAAACCTCCCCAGGGTGTTGCAGTGCTCCTAAATCCTGCCTCATTTTTCCTAAAATGCTGCAGATCCTTCAGGTCATTATTTATTAATGTTCCACAGATTTGGGATATTACCCCTTTATCTAGTTCTCAGAGAGGAGCCTGTTCTGCAGTGGTCGTGCATCCGACACCTCCTGCAGTCCCTATACTCCACAACTTAATCTGAATATATCCAGACAGTGCCCAGGGTGCAGAGGGATGGGTGACTGGATGCTCATGAGATGGGCATGTCCTGCTTTGGTGAGATATTGGGGATCTCATGTTGGTGACTGTATTGGAATTAAAATAAACCTGTGTCCCTGATCTTCAATCTTGGATAGCTCTGGATATTATAGATTTCTTTCAGGAGTAAGTATTTGTTTGTATCAGTAATGGGTGGTTCATGGGTGGTTCATGGAAAGCCAAAGAGCCACTAGAATCTGAATATCGACATGAAAAATAAAATATACAAGGAAACAATATTGGAAAACCAAAATGATTCACAACAAAAGTAGGAAAACATTTAGGGGTTCTTTGCAAATGTTAGTCATTTGAGATGTCATCATTGATGTAAATGACCTTGTCATGAGTGATGTAAGGAGGGAGGTCATGAGCAGTGCATTGCTGTGGGATAGGTTTTATTGTTAGCTCAGGTAACTATAACTGATGAATTTCACTGGTTTTGTACGGGTGAAATGTGAGCCTAGCTATAACGTCCCTGTAAACTTTGATTTTTTTAAGTGAATTTCTAGTTTTTAAAATTTTATTTCCTAACTATAATATCTCTTTCACCTTTGTTTTTTTTAAGTGAATTTTTAAGTTTTTTTAATTATATTTCCTAACTGTAACCACTAACCTCTGACAGTGAGTGAGTGTCTGAATAGGTCTGGGAGTGGGTGTGAGAGTGTCTGAGTAGGTCTGTGAGTGGGGACATGAGTCTCTGAGTGGGTTTGTGAGTCAGTGCATGAGTTTCTGAATGGGTATGTGGGTGAGTGCGTGAGTATCTGAGTGGGTCTGTGAGTGAGTGCGTGAGTCTCTGAGTGGGTCTGTGAGTGAGTGCGTGAGTCTCTGAGTGGGTCTGTGAGTGGGTAGAAGGGAAGGGGGCCATGCACCCCCTCGAGGGACATATTTTGGCCCCCAGGGACCCCATCCCCCAGGGCCTGGCTGTAGGAGGATGTCCCTCTATTTAGTGTGCAAAAACATGCACACTGTGCAGGGGGTCCAGACAACCACACGTTGGTTTACAGAGTTAAAAACTAGATCACCTAATGCTCTAATTTTTATGGTAGCTCGGTTGAGCAGTTAGGCTAATCTTGTAGAAGTGCAAAGCATTTGTTGTACTCATAGTATCACTAAAGCAAGACAAATACTCAGAGGAATAACTCGAGACCAAAATCCTTCAGATTTTTAATACATTTTTAAGATCAATATCATCAAAATTGGGTAAGTACTTTATAAGTTATGAATTTTTTAAGTTTTAATAAAATTAGTCTTTTATAATTATGCGCCATAGGAATCAATGTATAAATACTTTACAAATGCACATAAAATCAGGAAATGCGTTTACCATTGCCTCTTTTTGCAGGTATGTGGAGGTCGTCAGTGGACCCTATGGACCAGCTGGAGCAGTTTGGGCGATTCCCGGTTTCATCGAGAGCAGTTGCAGAAAGTCGTTGGAGCTGGTGCCTGGCCACTGCTGGGGACCACTTGGAATAGCACTGCACAGGAGGACTTAAAGGTAAGTAGTGCCCTTAGAAGCAGGAGGTAGGTCTCTTTGAGGGTCCCTTACAGGTCAGCAAGGGCACTCTGGTGGGAGGCCCTGGTAGTTTCCCTATGCCTCTGGGTGTGTGCAACCGCTGCCACATTTGGGTCAAGGCCTGCTCTCTGGGTTTCTGCCCTGTCACACTGGGTTCAAATTCTCACTTCTCTTGGTTCTCTGGCACACTTTGTAGGAGGATGGCCCACAATGTAGTGTATAAAGCTCGGCACACTGTGCAGGGGTAAAAACTATACCACTTAATGCTGTACTTTGTACGATAGCTTGGTTGAGTAGTTAGGCCAATCTTGGAGAAGTGCAAAGCATTTGTTGTACTCACCACATCAGTCTTGCAACTCACACACTCCAAGGAATAACTCGAGACCAATTTATAAAAACACTTCTGATTTTTATATACATTTTTAGACCAAGATCATTAGAATTCATTAAGTACTTTTTGAGATATGAGTTTTTGAAGTTCAATAAAAATAGTCTGTCTGTGCGTAATTACGCACCATAGGAATCAATGGAATATAACCTTGAAAAATACATATAAAATCACACACGTGGTTTACCCGGTTCTTCTTTTGCAGGTTTGTCGAGGATGTCAGTGGGCACGCTGTGCCAGCTGGAGAAGTTCAAGTGGCTCCCAGGTCCGGCGGGAGAATCAGGAAAAGGTCTCTGGAGCTGGTGCAGTGCCCACCTGGACAAGCACTGCACAGGTAAGTTTAAAGGTGAATCCTGGGGTCCCCTTGGAGTGTCGAGGTCACAAGGGGTAGGGCACCCTTAGAACACTGTGTGAGAAAGTAGCCTCTTTCTAGCCTTGTTACCCCCACTTTTGGCCTGTTTGTGAGTGTATGTTAGGGTGTTTTCACTGTCTCACTGGGATCCTGCTAGCCAGGGCCCAGTGCTCATAGTGAAAACCGTATGTTTTCAGTATGTTTGTTATGTGTCACTGGGACCCTGCTAGTCAGGACCCCAGTGCTCATAAGTTTGTGAACTATATGTATGTGTTCCCTGTGTGATGCCTAACTGTCGCACTGAAGCTCTGCTAACCAGAACCTCATTGGTTATGCTCTCTCATTTCTTTCCAAATTGTCACTAAAAGGCTAGTGACCAATTTCACCAATTTACATTGGCATACTGGAACACCCTTATAATTCCCTAGTATATGGTACTGAGGTACCCAGGGTATTGGGGTTCCAGGAGATCCCTATGGGCTGCAGCATTTCTTGTGCCACCCATAGGGAGATTTGACCATTCTTACACAGGCCTGCCAGTGCAGCCTGAGTGAAATAACGTCCACGTTATTTCACAGCCATTTACCACTGCACTTAAGTAACTTATAAGTCACCTATATGTCTAACCTTTACCTGGTAAAGGTTGGGTGGTAAGTTACTTAGTGTGTGGGCACCCTAGCACTAGCCAAGGTGCTCCCACATTGTTCAGGGCTAATTCCCCAGACTTTGTGAGTGCGGGGACACCATTACATGCGTGCACTATACATATATCACGACATATGTATAGCGTCACAATGGTAACTCCGAACATGGCCATGTAACATGTCTAAGATCATGGAATTGTCACCCCAATGACATTCTGGCATTGGGGAGACAATTCCATGATCCCCTGAGTCTCTAGCTCACACCCGGGTACTGCCAAACAACCTTTCTCGGGGTTTCACTGCAGCTGCTGCCAACCCCTCAGACAGGTTTCTGCCCTCCTGGGGTCCAGCCAGGCCTGGCCCAGGAAGGCAGAACAAAGGACTTCCTCAGAGAGAGGGTGTTACACCCTCTCCCTTTGGAAAAAGGTGTCAGGGCTGGGGAGGAGTAGCCTCCCCCAGCCTCTGGAAATGCTTTGATGGGCACAGATGGTGCCCATCTCTGCATAAGTCAGTCTGCACTGGTTCAAGGACCCCTCAGCCCTGCTCTGGCACGAAACTGGACAAAGGAAAGGGGAGTGACCACTCCCCTGACCTGCACCTCCCCTGGGAGGTGCCCAGAGCTCCTCCAGTGTGCTCCAGACCTCTGCCATCTTGGAAACAGAGGTGCTGCTGGCACACTGGACTGCTCTGAGTGGCCAGTGCCAGCAGGGGACGTCAGAGACTCCTTCTGATAGGCTCCTTCAGGTATTGCTAGCCTATCCTCTCTCCTAAGTAGCCAAACCTCCTTTTCTGGCTATTTAGGGTCTCTGCTTTGGGGAATCCCTTAGATAATGAATGCAAGAGCTCATCAGAGTTCCTCTGCATCTCTCTCTTCACCTTCTGCCACGGAATCGACTGCTGACCGCGCTGGAAGCCTGCAAAACTGCAACAAAGTAGCAAAGACGACTACTGCGACCTTGTAACGCTGATCCTGCCGCCTTATCGACTGTTTTCCTCGTGGTGCATGCTGTGGGGGTAGTCTACCTCCTGTCTGCACTAGAAGCTCTGAAGAAATCTCCTGTGGGTAGACGGAATCTTCCCCCTGCAACCGCAGGCACCAAAGAACTGCATCACCGGTCCTCTGGGTCTCCTCTCAGCACGACGAGCGAGGTCCCTTGAACTCGGCAACTCTGTCCAAGTGACTCCCACAGTCCAGTGACTCTTCAGTCCAAGTTTGGTGGAGGTAAGTCCTTGCCTCCCCACGCTAGACTGCATTGCTGGGAACAGCGTGTTTTGCAGCTACTCCGGCTCCTGTGCACTCTTCCAGGATTTCCTTTGTGCACAGCCAAGCCTGGGTCCCTGGCACTCTAACCTGCATTGCACGACCTCCTGAGTTGTCCTCCGGCTTCGTGGGACCCTCTTGTGCAACTTCGGGTGAGTTCCGGTTCACTCCCCTTCGTAGTGCCTGTTCCGGCACTTCTCCGGGTGCTGCTTGCTTCTGAGTGGGCTCTTTGTCTTGCTAGACGCCCCCTCTGTCTCCTCACGTAATTGGCGACATCCTGGTCCCTCCCGGGCCACAGCAGCATCCAAAAACCCTAACCGCGACCCTTGCAGCTAGCAAGGCTTGTTTGCGGTCTTTCTGCAAGGAAACACCTCTGCACGACTCTTCACGACGTGGGACATCCATCCTCCAAAGGGAAAGTTTCTAGCCCTTGTCGTTCTTGCAGAATCCACAGTTTCTACCATCCGGTGGCAGCTTCTTTGCACCCACAGCTGGCATTTCCTGGGCATCTGTCCACTCCCGACTTGATCGTGACTTTTGGACTTGGTCCCCTTGTTCCACAGGCACTCTTGTCTGGAAATCCATTGTTGTTGCATTGCTGGTGTTGGTCTTTCCTGCAGAATTCCCCTATCACGACTCCTGTGCTCTTTGAGGAACTTAGGTGCAATTTGCACCCACTTTTCAGGGTCTTGGGGTGGGCTATTTTTCTAACCCCCACTGTTTCCTTACAGTCCCAGCGACCCTCTACAAGGTCACATAGGTTTGGGGTCCATTCGTGGTTCGCATTCCACTTCTAGAGTATATGGTTTGTGTTGCCCCTATCCCTATGTGCCCCCATTGCATTCTATTGTGACTATACATTGTTTGCACTGTTTTCTATTGCTATTACTGCATATTTTGGTATTGTGTACATATATCTTGTGTATATTTGCTATCCTCATACTGAGGGTACTCACTGAGATACTTTGGCATATTGTCATAAAAATAAAGTACCTTTATTTTTAGTATATCTGTGTATTGTGTTTTCTTATGATATTGTGCAAGTGACACTAGTGGTACTGTAGGAGCTTCACTCGTCTCCTAGTTCGGCCTAAGCTGCTCTGCTAAGCTACCTTTTCTATCAGCCTAAGCTGCTAGACACCCCTCTACATTAATAAGGGATACCTGGGCCTGGTGCAAGGTGTAAGTACCTCTTGGTACCCACTACAAGCCAGTCCAGCCTCCTAAATTGGTTGTGCAGCAGTGGGATAAGTACTTTGCAACTACTTACCACTTTGTCATATTGTACTTTTCATAAGAGAAAAATATACAAAACAAGTTCAGTGTATGTACACCTAACCAAAAAGTTTTGCTTTTCTTCTCTCACTTCTTTGCTAAGTGCTGAAAAGTACCTCTAAAACTTTCAAAAAGTTCTTAAAAAGTTTAAAATGTTTTTTTATTGTTCTTTAAAAAGTTCTGAAACTTTTTCTTTATTTTTCTGTCCCTTAAACCTTTTCTATCATGTCTGGTACAGGCCAAACTCTTGATCTGGCCAGCATAGCTTATGACAACCTTAGCTGGAAGGAAGCAAGGAGTCTCTGCATAGATAGAGGTTTAGGGGTAGGGAAGAATCCCTCAAGACAACTGTTAGTTAATATGCTCATTGAACAAGATAAGACCTTAGTTGGTACTTCTGGTGAGAAATTAGCTGATGGTTCCCACTCTGATTCTGGGGCACCCCCAGTGAAAGATTTGGGAGGGAATCTTTCCAACCTGCCCCTTAGCAGGCCACCTAGCATAGCTGGTACTGATGTGAATTCACATCACAGTAATAGTGTTGCTTCTCATCACAGTAGAAGTGTTACTTCTGTAGGCCAGAATGTTAGAGTGCCATCTGTTAGGGCCAGGTCTCCCTCTATTCATTCTCACCATTCTTCTGTATCAAGACATGCCCAACCCACCCACCCTGATGACAGAGTGTTAGAAAGGGAGCTCAATAGATTGAGAGTGGAAGAATCCAGGCTGAAGCTCAAGAAGCAACAGCTGGATTTAGATAGGCAGTCCATTGATTTAGAAAAAGAAAGGCAGAGGTTGGGGTTTGACCCCATGGTGGCAGCAGCAGTATTCCCCATAGTCATCCTGTAAAAGAGCATGATTCTAGGAATCTGCACAAGATAGTTCCCCCTTACAAGGAGGGGGATGACATTAACAAGTGGTTTGCTGCACTTGAGAGGGCCTGCGTTGTACAGGAGGTCCCTCAAAGGCAGTGGGCAGCTATCCTATGGCTATCTTTCAGTGGAAAGGGTAGGGATAGGCTCCTTACTGTAAAGGAAAGTGATGCCAATAATCTTACAGTTCTTAAGAATGCACTCCTTGATGGTTATGGCTTAACCACTGAACAGTACAGGATAAAGTTCAGAGAAACCAAAAAGGAGTCTTCGCAAGACTGGGTAGACTTTGTTGACCATTCAGTGAAGGCCTTGGAGGGGTGGTTACATGGCAGTAAAGTTTCTGACTATGAAAGCCTGTATAACTTAATCCTGAGAGAGCATATTCTTAATAATTGTGTGTCTGATTTGTTGCACCTGTACCTAGTGGACTCCGATCTGACCTCTCCCCAAGAATTGGGAAAGAAGGCAGACAAATGGGTCAGAACAAGAGTGAACAGAAATGTTCATACAGGTGGTGACAAGGATGGCAAGAAGAAAGATGGTGAAAAATCTCAAGATAAGCATGGGGATAAGGGTAAAACCAAATATCCCACTTCAAATCTTAAACACTCTTCAGGGGGTGGGGATAAAACAAATTCTTCCTCTTCTTCACAACCTACACAATTTAAAAAGCCTTGGTGCTTTGTGTGTAAAAACAGAGGCCATAGGCCAGGGGATAAGTCCTGTCCAGGTAAACCCCCGGGGCCTACCACCACTAATACATCAAGCTCTAGTGCCCCTAGCAGTAGTGGTACTAGTGGTGGGACTGCTGGCAACAGTCAAACTAAGGGTGTAGTTGGGTTCACTTATGGGTCCATCATAGAAACTGGGGTAGTCAGTCCCAAGACAGTTTCTGTCACACCTAGTGGCATTGGCCTTGCCACACTGTGAGAAAGTAGCCTCTTTCTAGCCTTGTTACCCCCACTTTTGGCCTGTTTGTGAGTGTATGTCAGGGTGTTTCCACTGTCTCACTGGGATCCTGCCAGACAGGGCCCAGTGCTCATGGTGAAAATCCTATGTTTTCAGTATGTTTGTTATGTGTCACTGGGACCCTGCTAGCCAGGACCCCAGTGCTCATAAGTTTGTGACCTACATGCATGTGTTCCCTGTGTGATGCCTAACTGTCTCACTGAGGCTCTGCTATTCAGAACCTCAGTGGTTATGCTCTCTCTGTACAAATTGTCACTAACAGGCTAGTGACCAATTTCACCAATTTCCATTGGCATACTGGAACACCCTTATAATTCCCTAGTATATGGTACTGAGGTACCCAGGGTACTGGGGTTCCAGGAGATCCCTATGGGGTGCAGCATTTCTTTTGCCACCAATAGGGAGCTCTGACAATTCTTACACAGGCCTGCCACTGCAGCCTGAGTGAAATAACGTCCACGTTATTTCACAGCCATTTACCACTGCACTTAGGTAACTTATAAGTCACCTATATGTCTAACCTTTACCTGGTAAAGGTTGGGTGCTAAGTTACTTAGTGTGTGGGCACCCTGGCACTAGCCAAGGTGCCCCCACATTGTTCAGGGCAAATTCCCTGGACTTTGTGAGTGCGGGGACACCATTACAGGCGTGCACTACACATAGGTCGCTACCTATGTGTAGCTTCACAATGGTAACTCCGAATATGGCCATGTAACATGTCTAAGATCATGGAATTGCCCCCTCTATGCCATCCTGGCATTGTTGGCACAATCCCATGATCCCACGGGTCTCTAGCACAAACCCGGGTACTGCCAAACTGCCTTTTCAGGGGTTTCACTGCAGCTGCTGCTGCTGCCAACCCCTCAGACAGGTTTCTGCCCTCCTGGTGTCCAGCCAGGCTTGGCCCAGGAAGGCAGAACAAAGAACTTCGTCAGAAAGAGGGTGTTACACCCTCTCCCTTTGGAAAAAGGTGTTAAGGCATGGGAGGAGTACCTTCCCCCAGCCTCTGGAAATGCTTTCATGGGCACAGATGGTGCCCATTTCTGCATAAGCCAGTCTACACCGGTTCAGGGACTCCTCAGCCCTGCTCTGGCACAAAACTGGACAAAGTAAAGGGGAGTGACCACTCCCCTGACCTGCACCTCCCATGGGAGGTGCCCAGAGCTCCTCCAGTGTGCTCCAGACCTCTGCCATCTTGGAAACAGAGGTGCTGCTGACACACTGGACTGCTCTGAGTGGCCAGGGCCAGCAGGTGACGTCAGAGACTCCTTCTGATAGGCTCCTTCAGGTGTTGCTAGCCTATCCTCTCTCCTAGGTAGCCAAACCCTCTTTTCTGGCTATTTAGGGTCTCTGCTTTGGGTAATTCCTTAGATAACGAATGCAAGAGCTCATCAGAGTTCCTCTGCATCTCTCCCTTCACCTTCTGCCAAGGAATCGACTGCTGACCGCGCTGGAAGCCTGCAAAACTGCAACAAAGTAGCGAAGACGACTACTGCAACTCTGTAACACTGATCCTGCAGCCTTCTCAACTGTTTTCCTGGTGGTGCATGCTGTGGGGGTAGTCTGCCTCCTCTCTGCACTAGAAGCTCCGAAGAAATCTCCTGTCGGTCGACGGAATCGTCCCCCTGCAACCGCAGGCACCAAAGAACTGCATCACCGGTCCCCTGGGTCTCCTTTCAGCACAACGAGCGAGGTCCCTTGAATCCAGCAACTCTGTCCAAGTGACTCCCACAGTCCAGTGACTCTTCAGTCCAAGTTTGGTGGATGTAAGTCCTTGCCTCCCCATGCCAGACTGCATTGCTGGGAACCGCGTCTTTTGCAGCTACTCCGGCTCCTGTGCACTTTTCCCGGATTTCCTTTGTGCACACCCAAGCCTGGTTCCACGGCACTCTAACCTGCATTGCAAGACCTCCTGAGTTGTCCTCCGGCGGCGTGGGACTCTCTTGTGCAACTCCGGGTGAGCACCGTTTCACTCCACTTTGTAGTGCCTGTTCTGGCACTTCTCCGGGTGGTGCTTGCTTCTGAGAGGGCTCCTGTTCTTGCTGGACGCCCCCTCTGTCCCCTCACGCAATTGGCGACATCCTGGTCCCTCCTGGGCCACAGCAGCATCCAAAAACCCTAACCACACGATTTGCAGCTAGCAAGGCTTGTTTGCGGTCTTGTGGCGGGAAAACACTTCTGCACGACTCTTCACGACGTGGGACATCAATCCTCCAAGGGGGAAGTTTCTAGCTCTTGTCGTTCCTGCAGAATCCTCAGCTTCTACTGCCTAGTAGCAGCTTCTTTGCACCCACAGCTGGCATTTCCTGGGCATCTGCCCACTCTCGACTTGATCGTGACTTTTGGACTTGGTCCCCTTGTTCCACAGGTACTCTAGTCTGGAAATCCATCGTTGTTGCATTGCTGGTGTTGGTCTTTCCTGCAGAATTCCCCTATCACGACTTCTGTGCTCTTTGGGGAACTTTAGTGCACTTTGCACTCACATTTCAGGGTCTTGGGGTGGGCTATTTTTCTAACCCGCACTGTTTTCTTACAGTCCCAGCGACCCTCTACAAGGTCACATAGGTTTGGGGTCCATTCGTGGTTCGCATTCCACTTTTGGAGTATATGGTTTGTGTTGCCCCTATCCCTATGTGCCCCCATTGCATCCTATTGTAACTATACATTGTTTGCACTGTTTTCTAAGACTATACTGCATATTTTTGGTATTGTGTACATATATCTTGTGTATATTTGCTATCCTCATACTGAGGGTACTCACTGAGATACTTTGGCATATTGTCATAAAAAATAAAGTACCTTTATTTTTAGTATATTTGTGTATTGTGTTTTCTTATGATATTGTGCAAGTGACACTAGTGGTACTGTAGAGCTTCACTCGTCTCCTAGTTCAGCCTAAGCTGCTCTGCTAAGCTACCTTTTCTATCAGCCTAAGCTGCTAGACACCCCTCTACACTAATAAGGGATACCTGGGCCTGGTGCAAGGTGTAAGTACCTCTTGGTACCCACTACAAGCCAGTCCAGCCTCCTACATTGGTTGTGCAGTGGTGGGATAAGTACTTTGCAACTACTTACCACTTTGTCATTTTGTACTTTTCATAAGAGAAAAATATACAAAACAAGTTCAGTGTATGTACACCTAACCAAAAAGTTTTGCTTTTCTTCTCTCACTTCTTTGCTAAGTGCTGAAAAGTACTTCTAAACTTTCTAAAAAGTTTCTAAAAAGTTTTAAAAGTTTTTTTTCTGTCTTTAAAAAAATTCTTTAAAACGTTTTCTCACTTTTTCTATCACTTAAACACTTTCTAAAATGTCTGGCACAGGCCAAACTGTTGATCTGTCCAAACTTGCTTATGATCACCTTAGCTGGAAAGGAGCAAGGAGTCTCTGCATAGAAAGAGGTTTAAGTGTAGGGAAGAATCCCCCTAGAGAACTGTTGGTAAATATGCTTGTTGAACAGGATAAGGCCAGAGGTGGCACTTCTGTTGAAAAGTTAGCTGATGGTTCCCAATCTGACCCTGTGGCACCCCTAGCAAAAGATTTAGAAGGGAAACTTCCTAGCCTGCCCATTAGCAGACAACCTAGCATAGCTGGTACTGATGTAGAGTCACATCATACAGATAGTGTGGTCTCACATCACAGTAAGAGTATTCCTTCTCATCATAGTAGAAGTGCTGTTTCTGTTAGTCAAGCTGTTAGGGTGCCATCTGTTAGGGACAGGTCTCCTTCTGTTCATCCTCACCATACTTCTGTTTCAGGCATGTCCCTCCCACCCACCCTGATGACAGAATGTTAGAAGGGGAGCTCAATATATTGAGAGTGGAACAATCCAGGCTGAAGCTCAAGAAGCAACAGCTGGATTTAGATAGACAGTCCTTAGAAATTGAAAGAGAAAGACAGAAAATTGGGTTGGAAACCCATGGTGGCAGCAGCAGTATTCCCAATAGTCATCCTGCAAGAGAGCATGATTCTAGGAATCTGCATAAGATAGTTCCCCCTTATAAGGAGGGGGCTGACATTAACAAGTGGTTTGCTGCACTTGAGAGGGCCTGTGTTGTACAGGATGTCCCTCAAAGGCAGTGGGCTGCTATCCAATGGCTATCATTTAGTGGAAAGGGTAGGGATAGGCTCCTTACTGTGAAAGAAAGTGATGCCAATAATTTTGCAGTTCTTAAGAATGCACTCCTGGATGGTTATGGCTTAACCACTGAACAGTACAGGATGAAGTTCAGAGAGACCAAAAAGGAGTATTCACAAGACTGGGTAGACTTTGTTGACCATTCAGTGAAGGTCTTGGAGGGGTGTTTACATGGCAGTAAAGTTACTGATTATGAAAGCCTGTATAACTTAATCCTGAGAGAGCATATTCTTAATAATTGTGTGTCTGATTTGTTGCACCAGTACCTAGTGGACTCCGATCTGACCTCTCCCCAAGAATTGGGAAAGAAGGCAGACAAATGGGTCAGAACAAGAGTGAACAGAAATGTTCATACAGGTGGTGACAAGGATGGCAAGAAGAAAGATGGTGAAAAATCTCAAGATAAGCATGGGGATAAGGGTAAAACCAAATATCCCACTTCAAATCTTAAACACTCTTCAGGGGGTGGGGATAAAACAAATTCTTCCTCTTCTTCTCAACCTACACAATTTAAAAAGCCTTGGTGCTTTGTCTGTAAAAACAGAGGCCATAGGCCAGGGGATAAGTCCTGTCCAGGTAAACCCCCTGAGCCTACCACCACTAATACATCAAGCTCTAGTGCCCCTAGCAGTAGTGGTACTAGTGGTGGGACTGCTGGCAACAGTCAAGTTAAGGGTGTAGTTGGGTTCACTTATGGTTCCATAATAGAAACTGGGGTAGTCAATCCCAAGACAGTTTCTGTCACACCTAGTGGCATTGGCCTTTCCACACTGGCTGCTTGTCCCCTTACAATGGATAAGTACAGGCAGACAGTTTCAATAAATGGTGTTGAGGCCTTGGCCTACAGGGACACAGGTGCCAGTATCACTTTGGTGACTGAAAACCTAGTGCATCCTGAACAACACATCATTGGACAACAGTATAAGATTATTGATGTCCATAACTCCACTAAGTTTCTTCCCTTAGCTATAATTCAGTTTAGTTGGGGCGGAGTTACTGGCCCTAAGCAGGTGGTAGTATCACCTAGCTTACCTGTAGACTGTCTCTTAGGTAATGACCTAGAGGCCTCAGGTTGGGCTGATGTAGAGTTTTATGCCCATGCAGCCACGCTGGGCATCCCAGAGGAATTGTTCCCTCTCATTTCTACTGAAATGAAAAAGCAAAGGAGAGAAGGCCTGAAAACTCAGGATCCCTCTCCAACAACAGGTAAAAAGGGTATCACAGTATCCCCTAACCACCCTACCATTCAGGATACCATTCCTGTGGTGGGAGAAACCTCTCCTGGGGTGGCACCTGTTCCAAGGGAATCATCAGCTGGCAAAGCTGTACTCCCTGAGGTAGAAGTACCTCTCTGTGGGATAACTAACATTGGTGAGAAAAAGAAAACCATTTTAGTTAACATGGAGCATCCCTCCAACCCTCCCAGAGAAACTTTAGTGCAGAAACCCTGCACTGCCTCACAACACTTAGGACAGCATCCCTATCTGGCATTCTCATCACTAGAAATAGGTTCAGTGGATAATTCCCACTGCTCTAAACTAAAACTTACTGATAGAAACTCTGAAAATACATCTTCACATTGTTGCTTAGCTAAAAAACTTCAAACAGGGTGGTTTACATCCCCACAGGGAAGTAACCATATAGTGGATGATAAAGGGAGTAACCAGTGTATTGCAGAGCTACTCTCTACTTATCACCACTTAGACAATAAAGTCTCAACTGGCCAAGGTTAGCATTATTGTCCTTCGTTTGGGGGGGGGGGGTTGTGTGAGAAAGTAGCCTCTTTCTAGCCTTGTTACCCCCACTTTTGGCCTGTTTGTGAGTGTATGTCAGGGTGTTTTCACTGTCTCACTGGGATCCTGCTAGCCAGGGCCCAGTGCTCATAGTGAAAACCCTATGTTTTCAGTATGTTTGTTATGTGTTACTGGGACCCTGCTAGTCAGGACCCCAGTGCACATAAGTTTGTGACCTATATGTATGTGTTCCCTGTGTGATGCCTAACTGTCTCACTGAAGCTCTGCTAACCAGAACCTCAGTGGTTATGCTCTCTCATTTCTTTCCAAATTGTCACTAACAGGCTAGTGACCAATTTCACCAATTTACATTGGCATACTGGAACACCCTTATAATTCCCTAGTATATGGTACTGAGGTACCCAGGGTATTGGGGTTCCAGGAGATCCCTATGGGCTGCAGCATTTCTTGTGCCACCCATAGGGAGATCTGACAATTCTTACACAGGCCTGCCAGTGCAGCCTGAGTGAAATAACGTCCATGTTATTTCACAGCCATTTACCACTGCACTTAAGTAACTTATAAGTCACCTATATGTCTAACCTTTACCTGGTAAAGGTTGGGTGCTAAGTTACTTAGTGTGTGGGCACCCTGGCACTAGCCAAGGTGCTCCCACATTGTTCAGGGCAAATTCCCCGGACTTTGTGAGTGCGGGACACCATTACACGCGTGCACTATACATATGTCACAACATATGTATAGCGTCACAATGGTAACTCCGAACATGACCATGTAACATGTCTAAGATCATGGAATTGTCACCCCAATGCCATTCTGGCATTGGGGAGACAATTCCATGATCCCCCGAGCCTCTAGCTCAGACCCGGGTACTGCCAAACAACCTTTCCCAGGGTTTCACTGCAGCTGCTGCTGCTGCCAACCCCTCAGACAGGTTTCTGCCCTCCTGGGGTCAAGCCAGGCCTGGCCCAGGAAGGCAGAACAAAGGACTTCCTCAGGGAGAGGGTGTTACACCCTCTCGCTTTGGAAAAAGGTGTCAGGGCTGGGGAGGAGTAGCCTCCCCCAGCCTCTGGAAATGCTTTCATGGGCACAGATGGTGCCCATCTCTGCATAAGCCAGTCTGCACCAGTTCAGGGATCCCTCAGCCCTGCTCTGGCGCGAAACTGGACAAAGGAAAGGGGAGTGACCACTCCCCTGACCTGCACCTCCCCTGGGAGGTGCCCAGAGCTCCTCCAGTGTGCTCTTGACCTCTGCCATCTTAGAAACAGAGGTGCTTCTGGCACACTGGACTGCTCTGAGTGGCCAGTGCCAGCAGGTGACGTCAGAGACTCCTTCTGAGAGGCTCCTTCAGGTGTTGCTAGCCTATCCTCTCTCCTAAGTAGCCAAACCTCCTTTTCTGGCTATTTAGGGTCTCTGCTTTGGGGAATTCCTTAGATAACGAATGCAAGAGCTCATCAGAGTTCCTCTGCATCTCTCTCTTCACCTCCTGCCAAGGAATCGACTGCTGACCGCGCTGGAAGCCTGCAAAACTGCAACAAAGTAGCAAAGACAACTACTGCGACCTTGTAACGCTGATCCTGCCGCCTTCTCGACTGTTTTCCTGGTGGTGCATGCTGTGGGGGTAGTCTGCCTCCTGTCTGCACTAGAAGCTCCGAAGAAATCTCCTGTGGGTCGACGGAATCTTCCCCCTGCAACCGCAGGCACCAAAGAACTGCATCACTGGTCCTCTGGGTCTCCTCTCAGCATGACGAGCGAGGTCTCTTGAACTCAGCAACTCTGTCCAAATGACTCCCACAGTCCAGTGACTCTTCAGTCCAAGTTTGGTGGAGGTAAGTCCTTGCCTCCCCACGCTAGACAGCATTGCTGGGAACCACGTGTTTTGCAGCTACTCCGGCTCCTGTGCACTCTTCCAGGATTTCCTTTGTGCACAGCCAAGCCTGGGTCACCGGCACTCTAACCTGCATTGCAGGACCTCCTGAGTTGTCCTCCAGCTTCGTGGGACCCTCTTGTGCAACTTCGGGTGAGCTCCAGTTGACTCCACTTCGTAGTGCCTGTTCCGGCACTTCTCCGGGTGCTGCTTGCTTCTGAGTGGGCTCTTTGTCTTGCTAGATGCCCCCTCTGTCTCCTCACACAATTGGCGACATCCTGGTCCCTCCTGGGCCACAGCTGCATCCAAAAACCCTAACCGCGACCCTTGCAGCTAGCAAGGCTTGTTTGCGGTCTTTCTGCACGGAAACACTTCTGCACGATTCTTCACGACGTGGCACATCCATCCTCCAAATGGGAAGTTTCTAGCCCTTGTCGTTCTTGCAGAATCCACAGCTTCTACCATCCAGTGGCAGCTCCTTTGCACCCGCAGCTGGCATTTCCTGGGCATCTGTCCACTCCCGACTTGATCGTGACTTTTGGACTTGGTCCCCTTGTTCCACAGGTACTCTCGTCTGGAAATCCATCGTTGCTGCATTGCTGGTGTTGGTCTTTCCTGCAGAATTCCCCTATCACGACTTCTGTGCTCTTTGGGGAACTTAGGTGCACTTTGCACCCACTTTTCAGGGTCTTGGAGTGGGCTATTTTTCTAACCCTCACTGTTTTCTTACAGTCCCAGCGACCCTCTACAAGGTCAGATAGGTTTGGGGTCCATTCGTGGTTCGCATTCCACTTTTGGAGTATATGGTTTGTGTTGCCCCTATCCCTATGTGTCCCCATTGCATCCTATTGTAACTATACATTGTTTGCACTGTTTTCTAAGACTATACTGCATATTTTTGGTATTGTGTACATATATCTTGTGTATATTTGCTATCCTCATCCTGAGGGTACTCACTGAGATACTTTGGCATATTGTCATAAAAATAAAGTACCTTTATTTTTAGTATATCTGTGTATTGTGTTTTCTTATGATATTGTGCATATGACACTAAGTGGTACTGTAGTAGCTTCACACGTCTCCTAGTTCAGCCTAAGCTGCTCTGCTAAGCTACCATTATCTATCAGCCTAAGCTGCTAGACAGCCTATACACTAATAAGGGATACCTGGGCCTGGTGCAAGGTGTAAGTACCCCTTGGTACTCACTACAAGCCAGTCCAGCCTCCTACATTGGTTGTGCAGCGGTGGGATAAGTGCTTTGTAACTACTTACCACTTTGTCATTTAGTACCGTAGGGGTGGTGCATTCTAGGTGGGGCCACTCATCCTGTCCTAGGTTTGAATTTTCAGCCATTGCTCCCACCAAAAGAGGGGGTTTGCACAGAGCGATCATCTGGTGCTAGCAGCAGACCTGGAGGTCAAGTTTCAAAGGCTGTAAGCTCTTTGATGCTCACCAGCAGGGCTGTGCACATTCCTGAGGGAGCAGGTTTTAGCACCTCCATGAAGGAAGGGCTTTGTTCTGTATCCCAGAGGGCTGACCCCTCACCCCAGGGGTTAGATTTGAGTCTGGAAGTGCCAGGCTGGTTAGCACCTGTCAGAAAGCATGCAAGGGTTGTTAGCTTTTGCAGGGGTCCCCTCTAAGATGACCTCTGGGTACATTTTATAATAAATTCAACACGGGTACCAGTTTGAATTTATCATTCTGAGTTGTTTGATACCAAATAACCCAGGGTTCAGAGTGGCCATCATGTAGCTATGAACCTCACATTGGCCAGTGTCCAACACATGTATTTAAATGGCTGCTCTGTTCACTCACTATGTCCCAGGTATGGCAAGGAGACAGTGGGGGCATATTGCACATGCAGCTATGCCCTCACATACAGTATGGTGCACCCTGCCTTAAGCCTGGAAGGCCTGCCAGAGGGGTGCTTTACCCATAGTGCATGCAGTTTATAGGGGGTAGGGCACACAGACAGTGTGCCATGTTGCATTTGTATTTTTGGTTTGCACCAGAGCACTCAGTCTACAATGTTAGGACTTGGTAGATCTGGATGCATGGCCCTAGAGAGTTGCACAATCAGTGCTGCTGCCCTCAGGGACTTACCCTTACTACCCCATTCCCTGGGTACTTAAGTACCATTTACTGGGGACTTATAGTGGCAGCTAAAGATGTTGCCAATTACCTTTTTAATTTGTAGGGAAAGACCATTAGCACTTGGAGCATGGTGAGCAGGATCCCAGTGCACTCCAGTCCAAGTTGCATCTAGAAACCAGGCAAAAAGTGTAGTGGGGAGAGGTACTGCAACAAAGTGCCAGTTTCCCACACACGTAATGAGCTCTCCTAGCTTTAACTTCTGTTTGAGTTGATCTATTTCCCTGATCATGTGGCCCTGATTACAAATGAATGTATTCCACCCACAGCAGTAAATCTTTATTGAATTCTGCTACTGGCAAGCCTGCAAAATACTGACCCACCAATTATGGGTCTGAATATTCCAGACTCAGAAATTCCAGGTCTAGAGACACTGGTCCAGTTTCACCGGGTCTGGATGTGAAACCTCTGCATTTGGCATTTGCACAGCATTTGCCCTAAATTGGGGGATTGCATTTAGGACCCATACTTTCAAGAGCATGGGAGGTGCAGTGGCCGTCCACTCCCATTCCGAACTGTCTTCGCTCATGTATAAAGATAAAGAGGACATGAGTGGAGGAGAAATAGAGAAGAACAAACCGGAAGAGGCTGGGAGAGGGGGTATAAAAAGACTATCCCCCCTGCCCACCTGGATACCAGAGAAAGCCAGAGATGAAAACGTGAGCGTGACTCTGTGGACGAGCACTGCGGACAGGAGGATAAGGAAGAAACCCATGGGGAGTTTAGAGGCAGCGATAACCATAGTGACGGACAGAAATAGGAAAGCAGATCTGACAGAATTCTATAAGGAGGGGATATAAGAGAGCCCAAGTACGGCTGGAGCAGAGGAAACGCAGCCTGAGTACAAAGAGAGGTGACCCACCCAATATTGAGTTTGAGCTCCACCTCTATCCAGGAGGGTCAGGTAGGGTTGGGCCTACAAGAAGCCACTGAAAACGTTTATGAGCAATGAGTCAAGGGTTCAAGGTGCAGTAAAGGGGAGAATGAAGGGAAACAGTGAAACATATGTGCTTAAAAAGGACCAATTTGGGAACAGTGTTTAATTCTTAGCTACTAACTAGTAACAACAGAAGGTCATTTGCACAACACATTGACAAGAGGAAAGGCAGGAAAAGGAAGAGGAGAAGGTGAAGTGAACCCGTAGTCATGGCATGTGTGGTATCTAGTGCCCCTAACTCTTTTAAATGCTTTCTTTCTTGAGCGCCTGATAGCATAGTTAGTGCAACAGTTAGTGGTACTTTTTTGTTGGGAAGTCAAAATGTAATTTAAATAAATGTATATCACTGTTTGCTGGATCAGGACTATGTTTCCCATAATCCCTGCCACAGGACGAAAGAGGGGCCTTGAGGGGAGCGCCTCATAGCACAAGGTGACTTCCTGCACGCGGGAGATCACGGACTCTGCTTGACGGGACAGGGCTATACTGCCCATAATCCCTGCCACAGGAGACAGGAGGGGCCACAGGAGACAGGATGGGGGGGGGGGCGCTTCGTAGTGCGAGGACACTTCCAACACGTGGGACACACCTGGGCACAGCCCAGGCCAAGCGTGAGCCCGTCTGTGCCCACCAGAGCCCAGAAGAGGCTTCGCTGTGCCACCCTTCTTGGCTCCTATTTCTCCCTGTAACTCTCTGTGCTCTTCATATCATTTACATTTAAGGAAATATGGGGAAAAGGAAGCACTGCAACCTCCCAGTACAGAAAGACTACCTCCTGGCTGTTTCTACCTTTGCAATGATATGGGGGTTATTGAACACACACTTGATGCAGTCACAGAGCAGATAACGTTACAGGGGCAAAGAATACTGGGGGCCATCGCCAGCAAGGACACCCCAGGCATTGCTGTTAACTGAATCACATTCTGGCAGACCTGAGAACAGTTACCAGGGCTAACCCTCATGTATTTTACATGCCAGTGCTATTGCTATCCAGGGCCCTAGGAAAAGTCCCCATTTATTGTGCATTCACCCCCAGCTAAGAAAAAAAAGGGTACGCGCATTCCAACTAATGGAGGGGCCAAGAAAGGGTCAAGTCTATCCTTGTTGCAGTCCACTTGCAACAGTGAAAAATTCTACTAAAGCGGTTGTGACCAAAGGGGATTTCAGTTCTATTTGTCTTCTGCTCACACATTTGAGGAATGGATTGTTGGCTTCATGGAAACTGT
Organism: Pleurodeles waltl; assembly: GCF_031143425.1. Classification (NCBI taxonomy): domain Eukaryota; kingdom Metazoa; phylum Chordata; class Amphibia; order Caudata; family Salamandridae; genus Pleurodeles; species Pleurodeles waltl. Next base: position 9,593,737 of record NC_090442.1, on the reverse strand, counting down.
ATCGAGTTGTCTTGGGGTGATGGAAAATGTATTGATGAAACTTCAGCCAGATGCGAAGCGTAGATCTGACCACCTAAAAACAATGTAATCATCTTCAGCAGCAGATGATTGTCTTCTCAGGCAAGACTCTGCCCATGCAAGTATCCACATAAAGAGAAAGGCTCAGCGTGTGTTAAAAGGCGCTGCACCTCTAATGTTGCCTAAATTGTCAGTGCATCACCCCGATCTGCACCACCTGACCAGATCATGAAACCCCAGGATGGACAAACTCAGGCAGTGGCGCCTGGTGGCACAAGGCAGCTTCTGACAGTGAGGAGAACCCTGGCTGGATCTTTTCACCACAATCGTGAATGCACAGTTGTAGGAAGTTGACTCTGAATACACTATCTCAAAGTGAGAGATAGTGTGCGCAGAGTCCAAGGGTTCCCCTTAGAGGTTGATAGTGGCAAAATTAGATAATTCTAATGCTCTATTTTGTGGTAATGTGGTCGAGCAGTAGGCTTATCAGAGGGTAGTGTTAAGCATTTGTTGTGCACACACAGGCAATAAATGAGGAACACACACTCAAAGACTTAACTCCAGGCCAATAGTTTTAATATAGAAAAATATATTTTCCTAATTTATTTTAGAACCACAAGATTCAAGATTTGAAGTAAATACATAAAATGCAAGGTACTCCACACAGGTAAGTTAAGAACTTTGAATGAGAGCAGTAACATACACAGTTTTAGTTAAAATGGCAATAAGCTATTTTAAAAGTGGACACAGTGCACAAATCAGCAGTTCCTGGGGGAGGTAAGTAATGGTTAGTTTTTCAGGTAAGTAAGGCACTTAAGTTACTGGGCATAGGCAGCCCACCATTATGGGTTCAAGGCAACCCCAAAGTTACCACACCAGCAGCACAGGGCCGGTCGGGTACAGAGGTCAAAGAGGAGCCCAAAACACATAGGTCCCTATGAAGAACAGGGGTGCTCCAGTTGCAGTCTGCCAGCAGGTAAGTATACGCATCCTCGGAGGGCAGACCACGGGGTTTGGTTTTGTAGAGCACTGGGGGGGAGACAAGTAGGCACACAAAACACACCCTCAGCGGCACAGGGGCAGCCGGGTGCAGTGTGCAAAGCAGGCATCTGGTTTGTAATAGAAATCAATGGCGGGACCCGGGGGTCACTCAAGTGGTGCAGGCAGGGCACAGGGGGGCTTCTCGGGCCAACCACCGACTGGGCTAGGCAGAGGGTTGCCTGGTTGTCACTCCTGCACTGAGGTTCGGTTCCTTCTGGTCCTGGGGGCTGCAGGTACAGTGCTTGGTCCAGGCGTCGGGTTCCTTGTTACAGGCAGTCGCGGTCAGGGGGAGCCTCTGGATTCTCTCTGCTTGTGTCGCTGCAGGGGTCCAGGGGGGTCATCTCGAGTTACTCACGAGGTCGCAGTTGCCTGGGAGTCCGCCCTGTAGTGTTGGTTCTCTGGAGCTCGAGCCGGGGGGACCGGGTGCAGAGTGTGAAGTCTCATGCTTCTGGCGGGAAGAGTGAGTCCTTTGAAAGTTGTTAGAAAGTTGCAAAACGTTTGCTGTAGGTGAACAGTGCCGCTGTTCTCTGGATATTCTTGGTCCTTCAGATTTCAGGGCGGTCCTCAGGCTTCAGAGGTCGCTGGTCCCTGTCGGATGCGGCGCTGTGCAGTTCTCTGTGAATCGGGAGACAAGCCAATAGGGCTCGGGTCAAAGCAGTTGTCGTCTCTGTCATTTCTGCAGGGCTTTCAGGTCAGCAGTACTTCTTCTTGTTTCAGGTTGCAGGAATCTGATTTCCTGGGTTCTGGGGTGCCCCTAAATACTAGATTTAGGGGTGTGTTTAGGTCAGGAGGGCAGTAGCCAATGGTCACTGTCCTGGAGGGTGGCTACACCCTCTTTGTGCCTCCTCCCTGAGGGGAGGGGGGCACATCCCTAATCCTAATCCTACTAGTGGAATCCTCAAATCTCAAGACACCTTAGGGGCTGTCCTGACTGGTGGGTGACTCCTCCTTGTTTTTCTCATCATCTCCTCCAGCCTTGCCACCAAAAGTGGGGGCAGCGGCAGGAGGGGCGGGCATCTCCACTAGCTGGGATGCCCTCGGGTGCTGAAACAAAAGGCATGAGCCTTTGAGGCTCACCGCCAGGTGTTAGGGAGCAACCTCTGACCCTGTTTACCAGGCAGGTCGCTCCCCTCACCGCCACGCAGCCCCTGCGTGACCGTTGACCGCTGCTCCATACCTGTGTCCTGTTGCCGCCTTTTTTGCTATCCTCACCTTCTTTTGCCCAGTCTGGTCCTGTTTTCTGGTTCCCTGCGCCCAGCATCTCCCCCTCGCCGCCCGTTTCCCGCCGCCGCGTCCCGTAGCTCCGCCCCCCTCGCTCCCCATTGGCCGCCCCGCTCCCACCTCCCAGCTGCTCCTCCCACCCTCTTCCACTCTTATGGAGGCCGCGCAGCGGTAGAGAGAGCGACCTCTGACCCTGTTTACCAGGCAGGACGCTCCCCTCACCGCCACGCAGCCCCTGTGTGACCGCTGACCGCTGCTCCATACCTGTGTCCTGTTGCCGCCTTTTTTGCTATCCTCACCTTCTTTTGCCCAGTCTGGTCCTGTTTTCTGGTTCCCTGCGCCCAGCGTCTCCCCCTCGCCGCCCGTTTCCCGCCGCCGCGTCCCGTAGCTCCACCCCCCTCGCTGCCCATTGGCCGCCCCGCTCCCACCTGCTCCTCCCACCCTCTTCCACTCTTATGGAGGCCGCGCAGCGGGCGCGCCGCTGGCACGCCTAAAAGAAGCCCGTCTGCGCCCGTCCGCGCGTGGCCCGCGCCCAGCGCCAGACCCCCTAGCCCCCGCAGAGGCCAGCCCACCCGCAAGACCTACAGCGCCGCCACCCTCCTCGCACTCAACACCGGCCGGATCCCCGGGTGCTGCCGTGCCGCCCCAAGACGCACCCACAGACCCTTCACCTGCCAATCCTGCAAGTTCTCCTGCATCCAGACCCGCACCGCACCCGCCAAACCGAGCACCAGCAGCAACCACCTAAAGTGCATCCTGCTCAACACCCGCTCCATCCACAGACACGCCCTGGAACTCTGGAACCTGCTCGACACCACATCTCCAGACGTCGCCTTCCTCACAGAAACCTGGATGAACGCCTCCTCAGCGCCCGACATCGCCATCGCCATCCCGGACGCATACAAGATCACCCGGAGGGACCGCGTCAACCAGACAGGAGGAGGCATCGCCATCGTCCACAAGAACACCATCCGCATCACGACCAACACCGACGACACCCTCACAGCCGCCGAACACCTTCACTTCCAGATACACACCGACCCCAAGACTACACTCAGAGGCACCCTCATCTACAGACCCCCAGGACCCCGCACACAATTCAGCGAAGACATCGCAGACTTCATCAGCCCACACGCCCTCCCCTCCGCTGACTACATCCTCCTAGGGGACCTCAACTTCCACCTGGAGAACAACAACGACAACAACACCACCACCCTGCTGGACAACCTCACCAACCTCGGACTCAAGCAACTGGTGAACACCCCCACCCACTACGCGGGACACACGCTTGACCCAGTCTTCTCCTCCAGCAAGTACATCTCCTTCAGCCACTCCACCGGACTCCACTGGACAGACCACAGCTGCGTCCACTTCAGCTTCAGAAGAACCACGACTCACCACCACCCACACCAGGCTCCCCGCAGGAGCTGGAACAAGATCACCACCGACAGGCTCTCCACATCACTGAACCAGAACCCTCCCGCCAGCTCAGCGGACCCCAACCAAGCAGCCAACAACCTCACACAATGGATCACCAGCTGCGCCGACAACCTCGCACCGCTGAAAACCCATCCCATCAAGCACAACAGCAAGAAAGCCTCCTGGTTCAACATCGACCTCAAGAACTCCAAGAAGAACTGCTGCACCCTCGAGAAAGCCTGGCGAAAAAACCAGACTACAGACAACGTGACCGCCCTCAAGCACGCCTCCCGCAAACACCACCAGCTGATCCACACCACCAAGAAGACAGCATTCAAAGAACGACTAGACAACAACGCACACAACAGCAAGGAACTCTTCAACATCGTTAAAGAGCTCTCCAACCCCAGCGCCGGAAACAACAACATCACTCCCTCACAAGACCTCTGCGACTCACTCGCCTCGTTCTTTCACCGCAAGATAGCCGACATACATAACAGCTTCGGCGCACAGACCACGCAACCAACCACCAAACCGACGCCCCCCAACACCACCCTCCGCGCCTGGACCCCGGTCAGCACCGAAGACACTATCCATACGATGAACACCATCCACTCCGGATCACCAACCGACCCATGCCCCCACCACGTCTTCAACAAGGCCGACTCCGTCATCGCACCCCACCTCCGGGACATCATCAACTGCTCCTTCAACACCGCCACCTTCCCGGAGAGCTGGAAGCATGCCGAACTCAGCGCCCTCCTGAAGAAACCCTCAGCAGACCCCACCGACCTCAAGAACCACTGCCCCATCTCGCTCCTCCCGTTTCCTGCCAAAGTCATCGAGAAGACCGTCAACAGACAGCTTGCCACCTTCCTCGAGACTAACGGATCCCTCGACCACTCACAGTCCGGCTTCCGAGCCAACCACAGCACCGAGACCGCCCTCATCGCAGCCACTGACGACATCCGAGCCCTTCTCGACAACGGGGAAACAGCGGCACTCATCCTCCTGGACCTCTCTGCAGCGTTCGATACTGTCTGCCACCACACCCTAGTGCAGCGCCTCAGCAACATCGGAATCCAAGAGAAGGCACTAGAGTGGATCACCTCGTTCCTCGGCCGAAGAACCCAGAGAGTCCGCCTCCCCCCGTCCAGATCCGAGGCCACCGAAGTCATCTGCGGCGTACCACAAGGATCGTCACTCAGCCCCACCCTCTTCAACGTCTACATGAGCCCCCTCGCAGCCATCGCACGCCAACACAACCTCAACATCATCTCCTATGCCGACGACACCCAGCTGATCCTCTCCCTCACCAACGACCCAGCCACCGCCAGAACCAACCTGCACGAAGGGATGAAAGACGTAGCCGAGTGGATGTTGAACAGCCGCCTGAAACTGAACTCAGACAAGACGGAAGTCCTCATCCTTGGATCATCACCCTCCACCTGGGACGACTCCTGGTGGCCCCCTGCCCTGGGCAGCGCACCCAAACCAACGGACCACACACGCAACCTGGGCTTCATCCTGGACTCCTCCCTCTCGATGACCAGACAAGTCAACGCCGTCTCATCATCATGCTTCAACATCCTACGCATGCTCCGAAAGATCTTCCGATGGATCCCCACCGAAACCACGAAAACGGTCACCCAGGCACTCGTCACCAGCCGACTGGACTACGGAAACACCCTCTACACCGGAACCACGACCAAACTACAGAAAAGACTCCAACGCATCCAGAACGCATCCGCACGCCTCATCCTCGACATCCCCCGACACAGCCACATCTCTGGACACCTGAGAGACCTGCACTGGTTCCCTGTCAGCAAGAGAATCACGTTCCGCCTCCTCACCCACGCACACAAGGCCCTCCACGACCTGGGCCCCAGGTACCTCAACAACCGCCTGACCTTCTACACTCCCACCCGCCAGCTACGATCGACCAGCCACGCCCTCGCCGCCGTTCCACGCATTAGAAAAGCCACCATGGGAGGAAGATCCTTCTCCTACCTGGCAGCCAAGACTTGGAACTCCCTCCCCATCCACCTCCGTCTGACCCAAGACCACCTCACCTTCAGGAAGCAACTCAAGACCTGGCTGTTCGAGCAGTAGCGGTCCCCCCTCTCCCAGCGCCTTGAGACCCTCCGGGTGAGTAGCGCGCTTTACAAATTCTTGATTGATTGATTGATTGATTACAGTTCCTGCATGGGGAGGTGAGAAGCACCTCCACTCAGTATAGGCTTTGTTCCTGGCCACAGAGTGACAAAGGCACTCTCCCCATGTGGCCAGCAACTCGGCTGGTTGTGGCAGGCTGGCAGAAACTGGTCAGCCTAGCACGAGGAGTCAGACTGGTATTCAGGGGGCATCTCTAAGATGCCCTCTGGGTGGATTTTACAATAAATCACACACTGGCATCAGTGTGCATTTATTGTGCTGAGAAATTTGATACCAAATTTCCCAGATTTCAGTGTAGCCATTATAGAGCTGTGGAGTTCGTGTTTGACAAACACCCAGGCCATATACTCTTTATGGCGACCCTGCACTTACAATGTCTAAGGTTTTGCTTAGACACTGTAGGGGCATAGTGCTCATGCATGTCTGCCCTCACCTGTGGTATAGTGCACCCTGCCTTAGGGCTGTAAGGCCTGCTAGAGGGGTGACTTACCTATGCCATAGGCAGTGTGAGGTTGGCATGGCACTCTGAGGGGAGTGCCATGTCGACTTAGTAATTTTCTCCCCACCAGCACACACAAGCTGTGAGGCAGTGTGCCTGTGCTGAGTGAGGGGTCCCGAGGGTGGCATAATACATGCTGCAGCCCTTAGAGACCTTCCCTGGCATCAGGGCCCTTGGTACCAGGGGTACCATTTACAAGTGACTTATCCGGGTGCCAGGGCTGTGCCAATTGTGGAAGCAAAGGCACAGTTTAGGGAAAGAACACTGGTGCTAGTGCCTGGTTAGCCGGGTCCCAGCGCACTTTCAATCATAACTGGCAACAGCAAAAGGCAAAAGGTCAGGGGGTTACCATGCCAAGGAGGCATTTCCTTACAAAAGTGTAAAGGCCTTTACACTTTGAGATTCAAAAGAAAGCTTTCTCTAGGAGATGGTTTGAATGGATCATGAACTTCTGTACGCCATTTCTTCTCTCAGTCAATCAATCAGCACTGTCACCCACAGGGATATCTGCGTGCTGAGGGTGCTATGTCTACATCGAACAGCCAAGTCTTGAGTTTCTTTCTGAAGTCTACCAGGGAGGATGCTGTTCCGAGGTGGGAGGACAGGTCGTTCCAGGCCTTGGCGGGGATGTAGGAGAAGGAGCACCCCCGCTATTGCTCCAATGGTTGCAGAGGGTGTGTGCGCGGGCAAGTGAGAAGGAGTGCAGGTGTCTTGCGGATAGATGGTAGTTCATTTGATGGTTGATGTTGGACAGTCCTTGATCATGTAGAGCTTTGTAAGTGCGCGTGAAGATCTTGAACTTGCATCTCTTTTGGATGGGGAGCTACTGTACGTGTATGTTTCTGAGGGGGGGAGGTGATGTGGGTCCACTTGGGGAGATCCGGGATGAGTCTAGCTGAAGAATTATGTATGGTCTGGAGTTTTCAATGATCTGGCTGGAGATGCCGGCGTAGAGAGTATTGCCGTAGTGGGGGTGACTGGTGACCAGGGTATGGGTGATGATCTGTCTGGTGTTGACTGGGATCCATCTGAAGATTCTGTGGAATTTCATGGTCAGTTCACTGTTGAGGAGGATGCCTAGATTGCGCCCATAGTCTGTTGGTGTCATTGTGGATTTGTGTTCTGCTTGCCACCAGCTGTGCTTCCAAACATAGATGTTCTTCCTAAAGATCAGTACTTCTGTCTTGTCGGAGTTGAGTTTGAGGCATTTGCCTCTCATTAGTTGGCTACATTGGGTGTGGCATCGCAGAAGTTGGTTGGAGGGGTCCTCAGTGAGCCAGAGGATAAGTTGAGTTTCGTCTGAGAAATAGATTATGTTGAGGCTGTGGGATCTGACGATTGTCTGCGAGGTGGGTCATGTATGTGTTGAACAAGGTGCACCTGAGTACGCCACATATGATGTCCTTGGGTTCTGAAGTTAAGGGAGGAAGTTGGGGGCTCTGTGTGCTTCCTGGTAGAAAGGAGGCGATCCATTTGGGGGCATTTTGCTGTATGCTGATGTTGTGAAGTCTGTTGATGAGGATATGGGGGAGATGGTGTTGAATGCAGCAGAGAGGCAGAGGAGGATCATGGCCATGGTTTCTCCGGTGGTCGAGGAGAGTTTTGATGTAATCTGTAGCAGCGATCAGAGCAGTCTTGGTGCAGTGGTTGGCACGGAATCCTGCTTGTGACGCGTCAAGTGGGTGGTTTTGTTCCAGGTATTTAGGGAGCTGTTGGTTGATGGCTTACTTAATTACTTTGGATGGGAATGGTAGTAGGTAAATTGATCAATAATTTTTGAGAACGCTGGGATCAGCAGAGGGTTTCCTTAAGAGGGGTCTGATCTCCATGTGATTCCATCTGTTCAGAAGGGTTGCTGTGCAGATGGAGGTGTTGATGCTGGTGAGATGCGTGCTGATTGGTTTGGATCATAGGTTAAAGAGACGTGGGGGCAGGTGTTGGTGGGCACCACAGACTGGATGGAACACATGATGGTCGTGGTGGTCTGGGTGGTGATTATGTGGCTGGTGTGCAGTGGTTGGTTGAGGCTGTTGAGATTGAGAGCAGTGGGCTGGGGGTCAAAACTGTTGTAGGAGGTGGAGATCTTGTTGTGGAAGTAGTCCGAGAGAGAGTTGTAGAGTTCTTGGGAGGGTTGGATGGTGTTTTCTGTGGCTGTCAGGTAGGAGAATTCCTGGAATACTTTGAAGAGTTCCTTTGTGTGGTTGGCCGCTGTCCTCTGCTTATTTTCTCCAAGTTATGAAGAGGATCAGGAATTACTATGTCCAAGTCATCCTTGTGACTCCAGATTGGGCCACAAAAGTGTGCGACCCTGACCTTCTAATGATGAGCACGTGTCCTCCGTTTAGGTTACTGCAGCAGCAGGGCATGGTTTTAAAACCAAATCTGTGCAGTCTACACCTCCATGAAAAACTGTTGTATTGTTTGTTTTGTCTTAGGCCAAGTAAGGTCTTCTGGTAGCCACTGTTAAAGGTTATTTGTTGGCCCTTTCAGCTTTTTTGCATTTGCCAGACTAAACATCTTTTGGAATGCCTCAGTGGGACCTTAACTTGGTTGTGATATTCTTGCACACCTTTCGAACCAATTCATAGTTGCTCTTTGCATCTTCTAACTCTCAAGACAGTTGTTCTCATTGTATTCACTTCAGCTTGTAGCATGATGGAGCGCCAGACTTTTTCAGTACAACTGCTATATACCAACGTTTATCCAAATGTTCTGGTGCTGAGGACCCGAGCTGCCTTTTTTTTTTTTACAAAGGTTGTGACTTCTTTTTACTTTGATTAATCCATCACTATCCCAGCAATCTGTGCCCCACCTCACCCCTCGAAGGAGGGGAGATCCCATCTGTTGGACCAGGTAGAGCTTTATATAAGTGTGATCATCTATTACTACTCTAGGGAAATTTGTTTGTGTAACTGAATCCCACAAAAGCTGTAAAACCACTCCAATCATGAATCCAAAACCATAGCAATGAAGGCTTCTGCATATTATTGGCTCACTCAGCCACATTCCAGAAGAAACAGGTGTAAGAATTGCAGATGTCGTCCCAGATCCTGGCACTGAAGCCAGCATGTGCAGAAGCTAACCCTTCATGAGCTGCTCCAATGAACCTAACGTTTTCATTGGGTGTAGGCTTCTCGCCCACCCCTGATATAGATACCATGGGCACACTCTCTGTGATTACAGTCTATGCACACGTAGAAGGGAAACCATCAGGAAGCTTTTCCCTTTTAAAGTTGCCTCGATTGCCATCGTGCTCTCTGCGTTGATCTGTGTTTGCAATCAATTTACAGCAGCAACCTTGAATCTTTGCACCACTGTCTTCATCGCTAATTAAGCAGCACGGTTCCCTTTATCGTGAATTCTGTATCCATTTTTGAGCCAGATACAGCAGCAACCTTGAAGGTTTGCTCCACTCTCTTCACTGCCAAACAGCTTCACAGCTCGCTTTAACATCAATGTCTTCTATTTTTGGGCCGTGGTATTCTGAACATGGACCAAAGGTCCTGGGCAGCCGCCTTTCCTCAAAGCTGTGTGGCTTTTGTCGATTTACCTTCGAGACTCTGAATCTGTTAAGGTGCCATTGCATCAAATCCACTTGTACCTGTGTACTGAGAATGCCTAATCCTACACTATTAGAGTGTGACTGACGGATCAGCTTTCTGAAGGACAAGCAAGAGGGCATTAATCTGATTTATTTGACCAGGACAATCCACCAGCACGTACTGCTTTGTAGTCACCATCTTCAAAAACTCCTTGCACATCAGTGCAAGCTGCGAAAGATTTTTGCTTAGTTCCAGTTGCAGGCTGCGCAGAGCTGGGGCGGTGGACCATGCTCTTACCTTAATGTATTGGTAACACATTCCAGGCTGCGCAGAGCTGGGCAGTGGAACATGCTCTTACCTTCATGTATAGGTAACATTGCAGGCTGCGCAGAGCTGGGCAGTGTAACATGCTCTTACCTTCATATATGGGTAACACATTGCAGGCTGTGCTGGGGTGGGTGGAACACGCTCTTACCTTCATGTATTGGTAACACATTCCAGGCTGCGCAGAGCTGGGTGGTGGAACTTGTTCTCACTTTCATGTATGGGTAACACACTGAAAGCTGCGCAGAGCTAGCAGTGGAACATGCTCTTACCTTCATATATGGGTAACAGTTTACAGGCTGCGCAGAGCTGGGCAGTGGAACATGCGCTTACCTTCACGTATAGGTAACATTGCAGGCTGCGCAGAGCTGGGCAGTGTAACATGCTCTTACCTTCATATATGGGTAACACATTGCAGGCTGTGCTGGGGTGGGTGGAACACGCTCTTACCTTCATGTATTGGTAACACATTCCAGGCTGCGCAGAGCTGGGTGGTGGAACTTGTTCTCACTTTCATGTATGGGTAACACACTGAAAGCTGCACAGAGCTGGCAGTGGAACATGCTCTTATCTTCATATATGGGTAACAGTTTGCAGGCTGCACAGAGCTGGGCAGTGGAACATGCGCTTACCTTCATGTATAGGTAACATTGCAGGCTGCGCAGAGCTGGGCCGCCGCCACAGAGGCCTGCTCCAGGCAGACTCCTGCTCAACACAGACATAGTAATTTTCCTTCAAGGGGGAATGTGGTTCCTCATGTCTAGTAGGAGGGCACAGGCCCTGAGTGCGACACCAGTCTCAGGATACCACCCCTGAGATTGCAGCAGTGTCAGTGGAAGGAGGGTAACTACCATCTGAGGGTGTAGCCCCCATACCCATCTCTGAAAAACCTAAAAGGCGAGGGAGACCTCAGGAGAATGGGAGGGATTCCTTGCCAAACTCTGGCCTGGAGGTGGGGCATGCCCAAAGCCCCAGACTGGAAGCTCCACCTGGTAGTTGATGGCTAGGGGCCTGGCCCTTGATATTGACAGATCTCAGTGACTTCTGTTTGTTACCGTCTTTGTGGGTTGGGAACAGAAATCTGACTCAGGGCAGAATGGGTTGCATCACCTAATTGGCTACAGCAGTACCACCTCCTTAGTGGAATCACAGATAAATCCTCCCAGATGTCATCTGCAGATGGGGAGAAGGGTTCCACGTGAGCCAGTTCAGTAGCCAAAGAGGATGATGACAGGGGTACAGATAGGTTCAAAGGGGCCTACAACAGACAAGTGCCACTGCAGAAGAAAATTGCCCACATTCTATCACCTGAGCAGGGTATTGATTAGCCTAGCATAGCTTTTGGCTGGAGCGGAGTTACCTTTATGTTGAACCTTATTTTTGCTGGCTACAGAACTTTGTGCACTTTACCCTGCCAACCAGTAGTAAAGTGATTGTATGCTTCCTTTCAACTTCGTAAAATTGGTTTCCACCTGATTGGCTTGTTTAATTTCCCATAAGTCCCTAGTATTTGGTACAAAGTGTACCCCTGGCCTATAAATTAAATGGTACCATTGGACTGCAGCACACTTCGTGCCATCCGCTGCAGTGGCCCTGTTAAGCAGGTCTCTGGACTTACCATTGTAGTCTGGCCATGCAGTTTTAAACTGCACATTCCACTCATCAAAATAACTCCTTTTGACAGCCCTAAGCTTTCCTTAGAAATATTAATAAGACCCTCCCTACTTAGGCGTCATTGCCCATAAGGCACGGTACACTGTATTTAAAAGTAGGACATGTAAAGGTTTACTTTTCCACATGTCAGTACAATGAAAAAGGTCCAAAAGCTGTTTTTAGTGTAACAAGGCTGCCTGCATAGTAGGAAAAGAGTGGGTTACATTATGACATCCAATAATGCTAATTTCTGTTTGGAAGCAGATAGAAAAATAATGTAAGAACTCTTTTTAAGAGATATTCAAACTCAAATTCAGTGGTAAAAATCACATTTTGTATATCTATTATGGAAAAGGTATTTTTAGAAAGTTACCTTTTCCCAGCCTTAGACGATCCCTAGAGAATTGGGCCTGCTGTCTTTGCTACCCAGGACAAAGAAGTTGACTTCAAGGATTATAAAACTGACCTCTTGTTCAAGCTACAGGGATCCATCAAGCGACAAGAAATCTTTCTTCAACTGCCAAGTTCATCTAGGGCAACTGGGCCTGGACTGGCCTCTGCCTGACACCAACTAAGGCCCTCATTATGACAGTGGCGGTAAAAACCACCTACCGCCATGGGGATGGCCGCCAAAGCATCGTCGCCGTGGCTACCAGTATAGCAGCACATCCAGCTTCATCTCTGTTTCCACAATCTGCTCTTGTATAAATTAAATCTTGTCCATTTGCATCTTCCTAAAGCTGTATCTGTAGCACGTGGTGCTCCGTGAGCGCCCGTTCTTTACTAAGTTACTCTGTGGACACTGGTGAATCACCTCCTTGTCCATGTGCATCTTCCTAAACCTGTACCTGTAGCACATGGTGCTCCGTGATCGCCCATTCTTTACTAAGTTACTCTGTGGACACTGGTAAATCACATTATTTTCTGAAGTAAATACAATGAGTTGTATTCAACAGAACTTTTAGTTGGATATCTATGTGTGGTGAAATATCCTTTGATACGTTTTAAAGATAGCAAAGAAGAGATGTCATTTACAGCCAGATAACTATTGTGTATTCACAGTACATTACATTTGCATTCAGTAATTTTGAATCTCTTTCCAATCAACAGGACCAACACCTTGAATGTACAAAATATTTATGTATAATGAAGATAATACTTGAAATCTGCAAAACAGCTGTAAGAAACAACAGGACCGACCCCTTGAATGTACAAAATATTTATGTATAATGAAGATAATACTTGAAATCTGCAAAACAGCTGTAAGAAACAATGTGTAACAGAATCACGCTAAACATTGGTGCAGTCAGAGACAGAGGAACCTGAACATAAACTGACAGATCCTGGAAGAATCAGTCAAGGGCAGTTCAGTGAAAGTCTGAGCTGTGCACCTCCACGCCACACGAATAAAGGAATTAACTCTAGAAACAAATTAAGGCAGCAGCACTGATCAACCACCAGCTTTGAATGGATCAGTATGAACTGGTTACCGCAGTGCTCTGTTCTAGGTGTATTGTAAACTCTATCTAGCCAAACCACAGCAACCAGAGAAAAGCACAACAGAGTGGAGACAAACAACTGAAGGGTGAAAGAAAGAGGAGTTCTGCTGTTTAAATTACAGAGTACTGTCCTAATTTGCACCAACCAGAAGGAGGAGGATTAATCTTCACCCACAAGCATCAAACACTGTTATTTATTCTAAAGACACAGTCACTCACAAAGAAGCCTGACACATATTGTAAGTGTGGCAAGAATTTAGTTACTATTGCATTTTATAGTTAAATTGCAATTCAAATGTACTGAATACCAACACATACAGCAAATGTGAGAATAGTACAAGTGCTTTATCAACCATGTTGGCCCGTCAGGAAACACAGTCATGGGAAGTGGACAAACATATCACCGACCCAGAGACACCAACCAAGAAAGAAGAATCATACACGTGCAGCGAGAGCTTTAATTTGTCATCGCTACAAAAGCGCCATCAGCAAACTCACACAGGAGAAGAACTATTCTATTGCACTGAATGTGTGCAAAGCTTTAGTCATTTAGCACTCCTTAAAGAGCATCAGCGAACACACACAGGGGAAAAGCCATTCAGATGTAGTGACTGTATAAAGAACTTTTGTCAGTTATCACACCTCCAAAGACACCAGCAAACACACACAAGTGAAAAACCATACAGTTGCAGTGAATGTGTGAAGAGCTTTAGTTGGTTATCACACCTCCAAGTACATCAACGAACACACACAGGGGAAAAACCATACCATTGCAGCAAATGTGTGAAGAGCTTTTGTCAGTTATCAGATCTCCAAAGACATCAGCAAACACACACAGGGGAAAAACCATACCACTGCAGTGAATGTGTCAAGAGTTTTAGTCGCTTACCAGACCTCTAAGTACATCAGCAAACACACACAAGGGAAAAACCACACTATTGCAATGAATGTGGAAGTAGTTTTAGTCGGTTATCACACCTCCAAGTACATCAACGAACACACACAGGAGAAAAACCATACCATTGCAATGAATGTGTAAGTAGGTTTACTCAGTCTTCAGCATTAAGGAATCATCAGCGAACACACACAGGGGAAAAGCCATTCAAGTGCAGTGAATGTGTAAAGCGCTTTAGTCAGTTATCAACCCTGTATAGTCATCAGCGAACACACACAGTATAAACCATGTATGAAGAGCTTTAGTCAGTTAACAACCCTTGAAAGACACTATTAAACACACACGGGAAAACCATACAATTGTGCCGAATGTTTGAATCACTTTAGTTGGTTATCACTCTTCCAAAGACATCAACACACACACATGGAGGGAAAACCATACCATTGTCGTGAATTTATGAAAAGCTTTAGTGGGTTATCACATCTACAAAGACCTCAACAGACAGACACAGGAGAAAAACCACACTGTGGCAATGAATGTGGAAGTAGTTTTAGTGAATCCTCAACATTAAAGAATCATCAGCGAACACACACAGGGGAAAAACCATTCAAGTGCAGTGAATGTGTGGAGAGCTGTCGTCCATCATGCTTATAAAGCCATCAGCAAATTATAAAAGATGATTCTGTTACAATTATGTGGGATGTTTAAATGCCAGCGGATAATTAATAGGTTATATAAGACCCGATTATCTGCAAAGATGAAAAAAAATAATCATAAAATCATAAAAGTGTCTGTTCTCAGCAATTGCTCATTTCTCTACAGATAAGAAAAAGAAATGAAGCATCACAAAACCCTCTGGCACTTTAGCACAGTGCGGACCAAAATAAAGAAAGTGCTGGTTTTTATTCTATGAAGTAGAGCTATAAAGAAAAACATCCGAGAACACCTGAACAGGCTACCTGTACAGGCAACACTATGAACAATGCTTGGACTAACAGGGGGATCAGTGATAAAACCCTTAAACCCAACACACTTGAACCGATTTAACAGTGTTCACCTTATGGTTCTGTGACAGCAGTTAGAGAACACGTCCAAAGGTAGAAGTACAGGTAGGAAAATGTTAGCCGTAATTCTTAGTGGTTAATGCTTGCAATGCACGACATTTACCTCCCAAGCCCTGACACAGGAGAGGTGATACTCCTTTCCATCATCACATGCGTCTGTAAATGCACTCACTATAGTGGCACTTCCAGAGGACAGCTGCATCCTTGGGAGATTTGTCGGATCATCACTGACTAAGCAAATGATTCATGGGTATGTTAATTATATGTAAATATATTTCATGAGTTTCCTATTTGAAGACCGTTATTCAGCCAAATCCTGACTGGTGAAAGGGCAGAAATAGTGACTGATGACAAAATTATTGATAGGAGAAAGAGCTGTTGAAAATTAGTTCTTAATAGGTTTCTGAAGGCTTTGACAGTTTGTTAAAGATTGACTCTTTAGCAGTAACAGATTTCTGCTGTTAGGAGCTAGAATCAAGAATCATTGACTCACAGCTTTACATTTCTGGAACCTTGGCACTGGAAAAGAAATCTGAATTCAGAAGAAAAGAGGCATGAATGATTTTCAAGACTGTGTTTCCAAGCACAAAGGAATCCCCATTGTATATAAACTCTGCTGGTGAATGCATGAACTTGAAAAGTATGTGCTGCTTGTGAGCAAACAGTGAAAGTATGTGATATTGTTGAGACTTTCTTAGACCAGGAATGTCACTGAGTGCAACATTCTGAATCACTTGAAAATGAGCTGTGTGATGCTGAAACCCTCAAATACACAGTGTTCTCATAGCTCAACCTTGCGTAAAGGAAGGAATTCACCAATCAAATATGCAAGTCAGAAGAAAGAAAAATAAACCTCTTCAGTAGCCAATGATGGCAAAAACTAATGCATCCACTGAATTAATTTCAGCAAATTGCTGAGTCCCTGCTGCAGACCATCATCTCCACTACCTAGTAGTGTTAGTTTGGAACGAGGTCACTGTAGGAGGCTGGCCTGGCTTGTAGTGGGTACCAAGGGGTACTTACACTCTGTACCAGGTCCAGTTATCCCTTATTAGTGTAGAAGAGGTGTTTCTAGCAGTTTAGGCTGATAGAAGGTAGCTATAGCAGAGCAGCTTAGGCTGAACTAGGAGACATGCAAAGCTCCTACTATACCACTGGTGTCATATGCACAATATCATAAGAAAACACAATACACAGATATACTAAAAATAAAGGTACTTTATTTTTATGACAATATGCCAAAAGTATCTCAGTGAGTACCCTCAGTATGAGGATGCCAAATATACACAGGATATATGTACACAACACCAAAAATATGCAGTAATAGCAAAAGGAAGTAATGCAAGCAATGTAAAGTTACAGTAGATTGCAATAGGAGCACATAGGTATAGGGGTAACACAAACCATATACTCCAAAAGTGGAATGCGAACCACGAATGGACCCCAAACCTATGTGAGCTTGTAGAGGGTCGCTGGGACTGTAAGAAAACAGTGAGGGTTAGAAAAATAGCCCACCCCAAGACCCTGAAAAGTAGGTGTAAAGTGCACCTATAACCCCCACAGAGCACAGAAACCGTGATGAGGGGTTTCTGTAAGGAAGACCAACACCAGCAAAGCAACAACAGTGGATTTCCGGACCTGAGTACCTGTGAAACAAGGGGACCAAGTCCAAGAGTCGCGACAATGTCGAGAGTGGGCAGATGCCCAGGAAATGCCAGCTGAGGGTGCAAAGAAGCTGCCACCGGGAGGAAGAAGCTTTGGTTTCTGCAAGAACGAAGAGGCCTAGGAACTTCCCCTTTGGAGGATGGATGTCCCACATCGTGAAGAAGCTTGCAGAGGTGTTCCCACGCAGAAAGACCGCAAGCAAGCCTTGTTAGCTGCAAGGGTCGCGGTTAGGGTTTTTGGATGCTGCTGTGGCCCTGGAGGTACCAGGATGTTGCCACTTGGATGAGGAGACAGAGGGGGCGCCCAGCAGGTCAGGGAGCCCTCACAGAACCAGGTAGCACCAGCAGAAGTACCGGATCAGACACTTAGAAGAGGAGTGAACCGGAGTCCACCCAAAGTCAGAAAAAGGAGTCCCACAACACCGGAGGACAACTCAGAAGGTTGTGCACTGCAGGTTAGAGTGTCGGGACCCAGGCTTGGCTGTGCACGAAGGAAATCCTGTAAGAGTGCACAGGAGCTGGAGCAGCTGCAAATCACGCGGTACCCAGAAATGCAGTCTAGCGTGGGGAGGCAAGGACTTAACTCCACCAAACTTGGACTGAAGAGTCATTAGACTGTGGGAGTCACTTGGACAGAGTTATTGAGTTCCAGGGACCACGCTCGTCATGTTGAGAGGGGACCCAGTGGACCGGTGATGCAGTCTTTTGTTGCCTGCGGTTGCGGCGGGAAGATTACTTCATCCCATGGCAGATTTCTTCAGAGCTCCTGGTGCAGAAAGGAGGCAGGCTACCCCCAGAGCATGCACCACCAGGAAACAGACGAGAAAGCCGGCAGGATGAAGCGATACAAGGTTGCAGTAGTCGTCTTTGCTACTTTGTTGCGGTTTTGCAGACGTCCTGAGCAGTCAGCGGTCGATCCTTTGGCAGAAGGTGAAGAGGGAGATGCAGAGGAACTCTGGTGAGCTCTTGCATTCGGTATCTGAAGAATTCCCCAAAGCAGAGACCCTAAATAGCCAGAAAAGGAGGTTTGGCTACCTAGGAAGGAGGATAGGCTAGTAACACAGGTAAGAGCCTATCAGAAGGAGTCTCTGACGTCACCTGCTGGCACTGGCCACTCAGAGCAGTCCAGTGTGCCAGCAACACCTCTGTTTCCAAGATGGCAGAGGTCTGGAGGTCTGGAGCTCTGGGCACCTCCCCTGGGAGGTGCAGGTCAGGGGAGTGGTCACTCCCCTTTCCTTTGTCCAGTTTCGCGCCAGAACAGGGCTGGGGGATCCCTAAACCGGTGTAGACTGGCTTATGCAGAAATGGGCACCAAATGTGCCCATCAAAGCATTTCCAGAGGCTAAGGGAGGCTACTCCTCCCCAGCCTTCACACCTATTTCCAAAGGGAGAGGGTGTCACACCCTCTCTCAGAGGAAATCCTTTGTTCTGCCTTCCTGGGCCAGGCCTGGCTGGACCCCAGGAGGGCAGAAACCTGTCTGAGGGGTTGGCAGCAGCAGCAGCTGCAGTGAAACCCCGGGAAAAGGCAGTTTGGCAGTACCCGGGTTCTGTGCTAGAGACCCGGGGGATCATGGAATTGTCTCCCCAATGCCAGAATGGTATTGGGGTGACAATTCCATGATCTTAGACATGTTACATGGCCATGTTCGGAGTTACCATTGTGACGCTATACATAGGTAGTGACCTATGTATAGTGCACGCGTGAAATGGTGTCCCCGCACTCACAAAGTCCGGGGAATTTGCCCTGAACAATGTGGGGGCATCTTGGCGAGTGCAAGGATGCCCACACACTAAGTAACTTAGCACTCAACCTTCACCAGGTGAAGGTTAGACATATAGGTGACTTATAAGTTACTTAAGTGCAGTGGTAAATGGCTGTGAAATAACGTGGACGTTATTTCACTCAGGCTGCACTGGCAGGCCTGTGTAAGAATTTTCAGATCTCCCTATGGGCGGCAAAAGAAATGCTGCAGTCCATAGGGATCTCTTGGAACCCCAATACCCTGGGTACCTCAGTACCATATACTAGGGAATTATAAGGGTGTTCCAGTATGCCAATGTGAATTGGTGAAATTGATCACTAGCCTGTTAATGTCAATTTGGAAAGCCGAGAGAGCATAACCACTGAGGTTCTGGTTAGCAGAGCCTCAGTGAGACAGTTAGACATCACACAGGGAACACATACATATAGTCCACAAACTTATGAGCACTGGGGTCCTGGCTAGCAGGGTCCCAGTGACACATAACAAACAAACTGAAAACATAGGGTCTTCACTATGAGCACTGGGCCCTGGCTAGCAGGATCCCAGTGAGTCAGTGAAAACACCCTGAGATATACTCACAAACACCATCTTTGTGCCTCCTCCCTGAGGGGGGCACATCCCTAATCCTAATCCTACTGGTGGAATCCTCCAATCTCAAGACACCTTAGGGGCTGTCCTGACTGGTGGGTGACTTCTCCTTGTTTTTCTCCTCTCCTCCAGCCTTGCCACCCAAGTGGGGGCAGCGGCAGGAGGGGCGGGCATCTCCACTAGCTGGGATGCCCTCGGGTGCTGAAACAAAAGGCATGAGCCTTTGAGGCTCACCGCTAGGTGTTACAGTTCCTGCATGGGGAGGTGAGAAGCACCTCCACCCAGTATAGGCTTTGTTCCTGGCCACAGAGTGACAAAGGCACTCTCCCGATGTGGCCAGCAACTCGGCTGGTTGTGGCAGGCTGGCAGAAACTGGTCAGCCTAGAATGAGGAGTCAGACTGGTATTCAGGGGGCATCTCTAAGATGCCCTCTGGGTGGATTTTACAATAAATCACACACTGGCATCAGTGTGCATTTATTGTGCTGAGAAATTTGATACCAAACTTCCCAGATTTCAGTGTAGCCATTATGGAGCTGTGGAGTTCGTGTTTGAAAAACACCCAGACCATATACTCTTTATGGCGACCCTGCACTTACAATGTCTAAGGTTTTGCTTAGACACTGTAGGGGCATAGTGCTCATGCACATATGCCCTCACCTGTGGTATAGTGCACCCTGCCTTAGGGCTGTAAGGCCTGCTAGAGGGGTGACTTACCTATGCCATAGGCAGTGTGAGGTTGGCATGGCACTCTGAGGGGAGTGCCATGTCGACTTAGTCATTTTCTCCCCACCAGCACACACAAGCTGTGAGGCAGTGTGCCTGTGCTGAGTGAGGGGTCCCCAGGGTGGCATAATACATGCTGCAGCCCTTAGAGACCTTCCCTGGCATCAGGGCCCTTGGTACCAGGGGTACCATTTACAAGGGACTTATCCGGGTGCCAGGGCTGTGCCAATTGTGGAAGCAAAGGCACAGTTTAGGGAAAGAACACTGGTGCTAGTGCCTGGTTAGCCGGGTCCCAGCACACTTTCAGTCATAACTGGCAACAGCAAAAGGCAAAAGGTCAGGGGGTTACCATGCCAAGGAGGCATTTCCTTACAAAAGTGTAAAGGCCTTTACACTTTGAGATTCAAAAGAAAGCTTTCTCTAGGAGATGGTTTGAATGGATCATGGACTTCTGTACGCCGTTTCTTCTCTCAATCAATCAATCAGCACTGTCACCCACAGGGATATCTGTGTGCTGAGGGTGCTATGTCTACATCGAACAGCCAAGTCTCGAGTTTCTTTCTGAAGTCTACCAGGGAGGATGCTGTTCAGAGGTGGGAGGACAGGTCGTTCCAGGCCTTGGCGGGGATGTAGGAGAAGGAGCACCCCCACTATTGCTCCAATGGATGCAGAG
Organism: Pleurodeles waltl; assembly: GCF_031143425.1. Classification (NCBI taxonomy): domain Eukaryota; kingdom Metazoa; phylum Chordata; class Amphibia; order Caudata; family Salamandridae; genus Pleurodeles; species Pleurodeles waltl. The sequence continues at coordinate 9,572,974 of NC_090442.1, read as the reverse complement.
GGTGTGTGCGCGGGCAAGTGAGAAGGAGTGCAGGTGTCTTGCGGATAGATGGTAGTTCATTTGATGGTTGATGTTGGACAGTCCTTAATCATGTAGAGCTTTGTAAGTGCGCGTGAAGATCTTGAACTTGCATCCCTAATGGATGGGGAGCTACTGTACGTGTATGTTTCTGAGGGGGGGAGGTGATGTGGGTCCACTTGGGGAGATCCGGGATGAGTCTAGCTGAAGAATTATATATGGTCTGGAGTTTTCAATGATCTGGCTGGAGATGCCGGCGTAGAGAGTATTGCCGTAGTGGGGGTGACTGATGACCAGGGTATGGGTGACGATCTGTCTGGTGTTGACTGGGATCCATCTGAAGATTCTGTGGAATTTCATGGTCAGTTCACTGTTGAGGATGATGCCTAGATTGCGCCCATAGTCTGTTGGTGTCATTGTGGATTTGTGTTCTGCTTGCCACCAGCTGTGCTTCCAAACATAGATGTTCTTCCTAAAGATCAGTACTTCTGTCTTGTCGGAGTTGAGTTTGAGGCATTTGCCTCTCATTAGTTGGCTACATTGGGTGTGACATCGCAGAAGTTGGTTGGAGGGGTCCTCAGTGAGCCAGAGGATAAGTTGAGTTTCGTCTGAGAAATAGATTATGTTGAGGCCGTGGGATCTGACGATTGTCTGCGAGGTGGGTCATGTATGTGTTGAACAAGGTGCGCCTGAGTACGCCACATATGATGTCCTTGGGTTCTGAAGTTAAGGGAGGAAGTTGGGGGCTCTGTGTGCGTCCTGGTAGGAAGGAGGCGATCCATTTGGGGGCATTTTGCTGTATGCTGATGTTGTGAAGTCTGTTGATGAGGATATGGGGGAGATGGTGTTGAATGTAGCAGAGAGGCAGAGGAGGATCATGGCCATGGTTTCTCCGGTGGTCGAGGAGAGTTCTGATGTAATCTGTAGCAGCGATCAGAGCAGTCTTGGTGCAGTGGTTGGCACGGAATCCTGCTTGTGACGCGTCAAGTGGGTGGTTTTGTTCCAGGTATTTAGGGAGCTGTTGGTTGATGGCTTACTTAAGTACTTTGGATGGCAATGGTAGTAGGTAAATTGATCAATAATTTTTGAGATCGCTGGGATCAGCAGAGGGTTTCCTTAAGAGGGGTCTGATCTCCATGTGATTCCATCTGTTCAGAAGGGTTGCTGTGCAGATGGAGGTGTTGATGCTGGTGAGATGCGTGCTGATTGGTTTGGATCATAGGTTGAAGAGACGTGGGGGCAGGTGTTGGTGGGCACCACAGACTGGATGGAAGACATGATGGTCGTGGTGGTCTGGGTGGTGATTATGTGGCTGGTGTGCAGTGGTTGGTTGAGGCTGTTGAGATTGAGAGTAGTGGGCTGGGGGTCAAAACTGTTGTAGGAGGTGGAGATCTTGTTGTGGAAGTAGTCCGAGAGAGAGTTGTAGAGTTCTTGGGAGGGTTGGATGGTGTTTTCTGTGGCTGTCAGGTAGGAGAATTCCTGGAATAGTTTGAAGAGTTCCTTTGTGTGGTTGGCCGCTGTCCTCTGCTTATTCTCTCCAAGTTATGAAGAGGATCAGGAATTACTATGTCCAAGTCATCCTTGTGACTCCAGATTGGGCCACAAAAGTGTGCGACCCTGACCTTCTAGTGATGAGCACGTGTCCTCCGTTTAGGTTACTGCAGCAGCAGGGCATGGTTTTAAAACCAAATCTGTGCAGTCTACACCTCCATGAAAAACTGTTGTATTGTTTGTTTTGTCTTAGACCAAGTAAGGTCTTCTGGTAGCCACTGTTAAAGGTTATTTGTCGGCCCTTTCAGCTTTTTTGCATTTGCCAGACTAAATATCTTTTGGAATGCCTCAGTGGGACCTTAACTTGGTTGTGATATTCTTGCACACCTTTCGAACCAATGCACAGTTGCTCTTTGCATCTTCTAACTCTCAAGACAGTTGTTCTCATTGTATTCACTTCAGCTTGTAGCATGATGGAGCGCCAGACTTTTTCAGTACAACTGCTATATACCAACTTTTATCCAAATGTTCTGGTGCTGAGGACCCGAGCGGGCTTTTTTTTTTTTTTACAAAGGTTGTGACTTCTTTTTACTTTGATTAATCCATCACTATCCCAGCAATCTGTGCCCCACCTCACCCCTCGAAGGAGGGGATATCCCATCTGTTGGACCAGGTAGAGCTTTATAAGAGTGTGATCATCTATTACTACTCTAGGGAAATTCGTTCGTGTAACTGAATCCCACAAAAGCTTTAAAACCACTCCAATCATGAATCCAAAACCATAACAATGAAGGCTTCTGGCATATTATTGGCTCACTCAGCCACATTCCAGAAGAAACAGGTGTAAGAATTGCAGACGTCGTCCCAGATGCTGGCACTGAAGCCAGCATGTGCAGAAGCTAACCCTTCATGAGCTGCTCCAATGAAATCTAACCTAACGTTTTCATTAGGTGTAGGCTTCTCGCCCACCTCTGATATAGATACCATGGGCACACTCTCTGTGATTACAGTCTATGCACACCTAGAAGGGAAACCATCAGGAAGCTTTTCCCTTTTAATGTTGTCTCGTTTGCCATCGTGCTCTCTGCGTTGATCTGTGTTTGCAATCAACTTACAGCAGCAACCTTGAATCTTTGCACCACTGTCTTCATCGCTAATTAAGCAGCACGGTTCCCTTTATCGTGAATTCTGTATCCATTTTTGAGCCAGTTACAGCAGCAACCTTGAAGGTTTGCTCCACTATCTTCACTGCCAAACAGCTTCACAGCTCTCTTTAACATCAATGTCTTCTATTTTTGGGCCGTGGTATTCTGACCATGGACCAAAGGTCCTGGGCAGCCGCCTTTCCTCAAAGCTGTGTGGCTTTTGTCGATTTACCTTCAAGACTCTGAATCTGTTAAGGTGCCATTGCATCACATCCACTTGTACCTGTGTACTGAGAATGCCTTATCCTACACTATTAGAGTGGGGCTGACAGATCAGCTTTCTAAAGGACAAGCAAGAGAGCATTAATCTGATTTATTTGACCAGGACAATCCACCAGCATGTACTGCTTTGTAGTCACCATCTTCAAAAACTCCTTGCACATCAGTGCAAGCTGCGAAAGATTTTTGCTTAGTTCCAGTTGCAGGCTGCGCAGAGCTGGGGCGGTGGACCATGCTCTTACCTTCATGTATTGGTAACACATTCCAGGCTGCGCAGAGCTGGGTGGTGGAACTTGTTCTCATCTTCATATATGGGTAACACACTTAAAGCTGCGCAGAGCTGGCAATGGAACATACTCTTACCTTCATATATGGGTAACAGTTTGCAGGCTGCGCAGAGCTGGGCAGTGGAACATGCGCTTACCTTCATGTATAGGTAACATTGCAGGCTGCGCAGAGCTGGGCAGTGTAACATGCTCTTACCTTCATATATGGGTAACACATTGCTTGCTGTGCTGGGGTGGGTGGAACACGCTCCTACCTTCATGTATTGGTAACACATTCCAGGCTGCGCAGTGCTGGGTGGTGGAACTTGTTCTCACTTTCATGTATGGGTAACACACTGAAAGCTGCGCAGAGCTGGCAGTGGAACATGCTCTTATCTTCATATATGGGTAACAGTTTGCAGGCTGCACAGAGCTGGGCAGTGGAACATGCGCTTACCTTCATGTATAGGTAACATTGCAGGCTGCGCAGAGCTGGGCCGCCGCCACAGAGGCCTGCTCCAGGCAGACTCCTGCTCAACACAGACATAGTAATTTTCCTTCAAGGGGGAATGTGGTTCCTCATGTCCAGTAGGAGGGCACAGGCCCTGAGTGCGACACCAGTCTCAGGATACCACCCCTGAGATTGCAGCAGTGTCAGTGGAAGGAGGGTAACTACCATCTGAGGGTGTAGCCCCCATACCCATCTCTGAAAAACCTAAAAGGTGAGGGAGACCTCAGGAGAATGGGACGGACTCCTTGCCAAACTCTGGCCTGGAGGTGGGGCATGCCCAAAGCCCCAGACTGGAAGCTCCAGCTGGTAGTTGATGGCTAGGGGCCTGGCCCTTGATATTGACAGATCTCAGTGACTTCTGTTTGTTACCGTCTTTGTGGGTTGGGAACAGAAATCTGACTCAGGGCAGAATGGGTTGCATCACCTAATTGGCTACAGCAGTACCACCTCCTTAGTGGAATCAGATAAATCCTCCCAGATGTCATCTGCAGATGGGGAGAAGGGTTCCACGTGAGCCAGTTCAGTAGCCAAAGAGGATGATGACAGGGGTACAGATAGGTTCAATGGGGCCTACAACAGACACGTGCCACTGCAGAAGACAATTGTCCACATTCTATCGCCTGAGCAGGGTATTGATTAGCCTAGCATAGCTTTTGGCTGGAGCAGAGTTACCTTTACGTTGAACCTTATTTTTGCTGGCTACAGAACTTTGTGCACTTTACCCTGCCAACCAGTAGTAAAGTGATTGTACGCTTCCTTTCAAATCCGTAAAATTGATTTACACCTGATTGGCTTGTTTAATTTCCCATAAGTCCCTAGTATTTGGTACAAAGTGTACCCCTGGCCTATAAATTAAATGGTACCATTGGACTGCAGCACACTTCGTGCCATCCGCTGCAGTGGCCCTGTTAAGCAGGTCTCTGGACTTACCATTGTAGTCTGGCCATGCAGTTTTAAACTGCACATTCCACTCATCAAAATAACTCCTTTTGACAGCCCTAAGCTTTCCTTAGAAATATTAATGAGACCCTCCCTACTTAGGCGTCATTGCCCATAAGGCACGGTACACCGTATTTAAAAGTAGGACATGTAAAGGTTTACTTTTCCACATGTCAGTACAATGAAAAAGGTCCAAAAGCTGTTTTTATTGTAACAAGGCTGCCTGCACAGTAGGAAAAGAGTGGGTTACATTATGACATCCAATAATGCTAATTTCTGTTTGGAAGCAGATAGAAAAATAATGTAAGAACTCTTTTTAAGAGATATTCATAAACAAATTCAGTGGTAAAAATCACATTTTGTATATCTATTATGGAAAAGGTACTTTTAGAAAGTTACCTTTTCCCAGCCTTAGACGATCCCTAGAGAATTGGGCCTGCTGTCTTTGCTACCCAGGACAAAGAAGTTGACTTCAAGGATTATAAAACTGACCTCTTGTTCAAGCTACAGGGATCCATCAAGCAACAAGAAATCTTTCTTCAACTGCCAAGTTCATCTAGGGCAACTGGGCCTGGACTGGCCTTTGCCTGACACCAACTAAGGCCCTCATTATGATAGTGGTGGTAAAAACCACCTACCGCCATGGGGATGGCCGCCAACGCATCGTCGCCGTGGCTACCAGTATAGCAGCACATCCAGCTTCATCTCTGTTTCCACAATCTGCTCTTGTATAAATTAAATCTTGTCCATTTGCATCTTCCTAAAGCTGTATCTGTAGCACGTGGTGCTCCGTGAGCACCCGTTCTTTACTAAGTTACTCTGTGGACACTGGTGAATCACCTCCTTGTCCATGTGCATCTTCCCAAAGCTGTATCTGTAGCACGTGGTGCTCCGTGAGCGCCCGTTCTTTACTAAGTTACTCTGTGGACGCTGGTAAATCACCTCCTTGTCCATGTGCATCTTCCTAAAGCTGCACCTGTAGCATGAGGTGCTTCGTGAGCGCCCTTTCTTTACTAAGTTACCCTGTGGACGCTGGTAAATCACCTCCTTGTCCATGTACATCTTCCTAAAGCTGTACCTGTAGCACGTGGTGCTCCGCGAGTGCCCGTTCTTTACTAAGTTACTCTGTGGACGCTGGTAAATCACCTCCTTGTCCATGTATATCTTCCTAAAGCTGTACCTGTAGCATGTGGTGCTCCGCGAGTGCCCGTTCTTTACTAAGTTACTCTGTGGACGCTGGTAAATCACCCCCTTGTCCATGTGCATCTTCCTAAAGCTGTACCTGTAGCACGTGGTGCTCCGTGAGCACCCGTTCTTTCCTAAGTTACTCTGTGGATGCTGGTAAATCACCCCCTTGTCCATGTGCATCTTCCTAAAGCTGTACCTGTAGCACATGGTGCTTCGTGAGCGCTCGTTCTTTACTAAGTTACCCTGTGGACACTGGTGAATCACCTCCTTGTCCATGTACATCTTCCTAAAGCTGTACCTGTAGCACTTGGTGCTCCGTGAGCGCCCTTTCTTTACTAAGTTACTCTGTGGACACTGGTAAATCACCTCCTTGTCCATGTGCATCTTCCTAAAGCTGTACCTGTAGCACGTGGTGCTCCGTGAGCGCCCGTTCTTTACTAAGTTACTCTGTGGACGCTGGTAAATCACCTCCTTGTCCATGTGCATCTTCCTAAATCTGTACCTGTAGCACATGGTGCTCCGTGAGCGCCCTTTCTTTACTAAGTTACTCTGTGGACGTTGGTAAATCACCTCCTTGTCCATGTACATCTTCCTAAAGCTGTACCTGTAGCACTTGGTGCTCCGTGAGCGCCCGTTCTTTACTAAGTTACTCTGTGGACACTGGTAAATCACATTATTTTCTGAAGTAAATACAATGAGTTGTATTCAACAGAACTTTTAGTTGAATATCTATGTGTGGTGAAATATCCTTTGATACGTTTTACAGATAGCAAAGAAGAGATGGTATTTACAGGCAGATAACTATTGTGTATTCACAGTACATTACATTTGCATTCAGTAATTTTGAATCTCTTTCCAATCAACAGGACCAACACCTTGAATGTACAAAATATTTATGTATAATGAAGATAATACTTGAAATCTGCAAAACAGCTGTAAGAAACAACAGGACCGACACCTTGAATGTACAAAATATTTATGTATAATGAAGATAATACTTGAAATCTGCAAAACAGCTGTAAGAAACAATGTGTAACAGTATCACCATAAACATCAGTGCAGTCAGAGACAGAGGAACCTGAACATAAACTGACAGATCCTGGAAGCAGTCAAGGGCAGTTCAGTGAAAGTCTGAGCTGTGCACCTCCACGCCACACGAATAAAGGAATTAACTCTAGAAAATTAAGGCAGCAGCACTGATCAACCACCAGCTTCGAATGGATCAGTATGAACTGGTTACAGCAGTGCTCTGCTTCCTAAAATGATGACAGATCATCATTCAGTGTCCTAGGTGTATTGTAAACTCTTTCTAGCCAAACCACAGCAACCAGAGAAAAGCACAACAGAGCGGAGACAAACAACTGAAGGGTGAAAGAAAGAGGAGTTCTGCTGTTTAAATTACAGAGTACTGTCCTAATTTGCACCAACCAGAAGGAGGAGGATTAATATTCACCCCCAAGCATCGAACACTGTTATTTATTCTAAAGACACAGTCACTCACAAAAAAGCCTGACACATATTGTAAGTGTGGCAAGAATTTAGTTACTATTGTATTTTATTGTTAAATTGCAAATCAAATGTACTGAATACCAACACATACAGCAAATGTGAGAATAGTACAAGTGCTTTATCAACCATGTTGGCCCGTCAGGAAACACAGTCATGGGAAGTGGACAAACATATCACCGACCCAGAGACACCAACCAAGAAAGAAGAATCATACACGTGCAGCGAGAGCTTTAATTTGTCATCGCTACAAAAGCGCCATCAGCAAACTCACACGGGAGAAGAACTATTCTATTGCACTGAATGTGTGCAAAGCTTTAGTCATTTAGCACTCCTTAAAGAGCATCAGCGAACACACACAGGGGAAAAGCCATTCAGATGTAGTGACTGTATAAAGAACTTTTGTCAGTTATCACACCTCCAAAGACACCAGCAAACACACACAAGTGAAAAACCATACAGTTGCAGTGAATGTGTGAAGAGCTTTAGTTGGTTATCACACCTCCAAGTACATCAACGAACACACACAGGGGAAAAACCATACCATTGCAGCAAATGTGTGAAGAGCTTTTGTCAGTTATCAGATCTCCAAAGACATCAGCAAACACACACAGGGGAAAAACCATACCACTGCAGTGAATGTGTCAAGAGCTTTAGTCGCTTACCAGACCTCCAAGTACATCAGCAAACACACACAAGGGAAAAACCACACTATTGCAATTAATGTGGAAGTAGTTTTAGTCGGTTATCACACCTCCAAGTACATCAACGAACACACACAGGAGAAAAACCATACCATTGCAATGAATGTGTAAGTAGGTTTACTCAGTCTTCAGCATTAAGAAATCATCAGCGAACACACACAGGGGAAAAGCCATTCAAGTGCAGTGAATGTGTGAAGAACTTTAGTCAGTTATCAAGTCTCCAAAGACATCAGCGAACACACACAGGGGAAAAAATATATAATTGTAGTGAATGTGGAAGTAGTTTTAGTCAATCTTCAGCATTAAGGAATCATCAGCGAACACACACAGGGGAAAAACCATTCAAGTGCAGTGAATGTGTGAAGAGCTTTAGTCAGTTATCAAACCTTCAAAGACATCAACGAACACACACAGAAAAACCATTCAAGTGCAGTGAATGTGTAAAGCGCTTTAGTCAGTTATCAACCCTGTATAGTCATCAGCTAACACACACAGTATAAACCATGGATGAAGAGCTTTAGTCAGTTAACAAACCTTGAAAGACACTATTAAACACACACAGGAAAACCATACAATTGTGCCGAATGTTTGAATCACTTTAGTTGGTTATCACTCTTCCAAAGACATCAACAAACACACATGGAGGGAAAACCATACCATTGTCGTGAATTTATGAAAAGCTTTAGTGGGTTATCACATCTACAAAGACCTCAACAGACAGACACAGGAGAAAAACCACACTGTGGCAATGAATGTGGAAGTAGTTTTAGTGAATCCTCAACATTAAAGAATCATCAGCGAACACACACAAGGGAAAAACCATTCAAGTGCAGTGAATGTGTGGAGAGCTGTCATCGATCGTGCTTATAAAGCCATCAGCAAATTATAAAAGATGATTCTGTTACAATTATGTGGGATGTTTAAATGCCAGCGGATAATTAATAGGTTATATAAGACCCGATTATCTGCAAAGATGAAAAAAAATAATCATAAAAGTGTCTGTTCTCAGCAATTGCTCATTTCTCTACAGATAAGAAAAAGAAATGAAGCATCACAAAACCCTCTGGGACTTTAGCACAGTGCGGACAAAAAAAAAAGAAAGTGTTGATTTTTATTCTATGAAGTAGAGCTATAAAGAAAAACATCCGAGAACACCTGAACAGGCTACCTGAACAGGCAACACTATGAACAATGCTTGGACTAACAGGGGGATCAGTGATAAAACCCTTAAACCCAACACACTTGAACCGATTTAACAGTGTTCACCTTATGGTTCTGTGACAGCAGTTAGAGAACACGTCCAAAGGTAGAAGTAAAGGTAGGAAAATGTTAGCCGTAATTCTTAGTGGTTAATGCTTGCAATGCACGACATTTACCTCCCAAACCCAGACACAGGAGAGGTGATACTCCTTTCCATCATCACATGCGTCTGTAAATGCACTCACTATAGTGGCACTTCCAGAGGACAGCTGCATCCTTGGGAGATTTGTCGGATCATCACTGACTAAGCAAATGATTCATGGGTATGTTAATTATATGTAAATATATTTCATGAGTTTCCTATTTGAAGACCGTTATTCAGCCAAATCCTGACTGGTGAAAGGGCAGAAATAGTGACTGATGACAAAATTATTGATAGGAGAAAGAGCTGTTGAAAATTAGTTCTTAATAGGTTTCTGAAGGCTTTGACAGTTTGTTAAAGATTGACTCTTTAGCAGTAACAGATTTCTGCTGTTAGGAGCTAGAATCAAGAATCATTGACTCACAGCTTTACATTTCTGGAACCTTGGCACTGGAAAAGAAATCTGAATTCAGAAGAAAAGAGGCATGAATGATTTTCAAGACTGTGTTTCCAAGCACAAGGGAATCCCCATTGTATATAAACTCCGCTGGTGAATGCATGAACTTGAAAAGTATGTGCTGCTTGTGAGCAAACAGTGAAAGTATGTGATATTGTTGAGACTTTCTTAGACCAGGAATGTCACTGAGTGCAACATTCTGAATCACTTGAAAATGAGCTGTGTGATGCTGAAACCCTCAAATACACAGTGTTCTCATAGCTCAACCTTGCGTAAAGGAAGGAATTCACCAATCAAATATGCAAGTCAGAAGAAAGAAAAATAAACCTCTTCAGTAGCCAATGATGGCAAAAACTAATGCATCCACTGAATTAATTTCAGCAAATTGCTGAGTCCCTGCTGCAGACCATCATCTCCACTACCTAGTAGTGTTAGTTTGGAACGAGGTCACTGTAGGAGGCTGGCCTGGCTTGTAGTGGGTACCAAGGGGTACTTACACTCTGTACCAGGTCCAGTTATCCCTTATTAGTGTAGAAGAGGTGTTTCTAGCAGTTTAGGCTGATAGAAGGTAGCTATAGCAGAGCAGCTTAGGCTGAACTAGGAGACATGCAAAGCTCCTACTATACCACTGGTGTCATATGCACAATATCATAAGAAAACACAATACACAGATATACTAAAAATAAAGGTACTTTATTTTTATGACAATATGCCAAAAGTATCTCAGTGAGTACCCTCAGTATGAGGATGCAAAATATACACAGGATATATGTACACAACACCAAAAATATGCAATAATAGCAAAAGGAAATAATGCAAGCAATGTAAAGTTACAGTAGATTGCAATAGGAGCACATAGGTATAGGGGTAACACAAACCATATACTCCAAAAGTGGAATGCGAACCACGAATGGACCCCAAACCTATGTGAGCTTGTAGAGGGTCGCTGGGACTGTAAGAAAACAGCGAGGGTTAGAAAAATAGCCCACCCCAAGACCCTGAAAAGTAGGTGTAAAGTGCACCTACAACCCCTACAGAGCACAGAAACCGTGATGGGGGGTTTCTGTAAGGAAGACCAACACCAGCAATGCAACAACAGTGGATTTCCGGACCTGAGTACCTGTGGAACAAGGGGACCAAGTCCAAGAGTCGCGACAATGTCGAGAGAGGGCAGATGCCCAGGAAATGCCAGCTGAGGGTGCAAAGAAGCTGCCACCGGATGGAAGAAGCTTTGGTTTCTGCAAGACCAAAGAGGCCTAGGAACTTCCCCTTTGGAGGATGGATGTCCCACGTCGTGAAAAAGCTTGCAGAGGTTTTCCCACGCAGAAAGACCGCAAACAAGCCTTGTTAGCTGCAAGGGTCGCGGTTAGGGTTTTTGGATGCTGCTGTGGCCCAGGAGGGGCCAGGATGTTGCCACTTGGGTGAGGAGACAGAGGTTGCGCCCAGCAGGTCAGGGAGCCGTCACAGAGCCAGGTAGCACCCGCAGAAGTACCGGATCAGGCACTTAGAAGAGGAGTGAACTGGAGACCACCCAAAGTCAGAAAAGGGAGTCCCACAACACCGGAGGACAACTCAGAAGGTTGTGCACTGCAGGTTAGAGTGTCGGGGACCCAGGTTTGGCTGTGCACGAAGAAAATCCTGTAAGAGTGCACAGGAGCCGGAGCAGCTGCAAATCACGCGGTACCCAGCAATGCAGTCTAGCGTGGGGAGGCAAGGACTTACCTCCACCAAACGTGGACTGAAGAGTCATTGGACTGTGGGAGTCACTTGGACAGAGTTATTGAGTTCCAGGGACCATGCTCGTCATGCTGAGAGGGGGCCCAGTGGACTGGTGATGCAGTCTTTTGTTGCCTGCGGTTGCAGGGGGAAGATTCCGTCGTCCCATGGCAGATTTCTTCAGAGCTCCTGGTGCAGAAAGGAGGCAGGCTACCCCCAGAGCATGCACCACCAGGAAACAGACGAGAAAGCCGGGAGGATGAAGCGATACAAGGTTGCAGTAGTCGTCTTTGCTACTTTGTTGCGGTTTTGCAGACGTCCTGAGCAGTCAGCGGTCGATCCTTTGGCAGAAGGTGAAGAGGGAGATGCAGAGGAACTCTGGTGAGCTCTTGCATTCGGTATCTGAAGAATTCCCCAAAGCAGAGACCCTAAATAGCCAGAAAAGGAGGTTTGGCTACCTAGGAAGGAGGATAGGCTAGTAACACAGGTAAGAGCCTATCAGAAGGAGTCTCTGACGTCACCTGCTGGCACTGGCCACTCAGAGCAGTCCAGTGTCCCAGCAACACCTCTGTTTCCAAGATGGCAGAGGTCTGGAGCACACTGGAGGAGCTCTGGGCACCTCCCTTGGGAGGTTCAGGTCAGGGGAGTGGTCACTCCCCTTTCCTTTGTCCAGTTTTGCACCAGAGCAGGGCTGGGGTATCCCTAAACCGGTGTAGACTGGCTTATGCAGAGATGGGCAGCATCTGTGCCCATCAAAGCATTTCCAGAGGCTAAGGGAGGCTACTCCTCCCCAGCCTTCACACCTATTTAAAAAGGGAGAGGGTGTCACACCCTCTCTCAGAGGAAATCCTTTGTTCTGCCTTCCTGGGCCAGGCCTGGCTGGACCCCAGGAGGGCAGAAACCTGTCTGAGGGGTTGGCAGCAGCAGCAGCTGCAGTGAAACCCCAGGAAAGGCAGTTTGGCAGTACCCGGGTTCTGTGCTAGAGACCCGGGGGATCATGGAATTGTCTCCCCAATGCCAGAATGGCATTGGGGTGACAATTCCATGATCTTAGACATGTTACATGGCCATGTTCGGAGTTACAATTGTGACGCTATACATAGGTAGTGACCTATGTATAGTGCACGCGTGTAATGGTGTCCCCGTACTCACAAAGTCCGGGGAATCTGCCCTGAACAATGTGGGGGCACCTTGGCTAGTGCCAGGGTGCCCACACACTAAGGGCCATATTTATACTTTTCGACGCACAACTGCACCAACACAGTTGTGCGTCAAAAAATTTAACGCCGGCTAACGCCATTCTGAAGCGCCATGCGGGCGCCGTATTTAATCAATGATGTTAGCCGGCGTTAGCCGGCGGAGCTGCCTGATGTGCGTAAAAAAAAATGACTTACACCAGGCAGCGCCACACATAACAAACATACTGAAAACATAGGGTCTTCACTATGAGCACTGGGCCCTGGCTAGCAGGATCCCAGTGAGTCAGTGAAACCACCCTGACATATACTCACAAACAGGCCAATAGTGGGGGTAACAAGGCTAGAAAGAGGCTACTGTCTCACACTTTAGTGCCGGGGCCCTCTCTCCCAGCAGATATGACACCTGCCTTCCCCAAATTCCAGGCTCCAGTTTCTCCAGTTTCTGATCTGGCAACATTTCTTAATGGCATGCGCTCAATCTTTGCCTGGCATTCCTTGAAGCCTAAGCATTGTACGCCCTCCTATGTTTATGTCCTTTGCTTTGACTTCATTATTCACCATCCCATCTGGAGCAACGTCGACTCGTCCATCTGTCAATCCAGCATTTAGACACTTCACGTTTCCGCCACCTATTGCATGGCCCACTCCGCCACCCCGATGCTGCCACTACTCCCACTTCCAGTGCCAATCACTGAAATTGTGCCTCCGACTAAGTCACAGAAGGAAGCACAAAGAGTGTGGGAGGAAAAAAGGTACAGAAATAAGATCCATGACCTATTCAGATCGGGTTCAGGTCCTTTAAATTTATACATTTTGAGCATCAATGACCAGGGATAAGAGATTGCAGGCCTGCCTTCTGCAAGCAGATTAGACACCACTCCAGAGATGGAAATAGACATTCCACCTGGGCTGCCCACATGGGAAGTGCTGTCCTTCTGTTTGGTGATGAATGAGGCAGCTGACCTGGTAGCTGAGGTCCAGAACTCCCTATAGTCAAAGTTAAAAATAATGTCTTTATGGAGGTCCTCCTGCAGGTGGTGCCTACTGCTGAGCTGTTACTGCTTTTCAGTGATGCCAGATCTAGTCCTGGTGGCCTGGGAGAAACCAACTTCTGCTCCAACAGTCAACATGCTCATGTTACTCTGACACTGGAGACCCTCTTTTTCTCTCTTCCCATACCTCATCTGAAAGCTTAGTTATCCAGGCGTCGTGGTCATCTGGACAGGTGGCTAGGAGCTTTTCAACAGTTCCCTCAGACAGAGAATGTAAGCGCCTGGGGCAAATTACTTTTTCAATAGAAAGCATGGCATTGAAGTTCTTAAATACAAACTCCTTTGCAAGATGGGATATGGCTCAGATGGTTGTGCCTCACATCACAGAGGAAATGTGCGTACCCTTCCAAGAGGAGGTCCTGAATGGTCAGAACTCATCATGCCACATAATAAAATCTGGACTGGACACTGCTGATTTAATAGCCGGAACCATGGGTGATTCTATATCCATCCGTAGAGACACCTTTGTTACACACTTTTGCCTTCTAATCCTAATGTCGAGGCCAACCTCCTGGACCTCCTTTTTGACAGGGCATGACTGTTTGGATTTAGAGATTCAGGGTCAGATAATCTGGAGCCCGCTTTGTGGGACTTCATTTGCCACCTCCTACACCAATTTTCCACATTTTCATGACTGTTGAAGGAATTCTCCTTTCGCCAACTTCGACCTTACCAGCTCCAAACCCAGCAGTAGCAAAACCGCTGGTCAATCAGTATAGGGGCAGAGCCAGAGAAAAGGGCTGTGAATCCATCCAGCAAACCTCCTCTTCCTTCTCCTCTTCCCTTACACTAGCAGGAAAGAAAATCTAGTCGCTTATCCTAACCCACTTGCAGTGTCTGGTATTGTCCTTCTTAGTCTTGGCATTGAAGGCTGATACTTCGGATCAGTGGGTCCTGCAAATCATAGGACTAGGCTACACCCTGTTATTCCTCCAGGCTCCATCCCCACCATCCACCAGTCGCACCCCCTGTAGGAGGCTGGCCTGGTTTGTAGTGGGTACCTAAGGTACTTACACTTTATACCAGGTTCAGTTATCCCATATTAGTTAAATGTAGGCAGTGTCTAGAAGCCAGGCTCTCTAGAGGTTGCTGTGGATGAGCAGCCAAGCCTTATCTAGGAGACATGCAAAGCTCATGCAATACCACTGTAGTCACACAGGAAAAATAGTCAGTGTTACAAAAATAACTGTACTTTATTTTGGTGCCACAAATGCCATAAATACCATGGAGACTATACTCCCTTAGGAGGTAAGTAATACACAATTTATATACACTAGTATGCAGAAATAAGCATGAAAACAGTTAGAAAACAGTGTGTTAAAAATGGGGTCTTTAGTTGGCAGTCAGGTTACCCCCTGTCCAAGAAAGGACCCTCACTCTAGTCAGGGTAAATCACACACAATCAAAATTATCCTGTGCCCACCCTCTGGTAGCTTGGCACTGAGCAGTCAGGTTTAACTTAGAAGGCAATGTGTAAAGTATTTGTGCAATAAATCATACAATAACACCATGTAGCACCACAAAAATACACCACACAGTGTTAAGAAAAATATATATTTATCTTGATAAATGCAGGTCAAAACGATCAGGTGCAATAAGTAAATGTAGAGATATCACTGAAAAGTGATATACAGTGTCTTGAGTCTTTTTAAAGCAAACAAAGTCTCTTTCAAGCACAAAGTACGTGGTTCGCGTGAAAAATCTCTGCAAAGGGCCGCAGAGGAGGAGAAGCGTTAAAACAAAGGGGTGTGCGTCGATTTCTCGGGCAGCACACAGCGATGCAGCGATGCAGCGTTTAGTTTCCACACAGGGACGGCTGTGCGTCGATTTCAGGCGCTCGGTCATGGATCCTCTTCGGGTTGCGGGGTTTTCAGACGCCCCGGGGACGGTGTGGATTTCCTGCGCTGGCAGGGCAAAGTCACAGGAGCTGCGTCGATCCAGTGGGCGTTGCGTTGAATTTTCTACTGCACGGCAGGGGCTGTATCGATTCCTCTTTGGAAGTCGGGCTGTGTCGTTCCGGCTCGGCTATGCGTCAATCCACTGGCCTGTGCGTCCAGTTTCCGGTCACTAGGCTGGCGCTGCGTCGATCTTCTTGTTGCAAAGTCAGGCTGTGTCATTCCGATTTGGCTGTGCATTGAATTTTGCCACACAAGGAGTCCTTCTTGAAGAGATAAAGGGGCATATTTATACTCCGTTTGCTCCGAATTAGCGTGGTTTTTTTCGACGCAAATTCGACGCAAAACTAACGCCATATTTATACTTTGGCGTTAGACGCGTCTAGCGCCAAAGTGCACGGAGTTAGCGTCATTTTTTGGCGTGAACCCCTTCCTTGCGTTAATGAGATGCAAGGGAGGCGTTCCCGTCTAAAAAAATGACTTCGACGCATATGCGTCGTATTTATACTCCCGGGCAAAAATCACGCCCGGGAGTGGGCGGGGCAAAAAACCCCGCATTTGCGCCTCTTTTTAACGCCTGGGTCAGGGCAGGCGTTAAGGGACATGTGGGCTCATAATGAGCCCACAGCTGCCCTCCCCTGCTCCCAGGGACCCCCCCCCCCTGCCACCCTTGCCCACCCCAGGAGGACACCCAAGGATGGAGGGACCCACCCCAGGGTCATTAAGGTAAGTTCAGGTAAGTATATATATTTTTTATTTTTTATTTTTTTTGTGGCATAGGGGGGCCTGATTTGTGCCCCCCTACATGCCACTATGCCCAATGACCATGCCCAGGGGACAGAAGTCCCCTGGGCATGGCCATTGGGCAAGGGGGCATGACTCCTATCTTTACTAAGACAGGAGTCATGTTAATGGGGGATGGGCGTCGTAGAAAAATGGCGCAAATCGGGTTAAGACGATTTTTTTGCCTCAACCTGACTTGCCCCATTTTAAGACGCCCATACGCCATTTCCCCCCTACGCCGGCGCTGCCTGGTGTACGTGGTTTGTTTTCGCGCACACCAGGCAGCGCCGGTCTGCTAGCGCCGGCTAACGCCATTCAATAAATACGGCGCCCGCATGGCGCTTCAGAATGGCGTTAGACGGTGCTAATTTTTTTCACGCTAAACTGCGTTAGCGCAGTTTAGCGTCAAAAAGTATAAATATGGCCCAAAGTCTTTTTGGTCCTGAGACTTCAGGGAACAGGAGGCAAGCTCTATCCAAGCCCTTGGAGAGCACTTCTTCACTACAGCCAGAGAGCAGCAAGGCAGCAGGGCAACAGCAAGGCAGCAGTCCTTCACAGAAAGCAGTAAGGTGAGTCCTTTGGGCAGCTAGGCAGTTCCTGGCAGGATGCAGGTTCTGGTTACAAGTTTCTTCTCCAGGAAGTGTCTGAGTTGGAAGGGGCCGAGGCCCTGTTTATATACCCAGTGGTGCCTTTGAAGTGGGGGAGACTTCAAAGAGTGTCTTAGAAGTGCACCAGGTCCCCTTTCAGTCCAATCCTGTCTGCCAGCGTCCCAGTAGGGGGTGTGGCAGTCCTTTGTGTGAGAGCAGGCTTTCCACCCTCCCAGCCCAGGAAGATCCATTCAAAATGCAGATGTATGCAAGTGAGGCTGAGTAGCCTGTGTTTGGGGTATATCTGAGTGAATGCACAAGGAGCTGTCAACTAAACCCAGCCAGACCTGGATTGTAAGGCACGGAAAGATTTAAGTGCAGAGAAATGCTCACTTTCTAAAAGTGGCATTTCTAAAATAGTTATATTAAATCCAACCTCACCAGTCAGCAGGATTTTATATCAGCATTCTGGCCATACTAAATATGACCTTCCTACCCCTTTCAGAGCAGCAGCTACCACTCAAAGAATTTATGAGGGCAGCCGCAATGTTAGCCTATGAAGGCAGCAGGCCTCACAGCAGTGTAAAACGAATTTAGGAGTTTTACACTACCAGGACATGTAAACAACATAGGTACATGTTCTGCCTTTTGCCTACACAGCACCCTGCCCTATGGATTACCTAGGGCATACCTTAGGGGTGTCTTACATGTAGAAAAAGGGGAGTTGTAGGCTTGGCAAGTACTTTTAAAAGCCAAGTCGAATTGGCAGTGAAACTGCACACACAGGCCTTGCAATGGCAGGCCTGAGACAAGGTTAAGGGGCTACCTAAGTGTGGCACAATCAGTGCTGCAGGTCCACTAGTAGCATTTAATCTACAGGCCCTGGGCACATATAGTGCACTCTACAAGGGACTTAAAATTAAATTAGGTAGTCCAATTGGGTATGATCCAATGTTACCATGTTTAAAGGGAGAGAACATATGCACTTTAGCACTAGTTAGCAGTGGTAAAGTCCGCAGAGTCTAAAAAACAGCAAAAACAGTATCCAAAAAGTGGAGGGAGGCAGGCAAAAAGTTAGGGGTGACCACCCTGAGGCTGTCAGGTCAAACACAGTGCTATTGGTAAAAATCACAATAGTTATAAATTGGCCTAGGGGGAACACAAACCATATACTAAGAAAGTGGAATGTGGATGTCGGTTTCCCACCTAGGCAAGTGTAGTGTGTAGAGCGGCACTGGGAGTATTAGAAAACACCAAAGGTAAGTAATAGAACCCACCCAGTGCTCAGGAAAGCAAGGGTAAATCACAATTTTTTCCTAGAACAATCAAAGTGCACGTGAAAGAAGATTATGCAAGAACCAGAAGAGACTGCAAGATATCAACAGTGGATTCCTGGACCTGAAGAACTGTGGAAGAAGGGGACCAAGTCCAGGAAGCACAGAAGAATTCAGGGAGAACAGGAGCCCCTGCTAACCCGGACAAAGGTGCAAAAGAAGAACCAACGGTGGAGAACAACAGTCAGTACTGCACCCAAGAAGACGGATGCAGGTTTTTGGTTGGTGCAGATGATGTCCCACGCCAGATGGAAGATTGCAGTATAGTTTGCATCACTAGATTCTGCCAACAAGCCTTGGCACACGCAAAGCTCGCGGTCAGCGGAAAATGACGTTGCCCGAGACCAGGAGGGAGCTGGTGGACTCTACCCAGGAGGGACAGTCAGAGGGGGCTCTCAGCAACTCAGAGAGCCCACAGAAGACCAGGCAGCATGCACATGAGTCCCACAGCACAGAGTCAAAAGCAGTGCAAAAGGAGGCCCACGCAGCACTACAACAAAGGATCCCACACCGCCGGACAACCACTCAGGAAGATGTGCAGCACAGGACAGAGTGCTAGGGGCCAGAGATGCACGGTGCACGAAGAACTTCATGGAAGGATGCCGACAAGCCTTGGCAACTGCAAAACAAGTGGTGCACGGGGTACTGTGTTGCATGGGGAGGCAAGCCTTTATCTCCACCAAAGTTAGACAGTAGGACGTCAGGACCGTCGGGACCACTTCAGTCCACCACCAGTGATGCAGGATCGACACAACTTGTCAGGAGAGGGAACCCACGCAGCCGGTTGTCGTTGCAGAGCGGTATCTGAGAAGCAGGGGAGTGACTCCTTCACTCCAAGGGAGATTCCTGCTGGAGTCTTGCAGTCCAAATCTGAAGAACCACCCAAGAGAGAGGGTGGTGATGGACAGGGGAGTAGTCACTCCCCTTTCCTTTGTCCAGTTTCGAGCCAGAGCAGGGACTGGAGGTTCCTGAACCAGTGTAGGCTGGATTATGCAAGGAGGGCACCAAATGTGCCCTTCAAAGCATTTCCAGTGGCTTGGAGAGGCTACCCCTCCCAAGCCTGTAACACCTATTTCCAAAGGGAGAGGGTGTAACAACCCTCTCCCAAAGGAAATGCTTTGTTCTGCCTTCCTGGACTTGAGCTTCTCAAGCAACAAAATCCTGGAAATCCTCAGAAAGCTGGAATGGCAATACTGGGGGTCCTCTAAGGAGCCCACAGAGTGCATGGAATCATACAACCAATACTTGCAAAAGTCTTGGGGTATGATTCCAACATGTTTGATACCAAACATGCCTATGTTCAGAGTTCATTTTCAATTGGCATACTAGACCCCTCCCCCCCCTTAAAAGTCCCTAGTATATGGTACCTTGGTACCCAGAGCATTGTGGTTCCAGGAGATCCATATATGGGCAGCAGCATTTCTTTTGCCACCCATAGGGAGCTCAGACAAACCCTTACACAGGACTGCCACTGTAGCCTGCATGAAATAGTGCACACACTATTTCACAGCCATTTTCACTGCACTTAAGTAACTTATAAGTCACCTATATGTCTAACCTTCACTTGCTGAAGGATAGGTGCAAAGTTACTAAGTGTGAGGGCACCCTTGCACTAGCAAAGGTGCCCCCACATAGTTCAGGGCCATTTCCCCGGACTTTGTGAGTGTGGGGACACCATTACATGCGTGCACTACAGATAGGCCAATACCTATATGTAGCTTCACAATGGTAACTCCGAATATGGCCATGTAACATGTCTAAGATCATGGAATGGTCCCCCCATTCCAAATCTGGTATTGGGGGGCCTATTTCATGTATCCTGGGGGCTCTACTGTGGACACCCCAGTACTGCGAAACCAGCTCTCTGAGGATTGCACTGCAGCTACAGCTGCTGCCACCCTACAGACAGGGTTCTGCCCTCCTGGGGTCTGGGCAGCCCAGTCCCAGGAAGGCAGAATAAATAATTTCCTCTGAGAAAGGGTGTTACACCCTCTCCCTTTGGAAATATGTGTTAATGGCTGTGGAGGAGTAGCCTCCCCCTCTGGAAATACTTTGAACGGCACAGATGGTGTCCTCCTTGCATAAGCCAGTCTACACCGGTTCAGGGAACCCCCAGTCCCTGCTCTGGCAAGAAATTGGACAAAGGAAAAGGGAATGACCACTCCCCTGTCCATCACCACCACAGGGGTGGTGCCCTGAGCTCCTCCAGTGTGTCCCAGACCTCTGCCATCTTGGATCCAGAGGTGTGAGGGCACAATGGAGGCCTCTGAGTGGCCAGCAGGTGACATAAGAGACCCCTCCTGATAGGTGCTTACCTCACTAGGTGGCCAATCCTCTTCTGAGGGCTATTTAGTGTCTCTCCTGTGGGCATTTCCTCAGATAATGACTTGCAAGAATTCAGTTCCTCTGCACCTCTCTTTTCGACTTCTGCCAAGGATCGACCACTGACTGCTCCAGAGCGCCTGCAAAACTGCAACAAAGTAGCAAGAAGACTACCAGCGAAATTGTAGCACCTAATCCTGCCAGCTTTCTCAACTGTTTCCTGGTGGTGCATGCTCTGAGGGCGGTGTGCCTTCACCCTGCACTGGAAGACACAAAGAAATCTCCTGTGGGTTGACGGATTCTTCCCCCTGCTCCAGCAGGCATCAAACTTCAGCATCACCGGTACTCTGGGACCCCTCTCATCCTGACGAGTGTGGCCCCTAGACTGTCCAGTGGTCCACTGTCCAAATTGGGAGGAGGTAGGTCCTTGTCTTCCCTCTCCAGACAGTAATCCTGTGCACCGCGTGAACTGCAGCTGCTAGGGCTTCTGTGCACTTTTGCAAGGAATTCTTTGCGCACAGCCTAGGACAGGTCCCCAGCACTCCGTCCTGCATTGCTCAACTCGCTGAGTTGACCACCGGCTTGGTGGGGCCCTCTTTTGTAGGGTTGAGACGACAGCTGTGCTCAGTTTTCTTGAACACGTGTTCAAGTACTTCTGCGGGTGCTGCCTTCTTGTGCGTGGGCTCTGTGTGTTGCTGAGGGCCCCCCCGGTCTCCTCTCCCAAGTGGCGACATCCTGGTCCTTCCTGGGCCCAGGCAGCACCCTTTTTCTTCAACTGTGACCTTTGCAGCTAACAAGTCTTGTTTGCGGTCTTTCTCCAAAGAAACAATGCTGCATCCTGCAGCACTCCGTGGGTCATCTTCTGCACAAAGGAGAAGTTCCTAGAACCTTTTGTTGTTGCAGAACCTTCAGCTTCTTCCATCCGGAGGCAGCCATTTTGCACCTTCATCTGGGGTTTAGTGGGCTCCTGCCCCCCACCCCCCGGACACTTTCGTAAACCCTTGGACTTGGTATTCCTTTGCAGGTCCTCAGGTCCAGGAATCCATCTTCAGCGCTTTGCAGTCTGTTGTGGTCTTTGCAGAATCCTCTATCAAGAGTTTAGGGCCAGATGTAGGAAGCGTTTTGCATGGTGCAAACAGCGAATTTCGCTGTTTGCGCCATGCAAAACGCACATCGCGATGCTCATTCCCATTTTGCGAGTTGGTAACCTGGTTACCGTCTCGCAAAATGGGAATGCGACTCGCAAATAGGCGTGTTCCCCTTCCTATTTGCGATTCGCATCGCGATGTAGAATTGCTTTGTGACGCGAATGCGGTTGCAAAGCAATTCGCAGTTAGCACCCACTTGGGACCCCCTCCCTTTTGTGAAGGGCTCTAAAAACATTTTTGCAGAGCAGACAGTGGACCACTGCCTGCTCTGAAAAAATGAAACAAAATATTTCATTTATTCAGGTGTATTGCAACTCGTTTTCCTTTAAGGAAAACAGGCTGCAATACAACAAAAAAAACTGCTTTATTTACAAGCAGTCACAGACATGGTGGTCTGCTGTCTCCAGCAGGTCACCATCCCTGTGAGTGCTGTGAATCGCAAGGGGGTCGCAAATTGGGACCCACCTCATTGATATTAATGAGGTGGGTCTTTGCGACCCCCTTGCGATTCGCAGGTGGTGTCAGGGACACCATCCTGCATCTGGGTTTGCTACTCACAAATTGCGAGTTGCAAACCCAAATATACGTACATCTGGCCCTTAGTTTGTTTCTGGGGAAGTAGTATCACTTTACTCCGACTTTTCAGGGTCTTGGGGTGGGTTATCGTGGACGCCCTTAGTGTTTACTTACACTCCCAGCAACCCTCTTCACACTACACTAGCCTAGGGGTCAATTTGTGGTTCGCGTTCCACTTTCAGAGAATATGGTTTGTGTTGCCCCTAGGCCTATTGCATCCTATTGTATTCTACAGTGTTTGCAATACTTTTCTAACTGTTTACTTACCTGATTTTGGTTTGTGTGTATATTTTGTGTATTTTACTTACCTCCTAAGGGAGTATATTTTCTGAGATATTTTTGGCACATTGTCACTAAAATAAAGTACCTTTATTTCAAATAACTCTGAGTATTGTGTTTCTTATGATATAGTACCTATATGATATAAGTGGTATAGCAGGAGCTTTGCATGTCTCCTAGTTCAGCCTAAGCTGCTCTGCTATAGCTACGTCTATCAGCCTAAGCTGCTAGAACACTACTGCTCTACTAATAAGGGATAACTGGACCTGGCACAAGGTGTAAGTACCATCAGGTACCCACTGTAAGCCAGGCCAGCCTCCTACATCCAGTGTGTCCCAGACTTCAGCCATCTTCCTTTGCAAGGTGTGGGGGCACTCTGGAGGGCTCGGAGTGGCCAGTGCCAGCAGGTGACGTCAGAGACCCCTCCTGATTGGTTCATACCTGATAAGGTAGCCAATCCCCTCTCAAGGCTATTTAGGGTCTCTCCTGTGGGTTCTCTTCAGATTCGGCTTGCAAGTTTCCTTCAGGAATCCTCTGCAACAACTTCAGACTCTTCTGACCTCGGATCAACCGCAGCATTCTGCTCCAAGAAATGCTGTAATTGCAACAAAGTTTCTACAAGAGACACTTTTCTTCAGCAATCTCAGCTCCAAGTCAGCAACTGCAACAGTTTCCACGGTGTGCACGCTCTGGGGACTCCCTATCTTCATCCTGCTCCAGAAGGACTGAAGAAATCTCCTGTGGAGTGATGGAGTCATTCTCCTGCTCCAAGCAGGCACCCTCCAAGACGATGACCCGTACCCTCGGACTCCTCTCACAATGACAAGCGTGCTTCTAAGGACACAGAGAGTGGACTTCATCGATATAGACTGTCCTGAGGTCTTGCTGACGCAATTTGGAGCCATAGGATAGCAGCCCACTGCCTTTGAGGGACATCCTGTACAACTCAGGCCCTCTCAAGTGCAGCAAACCACTTGTTAATGTCATCCCCCTCCTTATAAGGGGGAACTATCTTGTGCAGATTCCTGGAATCATGCTCTTTTGCAGGATGACTATGGGGAATACTGCTGCTGCCACCATGGGTATCTAAACCCTAACAGCTTGGTTAACAGAAACATTACTACCAGTATGGTGAGAATAAATGCTTTTGCTATGATGTGAGACAACACTATTTATATGGTGTGGCTCATCATCATTACCAACTATGCTAGACTGTCTAGTAATGGGCAGGCTAGGAAGTTTCTTTCCTGAATCTTTTCCTGGGGGAGTCCCTGAATCAGATTGAGAACTATTAGGTACTTTTTCAACAGATGAGGCACCTATGGCCTTATCCTGTTCTCTAAGCATGTTAAGTAACAGTTCCAAGGAAGGATTCTTCCCTACACTCAAACCTCTCTCTATACAGAGACTCCTTGCTCTTTTCCAGCTAAGGTTGTCATATGCAAGTTTGGACAGATCAACATTTTGGCCTGTGCCAGACATTTTTAGAGAGAGTTAAAGTGATAGAAAAAGAGAAAAAAGTTTTCAGAACTTTTTGGAAAGACAGAAAAAAACTTTTTAAACTTTTAAGAACTTTTTGAAAGTTTAGAAGTACTTTTCAGCACTTAGAAAAGAGTGAAAAGAGGAAATGCAAAACTTTTTGGCTATGTGTATATACACTGACCTTGTTTTGTATATTTTTCTCTTATGAAAAGTACAATGACAAGAGTGGTAAGTAGTCTCAAGCACTTATCCCACCACTGCACAACCAATGTAGGAGGCTGGACTGGCTTGTAGTGAGTACCAAGGGGTACTTGCACCTTGCACCAGGCCCAGTTATCCCTTATTAGTGTATAGGGTGTCTAGCAGCTTAGGCTGATAGATAATGGTAGCTTAGCAGAGCAGCTTAGGCTGAACTAGGAGACGTGTGAAGCTACTACAGTACCACTTAGTGTCATATGCACAATATCATAAGAAAACACAATACACAGTTATACTAAAAATAAAGGTACTTTATTTTTATGACAATATGCCAAAGTATCTTAGAGTGTACCCTCAGTGAGAGGATAGGAAATATACACAATAGCAAAAATATGCAGTATAGTCTTAGAAAACAGTGCAAACAATGTATAGTTACAATAGGATGCAATGGAGAAACATAGGGATAGGGGCAACACAAACCATATACTCCAAAAGTGGAATGCGAACCACGAATGGACCCCAAACCTATGTGACCTTGTAGAGGGTCGCTGGGACTATTAGAAAATAGTGAGAATTAGAAAAATAACTGTAGGAAAGTACCATCTTGCCTGGCATGTTACCCCCATTTTTCACTGTATATATGTTGTTTTAGTTGTATGTGTCACTGGGACCCTGGTAACCCAGGGCCCCAGTGCTCATAAGTGTGCCTGAATGTGTTACCTGTGTAGTGACTAACTGTCTCACTGAGGCTCTGCTAATCAGAACCTCAGTGGTTATGCTCTCTCATTTCTTTCCAAATTGTCACTGACAGGCTAGTGACCATTTTTACCAATTTACATTGGCTTACTGGAACACCCTTATAATTCCCTAGTATATGGTACTGAGGTACCCAGGGTATTGGGGTTCCAGGAGATCCCTATGGGCTGCAGCATTTCTTTTGCCACCCATAGGGAGCTCTGACAATTCTTACACAGGCCTGCCACTGCAGCCTGAGTGAAATAACGTCCACGTTATTTCACAGCCATTTTACACTGCACTTAAGTAACTTATAAGTCACCTATATGTCTAACCTTTACCTGGTAAAGGTTAGGTGCAAAGTTACTTAGTGTGAGGGCACCCTGGCACTAGCCAAGGTGCCCCCACATTGTTCAGAGCCAATTCCCTGAACTTTGTGAGTGCGGGGACACCATTACACGCGTGCACTACATATAGGTCACTACCTATATGTAGTTTCACCATGGTAACTCCGAATATGGCCATGTAACATGTCTATGATCATGGAATTGCCCCCTCTATACCATCCTGGCATAGTTGGCACAATCCCATGATCCCAGTGGTCTGTAGCACAGACCCTGGTACTGCCAAACTGCCCTTCCTGGGGTTTCACTGCAGCTGCTGCTGCTGCCAACCCCTCAGACAGGCATCTGCCCTCCTGGGGTCCAGCCAGGCCTGGCCCAGGATGGCAGAACAAAGAACTTCCTCTGAGAGAGGGTGTGACACCCTCTTCCTTTGGAAAATGGTGTGAAGGCAGGGGAGGAGTAGCCTCCCCCAGCCTCTGGAAATGCTTTGTTGGGCACAGAGGTGCCCAATTCTGCATAAGCCAGTCTACACCGGTTCAGGGACCCCTTAGCCCCTGCTCTGGCGCGAAACTGGACAAAGGAAAGGGGAGTGACCACTCCCCTGACCTGCACCTCCCCTGGGAGGTGTCCAGAGCTCCTCCAGTGTGCTCCAGACCTCTGCCATCTTGGAAACAGAGGTGCTGCTGGCACACTGGACTGCTCTGAGTGGCCAGTGCCACCAGGTGAAGTCAGAGACTCCTGCTGATAGGCTCCTTCAGGTGTTAGTAGCCTATCCTCTCTCCTAGGTAGCCAAACCCTCTTTTCTGGCTATTTAGGGTCTCTGTCTCTGGGGAAACTTTAGATAACGAATGCAAGAGCTCATCCGAGTTCCTCTGCATCTCTCTCTTCACCTTCTGATAAGGAAACGACCGCTGACCGCGCTGGAAGCCTGCAAACCTGCAACATAGTAGCAAAGACGACTACTGCAACTCTGTAACGCTGATCCTGCCGCCTTCTCGACTGTTTTCCTGCTTGCGCATGCTGTGGGGGTAGCCTGCCTCCTCTCTGCACCAGAAGCTCCGAAGAAATCTCCCGTGGGTCGACGGAATCTTCCCCCTGCAACCGCAGGCACCAAAAAGCTGCATTACCGGTCCCTTGGGTCTCCTCTCAGCACGACGAGAGAGGTCCCTCAAATCCAGCGACTCTGTCCAAGTAACCCCCACAGTCCAGTGACTCTTCAGCCCAAGTTTGGTGGAGGTAAGTCCTTGCCTCACCTCGCTGGGCTGCATTGCTGGGAACCGCCACTTTGCAGCTACTCCGGCCCCTGTGCACTTCCGGCGGAAATCCTTTGTGCACAGCCAAGCCTGGATCCACAGCACTCTAACCTGCATTGCACGACTTTCTAAGTTGGTCTCCGGCGACGTGGGACTCCTTTGTGCAACTTCGGCGAGCACCGTTTCACACATCCTCGTAGTGCCTGTTTCTGGCACTTTTCCGGGTGCTACCTGCTTCAGTGAGGACTCTTTGTCTTGCTCGACGTCCCCTCTCTCTTCAGGTCCAATTTGCGACCTCCTGGTCCCCCCTGGGCCCCAGCAGCATCCAAAAACGCCAAACAAACGATTTGCAGCTAGCAAGGCTTGTTGGCGTTCTTCCGGCGGGAAAACACTTCTGCACGACTCATCAAAGTGAGTGGAATCCGTCCACCAAAGGGGAAGTCTCTAGCCCTTTTTGTTCCTGCAGAAACCCCAGCTTCTTCTGTCCAGGCAAAGCTTCTTTGCACCCGCAGCTGGCATTTCCTGGGCATCTGCCCATCTCCGACTTGCTTGTGACTTTTGGACTTGGTCCCCTTGTTCCACAGGTACCCTAGATTGGAAATCCACAGTTGTTGCATTGCTGGTTTGTGTCTTTCCTGCATTATTCCTCTAACACGACTATTTTGTCCTTAGGGGAACTTTAGTGCACTTTGCACTCACTTTTCAGGGTCTTGGGGAGGGTTATTTTGCTAACTCTCACTATTTTCTAATAGTCCCAGCGACCCTCTACAAGGTCACATAGGTTTGGGGTCCATTCGTGGCTCGCATTCCACTTTTGGAGTATATGGTTTGTGTTGCCCCTATCCCTATGTTTCCCCAGTGCATCCTATTGTAACTATACATTGTTTGCACTGTTTTCTAAGACTATACTGCATATTTTTGCTATTGTGTATATATATCTTGTGTATATTCCCTATCCTCTCACTGAGGGTACACTCTAAGATACTTTGGCATATTGTCATAAAAATAAAGTACCTTTATTTTTAGTATAACTGTGTATTGTGTTTTCTTATGATATTGTGCATATGACACTAAGTGGTACTGTAGTAGCTTCACACGTCTCCTAGTTCAGCCTAAGCTGCTCTGCTAAGCTACCATTATCTATCAGCCTAAGCTGCTAGACACCCTATACACTAATAAGGGATAACTGGGCCTGGTGCAAGGTGCAAGTACCCCTTGGTACTCACTACAAGCCAGTCCAGCCTCCTACATTGGTTGTGCAGTGGTGGGATAAGTGCTTGAGACTACTTACCACTCTTGTCATTGTACTTTTCATAAGAGAAAAATATACAAAACAAGGTCAGTGTATATACACATAGCCAAAAAGTTTTGCATTTCCTCTTTTCACTCTTTTCTAAGTGCTGAAAAGTACTCCTAAACTTTCAAAAAGTTCTTAAAAGTTTAAAAAGTTTTTTTCTGTCTTTCCAAAAAGTTCTGAAAACTTTTTTCTCTTTTTCTATCACTTAAACTCTCTCTAAAAAATGTCTGGCACAGGCCAAAGTGTTGATCTGTCCAAACTTGCATATGACAACCTTAGCTGGAAAAGAGCAAGGAGTCTCTGTATAGAGAGAGGTTTGAGTGTAGGGAAGAATCCTTCCTTGGAACTGTTACTTAACATGCTTAGAGAACAGGATAAGGCCATAGGTGCCCCATCTGTTGAAAAAGTACCTAATAGTTCCCAATCTGATTCAGGGACTCCCCCAGGAAAAGATTCAGGAAAGAAACTTCCTAGCCTGCCCATTACTAGACAATCTAGCATAGATGGTAATGATGATGAGCCACACCAAATAAATAGTGTTGTCTCACATCATAGCAAAAGCATTTATTCTCACCATACTGGTAGTAATGTTTCTGTAAACCAAGCTGTTAGGGTGGCTTCTGTAAGGGACAGGTCTCCTTCTGTTCATTCCCATCATAGCTCTGTTTCTAGAAATGTCCCTCCCACCAACCCTGATGACAGAATGTTAGAGAGGGAACTCAATAAGTTGAGGGTGGAACAAACCAGACTGAAGCTTAAAAAGCAACAGCTGGATTTGGATAGACAGTCTTTTGAATTAGAGAAGGAAAGACAGAAGTTGGGTTTAGATACCCATGGTGGCAGCAGCAGTATTCCCATAGTCATCCTGCAAAAGAGCATGATTCCAGGAATCTGCACAAGATAGTTCCCCCTTATAAGGAGGGGGATGACATTAACAAGTGGTTTGCTGCACTTGAGAGGGCCTGTGTTGTACAGGATGTCCCTCAAAGGCAGTGGGCTGCTATCCTATGGCTATCATTTAGTGGAAAAGGTAGGGATAGGCTCCTTACTGTGAAAGAAAATGATGCTAATAATTTCCAAGTTCTTAAGAATGCACTCCTGGATGGTTATGGCTTAACCACTGAACAGTACAGGATAAAGTTCAGAGAGACCAAAAAGGAGTCTTCACAAGACTGGGTTGATTTCATTGACCAGGCAGTGAAGGCCTTGGAGGGGTGGTTACATGGCAGTAAAGTTACTGATTATGACAGCCTGTATAACTTGATCCTGAGAGAGCATATTCTTAATAATTGTGTGTCTGATTTGTTGCACCAGTACTTGGTGGACTCTGATCTGACCTCTCCCCAAGAATTGGGAAAGAAGGCAGACAAATGGGTCAGAACAAGAGTGAACAGAAAAGTTCATACAGGGGGTGACAAAGATGGCAACAAAAAGAAGGATGGTAAGTCTTCTGACAAGGGTGGGGACAAATCTAAAAATGAGTCTTCATCAGGCCCACAAAAGCACTGTGGTGGGGGTGGTGGGTCCAAATCCTCCTTTAATCAGAACAATGAAAAGAAACCATGGTGCTATTTATGTAAAATAAAAGGCCATTGGACAACAGATCCCAGTTGTCCAAAGAAAGGCACCACAGCTCCTACCACTACAACCCCTACTGCTACACCTAGGCCCGTATTTATACTTTTTTTGCGCCGCATTTGCGTCGCTTTTTGACGCAAAAACGGCGCAAACTTGCAAAATACCATTGTATTTTGTAGGTTTGCGCCGTTTTGCGTCCAAAAGCAGCGCAAATGCGGCGCTAAAAAAAGTATAAATACGGGCCCTAGTGTCCCTACTAATAGCAGTGGTGGTGGGAGCAAACCTACTAATAGCCAATCTAAGGGAGTAGCTGGGCTCACTTTTGGTAATTTAGTTGGGGTTGGTTTGATTAGGGAGACCACAGAGGCTACTTTAGTCTCTGAAGGGGCTATTGATTTAGCCACTTTGGTTGCTTGCCCCCATAACTTGGAGAAGTACAAGCAACTAACCCTAATAAATGGTGTTGAGGTCCAGGCCTACAGGGACACAGGTGCCAGTGTCACAATGGTGATTGAGAAACTGGTGCACCCTGAACAACACATACT
The DNA here is from genome assembly GCF_031143425.1 of Pleurodeles waltl. Lineage (NCBI taxonomy): Eukaryota > Metazoa > Chordata > Amphibia > Caudata > Salamandridae > Pleurodeles > Pleurodeles waltl. The sequence goes on along the minus strand of NC_090442.1, from coordinate 9,542,805 downwards.
TGGACACCAGTACCAAGTAACCGATGCTCACAACATAACACAAAGCCACCCCATGGCTGTTGTAAATCTCAACTGGGGGGGGGTAACTGGTCCAAAGAAAGTTGTGGTAGCTTCAGATTTACCTGTAGACTGTCTATTAGGGAATGATTTGGAGACATCAGCTTGGTCAGATGTGGAGTTGGAGGCCCATGCAGCAATGCTGGGCATCCCAGGGCATATTTTAGCTTTGACAAGGGCTCAGGCCAAAAAGCAAAAAGGACAGGGAAGCTTGGATCCTGGAACAATGGACCAAGTGCTCCCTAAAGCTAGGGCTAGTAGAAGCAAACCACTTCCTACTATCCCTCCCTCTACAGTGGATTCAACTTCTGAGGAAGAAGAATTCCCTCCCTGTGCAGAACCTACACCAGAGGAGCTGGAAGCAGACACTGCTGAGCTTTTGGGTGAAGGGGTGCCTGCCAGAGAGGAGCTGAGTGTGGCACAGCAAACCTGTCCCACATTAGAGGGTCTCAGACAGCAAGCTGTCAAACAGGCTAATGGGGATGTCAGTGACTCTCACAGAGTTTACTGGGAGGACAACCTCTTGTACACTGAGCATAGGGATCCTAAACCTGGAGCTGACAGGAGATTAGTGATTCCTCAGGAGTACAGAAAGTTCCTCCTAACACTGGCACATGACATTCCCCTAGCTGGGCACCTGGGTCAAATGAAAACTTGGGACAGATTGGTTCCATTGTTTCATTGGCCTAGGATGTCTGAGGACACAAAGGAATTTTGTAAGTCCTGTGAAACCTGTCAAGCCAGTGGCAAGACAGGTGGCACTCCAAAGGCACCCCTTATCCCACTGCCTGTGGTTGGGGTTCCCTTTGAAAGGGTAGGGGTTGACATAGTTGGCCCCCTTGACCCTCCTACTGCTTCAGGCAATAGGTTTATCTTGGTGGTAGTGGACCATGCCACAAGATATCCTGAAGCAATTCCTTTAAGGACCACTACAGCTCCTGCAGTGGCAAAGGCCCTCCTGGGAATATTTTCCAGGGTGGGCTTCCCAAAGGAAGTAGTATCAGACAGAGGAAGCAATTTCATGTCTGCATACTTAAAGGCCATGTGGAAGGAGTGTGGTGTAACGTACAAGTTCACAACACCCTATCATCCACAAACAAATGGACTGGTGGAGAGATTTAATAAAACTCTCAAAGGCATGATTATGGGTCTCCCTGAAAAACTCCGCAGGAGATGGGATATCCTTCTACCATGCCTCCTTTTTGCCTACAGGGAGGTACCCCAGAAAGGAGTGGGCTTCAGCCCCTTTGAACTTCTTTTTGGACACCCTGTTAGGGGTCCACTCACACTTGTAAAGGAGGGTTGGGAACAACCTTTAAAAGCTCCTAAGCAGGATATTGTGGATTATGTACTTGGCCTCAGATCAAGGATGGCTGAGTACATGAAAAAGGCCAGTAAAAACCTTCATGCCAGCCAAGAGCTCCAGAAGCAATGGCATGATCAGAAGGCTGTTTTGGTTCAGTACCAACCAGGGCAGAAAGTGTGGGTCTTGGAGCCTGTGGCCCCAAGAGCACTCCAAGATAAATGGAGTGGACCCCACACAATTGTTGAAAAGAAGGGTGAAGTCACCTACTTGGTTGACTTAGGCACTGCCAGGAGTCCCCTTAGGGTGCTCCATGTCAACCGCCTGAAACCCTACTATGACAGGGCTGATCTCACCCTGCTCATGGCAACAGATGAGGGACAGGAAGAAGATAGTGATCCTCTACCTGATCTCTTCTCTTCCACAGATCAAGATGCTCTTGTGGAAGGTGTAGTTTTGGCTGATTGTCTTACTGCTGAGCAGAAAGACAATTGCATAAATCTCCTAGGACAATTTTCAGAACTCTTCTCTACTGTGCCAGGCACCACTTCTTGGTGTGAGCACACTATAGATACTGGAGACAGTTTACCTGTCAAAAGTAAGATCTATAGGCAGCCTGACCATGTCAGGGACTGCATAAAGCAAGAAGTTCAGAAAATGTTAGAACTAGGAGTGGTTGAGCACTCTGACAGTCCATGGGCTTCTCCTGTGGTACTGGTACCAAAACCCAATTCTAAAGATGGAAAGAAGGAAATGCGGTTTTGTGTAGACTATAGAGGTCTCAACTTGGTAACCAAAACGGATGCTCACCCTATACCCAGGGCAGATGAGCTCATAGATACACTGGCATCTGCCAAGTATCTAAGCACTTTTGATTTGACTGCAGGGTATTGGCAGATCAAATTATCAGAAGATGCTAAACCTAAGACTGCATTTTCTACCATTGGAGGACATTACCAGTTTACTGTAATGCCTTTTGGTTTGAAAAATGCACCTGCCACTTTTCAGAGGTTGGTGAACACAGTCTTGCAAGGGCTGGAAGCTTTCAGTGCAGCATATTTGGACGATATAGCTGTCTTTAGCTCCAGCTGGGATGATCACCTGGTCCACCTATGGAAAGTTTTGGAGGCCCTGCAAAAGGCAGGCCTCACTATCAAGGCTTCAAAGTGCCAGATAGGGCAGGGTAAGGTGGTTTATCTGGGACACCTTGTTGGTGGGGAACAGATTGCACCACTTCAGGGGAAAATCCAAACTATTATTGATTGGGTTCCCACTACCACTCAGACTCAGGTGAGAGCCTTCCTAGGCCTCACTGGGTATTACAGGAGGTTCATTAAGAACTATGGCTCCATTGCAGCCCCTCTTAATGACCTCACATCCAAGAAAATGCCTAAAAAGGTATTATGGACAGCAAACTGTCAGAAAGCTTTTGAGGAGCTGAAGCAGGCCATGTGCTCTGCACCTGTCCTGAAAAGCCCTTGTTACTCTAAAAAATTCTATGTCCAAACTGATGCATCTGAATTAGGAGTAGGGGCAGTCCTATCACAACTTAATTCTGAGGGCCAGGATCAACCTGTTGCTTTTATTAGTAGGAGGTTGACCCCTAGAGAAAAGCGTTGGTCTGCCATTGAGAGGGAGGCCTTTGCTGTGGTCTGGGCTCTGAAGAAGTTGAGGCCATACCTGTTTGGCACTCACTTCATTGTTCAGACAGACCACAAACCTCTACTTTGGCTAAAACAAATGAAAGGTGAAAATCCTAAATTGTTGAGGTGGTCCATATCCCTACAGGGAATGGACTATACAGTGGAACATAGACCTGGGAGTAGCCACTCCAATGCAGATGGACTCTCCAGATATTTCCACTTAGACAATGAAGACTCATCAGGTCATGGCTAGTCTTATTGTCCTTCGTTTGGGGGGGGGTTGTGTAGGAAAGTACCATCTTGCCTGGCATGTTACCCCCATTTTTCACTGTATATATGTTGTTTTAGTTGTATGTGTCACTGGGACCCTGGTAACCCAGGGCCCCAGTGCTCATAAGTGTGCCTGAATGTGTTACCTGTGTAGTGACTAACTGTCTCACTGAGGCTCTGCTAATCAGAACCTCAGTGGTTATGCTCTCTCATTTCTTTCCAAATTGTCACTGACAGGCTAGTGACCATTTTTACCAATTTACATTGGCTTACTGGAACACCCTTATAATTCCCTAGTATATGGTACTGAGGTACCCAGGGTATTGGGGTTCCAGGAGATCCCTATGGGCTGCAGCATTTCTTTTGCCACCCATAGGGAGCTCTGACAATTCTTACACAGGCCTGCCACTGCAGCCTGAGTGAAATAACGTCCACGTTATTTCACAGCCATTTTACACTGCACTTAAGTAACTTATAAGTCACCTATATGTCTAACCTTTACCTGGTAAAGGTTAGGTGCAAAGTTACTTAGTGTGAGGGCACCCTGGCACTAGCCAAGGTGCCCCCACATTGTTCAGAGCCAATTCCCTGAACTTTGTGAGTGCGGGGACACCATTACACGCGTGCACTACATATAGGTCACTACCTATATGTAGCTTCACCATGGTAACTCCGAATATGGCCATGTAACATGTCTATGATCATGGAATTGCCCCCTCTATACCATCCTGGCATAGTTGGCACAATCCCATGATCCCAGTGGTCTGTAGCACAGACCCTGGTACTGCCAAACTGCCCTTCCTGGGGTTTCACTGCAGCTGCTGCTGCTGCCAACCCCTCAGACAGGCATCTGCCCTCCTGTGGTCCAGCCAGGCCTGGCCCAGGATGGCAGAACAAAGAACTTCCTCTGAGAGAGGGTGTGACACCCTCTCCCTTTGGAAAATGGTGTGAAGGCAGGGGAGGAGTAGCCTCCCCCAGCCTCTGGAAATGCTTTGTTGGGCACAGAGGTGCCCAATTCTGCATAAGCCAGTCTACACCGGTTCAGGGACCCCTTAGCCCCTGCTCTGACGCGAAACTGGACAAAGGAAAGGGGAGTGACCACTCCCCTGACCTGCACCTCCCCTGGGAGGTGTCCAGAGCTCCTCCAGTGTGCTCCAGACCTCTGCCATCTTGGAAACAGAGGTGCTGCTGGCACACTGGACTGCTCTGAGTGGCCAGTGCCACCAGGTGACGTCAGAGACTCCTGCTGATAGGCTCCTTCAGGTGTTAGTAGCCTATCCTCTCTCCTGGGTAGCCAAACCCTCTTTTCTGGCTATTTAGGGTCTCTGTCTCTGGGGAAACTTTAGATAACGAATGCAAGAGCTCATCCGAGTTCCTCTGCATCTCTCTCTTCACCTTCTGATAAGGAAACGACCGCTGACCGCGCTGGAAGCCTGCAAACCTGCAACATAGTAGCAAAGACGACTACTGCAACTCTGTAACGCTGATCCTGCCACCTTCTCGACTGTTTTCCTGCTTGTGCATGCTGTGGGGGTAGCCTGCCTCCTCTCTGCACCAGAAGCTCCGAAGAAATCTCCCGTGGGTCGACGGAATCTTCCCCCTGCAACCGCAGGCACCAAAAAGCTGCATTACCGGTCCCTTGGGTCTCCTCTCAGCACGACGAGCGAGGTCCCTCGAATCCAGCGACTCTGTCCAAGTGACCCCCACAGTCCAGTGACTCTTCAGCCCAAGTTTGGTGGAGGTAAGTCCTTGCCTCACCTCGCTGGGCTGCATTGCTGGGAAGCGCGACTTTGCAGCTACTCCGGCCCCTGTGCACTTCCAGCGGAAATCCTTTGTGCACAGCCAAGCCTGGGTCCACGGCACTCTAACCTGCATTGCACGACTTTCTAAGTTGGTATCCGGCGACGTGGGACTCCTTTGTGCAACTTCGGCGAGCACCGTTTCACGCATCCTCGTAGTGCCTGTTTTTGGACCTTCTCCGGGTGCTACCTGCTTCAGTGAGGACTCTTTGTCTTGCTCGACGTCCCCTCTCTCTTCAGGTCCAATTTGCGACCTCCTGGTCCCCCCTGGGCCCCAGCAGCGTCCAAAAACGCCAAACGCACGATTTGCAGCTAGCAAGGCTTGTTGGCGTTCTTCCGGCGGGAAAAAGACCCTGAAAAGTGAGTGCAAAGTGCACTAAAGTTCCCCTAAGGACAAAGTAGTCGCGTTAGAGGAATAATGCAGGAAAGACACAAACCAGCAATGCAACAACTGTGGATTTCCAATCTAGGGTACCTGTGGAACAAGGGGACCAAGTCCAAAAGTCACAAGCAAGTCGGAGATGGGGAGATGCCCAGGAAATGCCAGCTGCGGGTGCAAAGAAGCTTCTACTGGACAGAAGAAGCTGAGGTTTCTGCAGGAACGAAAAAGGCTAGAGACTTCCCCTTTGGTGGACGGATCCCTCTCGCCGTGGAGAGTCGTGCAGAAGTGTTTTCTCGCCGAAAGAACGCCAACAAGCCTTGCTAGCTGCAAATCGTGCGTTTGGCGTTTTTGGACGCTGCTGGGGCCCAGGAGGGACCAGGAGGTCGCAAATCGGACCTGAAGAGAGAGGGGACGTCGAGCAAGACAAAGAGCCCTCACTGAAGCAGGTAGCACCCGGAGAAGTGCCAGAAACAGGCACTACGAGGATGCGTGAAACGGTGCTCACCAAAGTTGCACAAAGGAGTCCCACGTCGCCGGAGACCAACTTAGAAAGTCGTGCAATGCAGGTTAGAGTGCCGTGGACCCAGGCTTGGCTGTGCACAAAGGATTTCTGCCGGAAGTGCACAGGGGCCGGAGTAGCTGGAAAGTTGCGGTTCCCAGCAATGCAGCCCAGCGAGGTGAGGCAAGGACTTACCTCCACCAAACTTGGGCTGAAGAGTCACTGGACTGTGGGGGTCACTTGGACACAGTCGCTGGATTCGAGGGACCTCGCTCGTCGTGCTGAGAGGAGACCCAAGGGACCGGTAATGCAGCTTTTTGGTGCCTGCGGTTGCAGGGGGAAGATTCCGTCGACCCACAGGAGATTTCTTCGGAGCTTCTGGTGCAGAGAGGAGGCAGACTACCCCCACAGCATGCACAAGCAGGAAAACAGTCGAGAAGGCGGCAGGATCAGCGTTACAGAGTTGCAGTAGTCGTCTTTGCTACTATGTTGCAGGTTTGCAGGCTTCCAGCGCGGTCAGCAGTCGATTCCTTATCAGAAGGTGAAGAGAGAGATGCAGAGGAACTCGGATGAGCTCTTGCATTCGTTATCTAAAGTTTCCCCAGAGGCAGAGACCCTAAATAGCCAGAAAAGAGGGTTTGGCTACCTAGGAGAGAGGATAGGCTAGCAACACCTGAAGGAGCCTATCACAAGGAGTCTCTGACGTCACCTGGTGGCACTGGCCACTCAGAGCAGTCCAGTGTGCCAGCAGCACCTCTGTTTCCAAGATGGCAGAGGTCTGGAGCACACTGGAGGAGCTCTGGACACCTCCCAGGGGAGGTGCAGGTCAGGGGAGTGGTCACTCCCCTTTCCTTTGTCCAGTTTCGCGCCAGAGCAGGGGCTAAGGGGTCCCTGAACCGGTGTAGACTGGCTTATGCAGAATTGGGCACATCTGTGCCCAAGAAGGCATTTCCAGAGGCTGGGGGAGGCTACTCCTCCCCTGCCTTCACACCATTTTCCAAAGGGAGAGGGTGTCACACCCTCTCTCAGAGGAAGTTCTTTGTTCTGCCATCCTGGGCCAGGCCTGGCTGGACCCCAGGAGGGCAGATGCCTGTCTGAGGGGTTGGCAGCAGCAGCAGCTGCAGTGAAACCCCAGGAAGGGCAGTTTGGCAGTACCAGGGTCTGTGCTACAGACCACTGGGATCATGGGATTGTGCCAACTATGCCAGGATGGCATAGAGGGGGCAATTCCATGATCATAGACATGTTACATGGCCATATTCGGAGTTACCATTGTGAAGCTACATATAGGTAGTGACCTATATGTAGTGCACGCGTGTAATGGTGTCCCCGCACTCACAAAGTTCAGGGAATTGGCTCTGAACAATGTGGGGGCACCTTGGCTAGTGCCAGGGTGCCCTCACACTAAGTAACTTTGCACCTAACCTTTACCAGGTAAAGGTTAGACATATAGGTGACTTATAAGTTACTTAAGTGCAGTGTAAAATGGCTGTGAAATAACGTGGACGTTATTTCACTCAGGCTGCAGTGGCAGGCCTGTGTAAGGATTGTCAGAGCTCCCTATGGGTGGCAAAAGAAATGCTGCAGCCCATAGGGATCTCCTGGAACCCCAATACCCTGGGTACCTCAGTACCATATACTAGGGAATTATAAGGGTGTTCCAGTAAGCCAATGTAAATTGGTAAAAATGGTCACTAGCCTGTTAGTGACAATTTAAAAGTAATGAGAGAGCATAACCACTGAGGTTCTGGTTAGCAGAGCCTCAGTGAGACAGTTAGGCACCACAAAGGGAACACATACATGCACACCTATGAGCACTGGGGCCCTGTGTGACAGGGTCCCAGTGACACATACATATAGGCCACAACCTTATGAGCACTGGGGTCCTGACTAGCAGGGTCCCAGTGACACATAACAAACATACTGAAAACATAGTGTTTTCACTATGAGCACTGGGGCCCAGCCATCAGGATCCCAGTGAGACAGTGAAAACAGTGACAAACATCCTGACATACACTCACAAACAGGCCAAAAGTGGGGGTAACAAGGCTAGAAAGAGGCTACTTTCTCACACCTGGTACTTTGAGGATGTCTGACATGCTTATGCCAATGATGTCACATGTTTCAGGATACAGTTGCAGCTCTCAATGCAGTGCCATTATCACTGTGGGCTTCAGGGCATCCATACAGCCACCATGTGTGTGCCGTTTAACACATGAAGGACTACATAGCACAGGGTAGGGGGTTCAGTTCTGTAATGTATTGACAACTGTGATGTGCAGCTCAGGCTTTGGGCAACCTTTCTTCTGCCAACATTGCATCAGTTGTACATGTGGGCACATCACAGGAATTTGCATGGCCCCTTGTCATGTATGCTCAGGTAGGTCTTACACCAGGACCCAGATTGTTGATTTAACAAACCTTAGAATACCATGTTGGTAGTTAGCAGCCCCCTATCTTATGGGCCACAACTTGACTCCATAATAGGTGGTGAGGCCTTGATGTATCACCAGGGGTGTTGAGGTGATGGATTCCCAGCCCAGCCCCCTTATGTCCAGGGAGACATGAAATCCAGACTTGTAACGGCACATGATCTTCACAAGTTAGAAGACCCAAATGTTGATCAGTATTAATTTTTTTCCTATCAGGTCTGGACACTTTTGATTAACAATGGATTGCCATCATCCCACTGACACGTACATGATACTGGGGATGTCTGTGTGGAAATAGACGTAGATGAAGATGAAGTCATTGTTGAGTGTGTGTTGGACTGTTTGTGTTATTTGCTGTAGCACTCCACCCAATGCTGATACTGATGCTTTCTTGTCCTCATATTTCAGCATCCAACATGACACATGAGGAGAGGCGCACATTGCTGAAGAGAGCAGAATGTTACAGCCACATCCTTGAGGTGGAAGTGGAATACCGTAGGATGGGCCGGTGTTTCCGTCATGAGAAAGCTTTGGGGGAATGGGGTGCCTTTGCACATGGGGGACCCAGAATGCAGGAAAAAAAAGACACCAGAGCAAGCTCCTCAGGGATGCAGGGGGTCACACTGGCACCTCCTCCGTCAACTTCAGCTCATCCTGTCTCCACACAGGCCCAAGTCTTCACTCCAGCAGCCGGTGAACCCACTAATTTTGAGCAGGACCTCAGGAGGGACATAAATACAGTTCTACTCACACTTGATGAGTTGAAGGAGGAATCCTCAGACAAACGTAAAATGTTGAAATACATTAAAAAAACACTGAAGAAGGCCAAGAAATTAACAATCAATGTTTTGGACTACCTCCCAGTTCCTTCCCCTCCCTTTTAAAGTTTGTATTATTTTTAGGTTGGGTTTTAGCTAGTTAGTGTTAGGTTAGTGTAGGGTAGGCATAAGTTAGGATACGTTTAGTGGGAGGGGTGTTCTTCTTATGTTTTTATTGGTGAAGGTTGAGCGGGGGGTCATGTTGAGGTATTTGTGTATAACAAAAAATTTCAATTTTTTTAACAAATTACAAAAATATATATATTTGTTTAGTCCATAGGATTAGTTAGTACATGTGTAGTTATAGTAATTGTTGTCCTTCTTGTATCTTCTTTTTTAAGGGGAGTGGGGGGACATTTTTTAGAGTGTGGTGTTTCATGTATAAGATACGTTTAGCATAGGTTAGATAGATGTAGTTGTTTTACACGTAGAGTTGGCATAGGTTAGTTAAGGATAGGGTAGGTTTTAGTTAATTTTAAGGTAAATGTTTTTATGTTAAATCTTGATAATAATGTTAAACATTTTGTGTAAGTTGCTGGAGTATCTGGGTCCTCCCATGAGTGCACAGGGCAAATTGGGAAATAACCTAGGGAATCCTTCCTGTCTTCAAATCCCTGATTTACCATGTGCTTCCCCTATTGACGAAGGAGTTGTCTCATTGGCTGCAACATCACGTCTACTTGTCCATGCATCTGCCATCCAGTGTACCCGCCGTTCACAATGTCTATGTCTATCTTCAGCTTGGGGTCCTGTAGTTACAATGTTGGTAACTGTGACATATCTGACAACAGGCACAATTGGAATTCTATCCTACAACACTGACAGGTGGCCATCACTGATAAGGTTAGCTACCTCTGTAACACACCAATGAGTTGTTCTGGTACTCCCAGCTGGCTATATTGCCATTGACATGGTTCTCAGCCATGCCTGCCGTATATCATAAGGAAATGATATATGTATCCATATTTTTTTTTAACTCAGTGAATTGCTTCTATCAGATCCTACCATCATACACATTTGTCATGTTAGGATCCTTGTGTGTAGCTTTGTGCCCCCATAGTCCTGCACTCATGTACTGCTTGTGAGAGAATGGCTCCTTGTTCCAATACCCCCCCACTTTTTGCCTGGTTTCTGAATGCAACTTGGACTGGAGTGCACTGGGATCCTGCTAACCAGGTTCCCAGTGCCAGTGTTCTTTCCCTAAAACATGGTAAAAGGAATTGGATACACCTTTAGCTATCACTATAAGGGCCAGAAGTAGTAAAGGTTTTTCCCCATTCTTTGTCTATGGGAGAAAGTGTTTGTACATATGGCCCTAAGTCCCTAGTAAAAGGTACTTGGGTACCCAGGGCATGGTGTACTATGGGTAAGCCCCTGAGGGCAGCAGCACTGATTGTGCCACCCTCAAGAGCTATGCATCCAGATGCACCCAGCACTGCCATAGCAGGCTGAGTGTCCTGGTGCAAACCTAAAATACAAGCTTGACATGGCACACTCTCTGTGTGCCCTGTCCACCCTACACTGCATATGTTATGGGCAAGTCTCCCCTCCAGCAGGCCTTCCAGCCCTAAGGCAGGGTGCACCATACTATATGTGAGGGCATAATTGCATGAACAATATACCCCCACTGTGTCCTTGCCAAACCTGGGACATAGTGAGTGAACAGAGCAGCCATTTTAATACATGTGCTAGACACTGGTCAATATGAGTTTCCCAGCTACATAATGGCTACTCTGAACCCTGGGTTGTTTGGTATCAAACAACTCAGAATAATAAATCCAAACTGGTACCAGTACTGGATTTATTATAAAAAATACCCAGGGGTCACCTTAGAGGTGCCCCTGAAAAAGCTAACTATCCGGCATGGTTGCTGACTGGTTCCATCCCGCCTTTTGCCTCCAGACAGCAAATTCACAAACCTTGGGGGAGAGCCTTGCTTCTCTGGTTTGTGAAACAAAGCCCTTCCTGCATAGAGGAGCTAACTCCCACTCCCTCAGGAATGTGCACTGCCCTGGCAGTGAGCTTCAAAGGGATACCACCCTTGAAACTCGATCCCCAGGCCTGCTGCTAGCAGCAGATGGCCTCCCCCTTTGCAAACGCCCACTCTTGGAGTGGTGCAAAGGCAGGAAACACACAAAGGGTAGGAGGAATGGCCTCGCCTAGCCTGTACCACCCCTAAGGGGCTTTAAGGCAAAGTAGACCCTTCCTTTAATTTTTCTCCATCTTGGAATGGAGAAAAATAGCCAATCAGGTTTAGGGAAGTGACCCTTCCCACAGGAAGTGATCACTATAGTGGGTGTAGCCACCCAAGTGTAAGTGCCCCATTGGACACTACCAGGTTCCCCCTAAAACGCCCATTAAGTTCAGTATTTAGTGGGCTCCTCTAGACCAAGAATTTAGATTTGAAAAGGATTCCAAGAAGAAAGGAAGACCAGCACCAAAAGAAGACCACAGCAAAAAAACTAAGGACCTGCTGCACAAGAAAAGGCTCCAAACCCTGCCTGCTGCACTCAGGACCCGAAAATCGCCGTTGTGGAGGAGCTGGTCACTGGACTGACCCCAAGAAACCCAGGGGACCTCCAGGCTTCAAGGATCACCCCAGATCTCCCTCCTGAGTGGAGGCACCACTCAAGAAATGCAAGAAACCTGCAAAGAACCAAGAAACCAGTGAGGGTCACTTCACTAAATCACCAATATCTCCGCGACCAGAAGTCCCAGCCAGATCTGACAAAACACCAACAACCAACCGGATGCGACCTACAACTGTACCAAGCTTAGTGGCACTGCGCCCTCTAGTGGTCGAGTTACAGCAATACCCTAGGTACTGGTCAGCTGACATTGGACAACCAGAAAACTAGCTCCCCCAGACCTGAAAAAGGATCAGGAGGAAGGCCCAAGAGAGGGACTTCAGGAACACCCCGGACATCCGACCAGAGTGCCCCCGTTGTCCTGTAAGCAGCCCTCAAAGTGACTCACCTCCAGCTCCAAAGGACTCCGTTGCGCACAGCTCCTGGACCTCCAACTCGCCCTGCACCTGGTCGCTCTGGGCCTTGCATCACTGGATCTGTTGTGTGCCCCAGTCCCCAACCCCTTGCAACCTCATCAGCCCAAGGGGGCCCCCAAGCACTAACTTTAAATCTACAACCCAGCTCCTTTTCCAAGTGGCCCATCCTGGTGGTCCTGTGCCTGTGCCAAAAAATTCTCCAACGCTGCTCTCGCCGGAACCGGGAGCTGCCCGAGGCTCTCCAGCGGGCACAAGGTGCCCACCGACTACTGCGACCACCCTGCAAAGGAAGAGACTGGTAACTTTGCTAAAACTTTAAAAAAGTAATAACAAGAAAAGTACTTAACGTATTCTAAAGATTTTGGTCTTAAAAATTATATAAAAGTCTGAAGTGTTTTTATAAATTCTGGTCTCGAGTTATTCATTGAGTGTTTGTGGTGTATGATTGGATTTGTGAGTATAGCAAATACTTAGCACATCTCATGGATTAGCCTGATTGCTCGACCAGCTACCTTAAAAATTAGAGCATTAGTGGTCTGATTTTTACCCCTGAAAACTAACATGTGGTTGCCCGGTCCCTCTGCATAGTGTACTTGGTTTTGTCACTGCAGCACTGCAGCAAAGAGGAACTGCTTATTTTCAATATAGCTGCAACATCCCGGTGGTAGGCAACCATGTCTTCCAAGAGGGAGGCCACTTCCCGCTGAATGGACTCCAGCCTATTGTCTGTCATGCTGCTGCCAGTTTGGGAGGGCAATTGTTGTGGCCTCTCCCTCATGGCAGCAGCTATGTCCGCCAGAGACTGCTGGAGTCCTCGTATGGCAGCTGTGTTTTCATTAGCTTTCTCGAGGCACGTCTGCACTCCCTCTAGGTTGCCTGCCATGGTATCCATTCCCACCCGCACCTGCTTTGCCAGTTCCCGCTGGACTCCTGCCACTGTCCTCTGAAAGCTGGTCTCTGGGTCCTCAGAGTCCAGGGCTGTGTTAGTACTGGCAGGTGATATATTTTGGTTGTTGGGTGGGTCATCTGGAGAACCCGCAATGCTGGGTGTCCTCCTTGCAACTGGAGGTGGTGTTTGGAGGGATCCTAGGACATCCTGTAAAGTCTGTTGATTGATGGTTATCAGGTGGTCATCCAGGTCATCAGTGAAATCCAGGATCGGCAGGTCGGCAGGAGAGCCATCATCCTCTGCAATGAGATAGTGTAAAATCAATCTTTCATTGTTGTGGCAGTTGACAGGGCACATCATTTATTTGGTACAACAGTGGCAGTCCAACCCCCACATTAGGAGCATGGTGAAAGCCCCATGGTCCAATGGCCTGACTCCTAAATACACTGCCAAAGGGTAAACTCCTCAGGAATGGGCACCTAGTGGGCACAGAGCAGGCACCTCAAGGATCCTTCTTGGAAGGGGTGGGTTTGGGTTTCACAGGGGTTAGGGACAGGCAACACATAAATTGGGGTGGAGGAGTACAGGTAGGAGGGGTGGGAGAGGATTGGTTATGGAAGATAGGTGCATTTGAAGTGGGTGATGTGTGTCTGTTTTGCAGTTGCATGTGGGTCAGGTGTATGTGGGATATGTTTGAGTGTGTGTTTTTTGGAAGGTGCTTTGGTGTTCGGGTGAGTGTGTACATTTGAGTTTGGTTGGTGTTGTAGTGCGTGTGCTTTTGTGTTGTTAATATTGGAAAAGTCGATGACAATGCACACAATGATAACATTCATTTATAAGAATTAAATTGTATAAGTATTAGCAAATTCACCCGTCATGAACTCTCCATCAACCTCGTCTCAGAAATATATGGTCAGACAGGCCAAGAGACCTAGCCCGGAGGTTACAAATTGACAGGCCACAGGTGGGGTAGCACGTAGCTGGCAGACAAATGTGCAAAAAGGAAAGTCAGATCTATCCCACAGATAGGCACAGCAATAACATAATCATCCAAGGAAATTTACCCCAATAAAAAGCACATGGCTAGAGGGGTGTGTGCATTCACAAAACAGCATAAGGTCAGATGCCACATGAAATTTAGAACACAGCCAATTAGAACACGACACACGCAGTAACACGCAGCAATCACACACCCCTCAGGTCGGACATCTGGACATCTTGCACACTGGCCCACATAGTGTTGACGCAAGGTCGAGGTCCACCTGCATTTGTTATCAGGACTTTATGGTCCAAGACAATAAGACAGTGGCCCACATTCCTTACCTAAAAAGGAATGCTGAAATTGTTTTGTGGTGCTCAGAGAAATGTATAAAAAACAACTTAGATCAATTGTACTTTGAGACAGACCTCAGGCCCCATTTCTGCAACTATTCTCCTGGCTGCAGTGTTTATTTAAACCAACTGTTCCTGTTTTGACCAAACACCTCTTGTCAGTAATGTGTGTATGTTGTATGGGTGTTTGAATCCATTTGTGTTTATGTGTGTGTTTGTGTGTGTGTGGGTGTGCTGCTTGTTTCTTTTGAAATGGGTACCTATAAAGAAGTGAGTGTGCTTGAGATAGGGGTGGGAGTTGGGATTTGGGATGAGGAAGGGACCTGAGCCGGGGTACAAGTTTGGCTGGTTGGGGGGCTGCGGTCAGTTCAGAGGCTATTTTTGAAAGCGATCTCTGCGTGCCAGACATTGAACTATGAATGGCATCCAGAAATGCAATCATCTGTTGCATTTGGCAACTAAGGCCCTGGATTCCATTCACAATCACAGTCTGGCCTATAGATATGCTTCAAAGAGGTAAATAGCCTCTTCACTGAGTGCAGCCAGGAGGACAGGGGCAGTGGGGAAGGTGCCTGTGGCAAAGGAGACTGCAGCCCTTGTACGGGGGCTGGTTTGGCCAACTTCAGGGGTGCCAGAGGGTATGGTTGAGATGGGTCTGCGGGTGGGGGACAAGGAAGACTCTGCTACATAATGTTACAGGTCCTGTAGGGTCTGCCACCACTAGGGACTGGTAGCTTGTGGAAACCTCCAAAAATAAACAGAAGTGGCCAGCTGCTTCCTCGTGTAGGAAAGTGGAGTATTATGTGGTGTGGGGGGTTAGTCCTCATCATGTACTACTCTCACAATACCCCAACGATGGTCCTTGGATTCACACTAGTATATCCCTAGCTCAGTCCTGGTAGTATGGCAAAGAGCAGTCATGCTTTACTTAAAGGAACATGTGTTAAGCATTTCAGAGTACCAACATGTACAATAAATAATTGACACGTCTCGAAAGAAATCCGACAAATAGAGCTTATTTTTATCTTAATTTACACACCAAATAAAACAGAATTGCTTAAGTATTACTGGAGTTATAGATTTTTGAAGCAAAATTAAATCACAGCAAAAATGGCATTTAAACATTGTATTGAAGGCAATGGAGAAAAAACACTAATAACAAAAGGCCACTTAGAGGTCGAATTGCTTTGAACTTTTACAGGGTTAAGGTTGTGCGGGTCATAGGACCAGGCAATGACAGTCAGTACAGTTTTACTTGGCCCGTGGTGTTTGGGTGTAGAGTTGTCCTGGCTGTCCGTGGTGCTGAGCTGGCTTGCCTGGTGCTGATTTGCTGATAAAGGTACTTACACCTTATACCAGGTCCAGGTATCCCTTATTAGTACAGTCAGTGTCTAGAAGCCAGGCTCTCTAGAGGTAGCTGTGGATGAGCAGCCAAGGCTTATCTAGGAGACATGCAAAGCTCATGCAATACCACTGTAGTCACACACAGTACTTACACACATTAAAGAAAACACTCAGTGTTACAAAAATAAAGGTACTTTATTTTTGTGACACAAATACCAAAAATACTATAGAGGCAATGCTCCCTTCGGAGGGAAGTAATACACAAGTTATGTACACTAGTGGTCAGAAATAGGCATAAGACCAGTTAGAAAACAGTGCAATATAATGTAAAACACAATAGAGAATAATGGCCATGGGGGAACACAAACCATATACTAAATAAATGGAATGCAAGAATCGTCCCCCACCTAGGTAAGTGGAGTGTGTAGAGGGGAGCTGGGAGTACTAGGAAAGGCCAAAGGTAAGTACCACAACACCTCCCAGAGACCAGGAAAGCAGGAGCAAATCACTGTAGTTTCTCCAGAACACCCACTTAGAAGAAAAGAAGAGAAATGCAAAACCCAGAAGAGACTTCAAGAAACCAGCAGTAACTTCCTAAAGGAGAAGACCTGTGGAAAAAGGGGACCAAGTCCAGAAGACACAGCAGAGTCAACCCACCAGGCTGAGGGTGCAAGAACTTGGTCGACGGTGAGGAAGAAGAGTCAGCACTGCAGCCCTGGAGTCAGAGTCGAGTTCCTGGAAGATGCAGGTGAAGTTCTCCGCCGGAAGGAAGATTGCAGTCTGGTTTGCGTGTTCGGGTTCCACCAACAGGCCTTGGCACAGGCAAAACTCACAGTTGGTGATAAGTGGTGCTGCCGGGGACCAGGAAGGCCCAGGAGGACTTTACCCAAGATGGAGACTCAAAGGGGGCCCTCACGTCTCAGGGAGCCCACAGAAGCACAGGAGTCCCACAGGACGTGAGGTACTGGGTTTTTCAGAACTGGTACTGATCCGGTAACCCAGCGGTGCCAGGGTACACCCAAAGACCTCGGGTACTTTCCTGATTCAGACCACAGAAACTCAGAGTCTACTAGGTGAAGTCAAAGATCGAATTTATTGGCTGCAGCCAAGTAACAAGCGTCCTAGAAGTACAACAGCACGGTTTGTATGTTCTCAGGAGACTGTGTTTCAATGCAAAGTCAGGTTTCCTTATATACAGTTTTTTAAGCTTCAGGCAAACATTCTTGACATTTTGGTTGGTCATTCACATGTTTTCACTACAAAGGAAAAAACAGTGTCATGATGAAACCTCATATTTCATGTCATCCAACCCATAATAAATTACCTGGCAAGGCCTAGTATTTTACATCAGATAAGTGTGGACCCCCAATAAAAACGGGCACCTCCCCCTCGTAAAGTAAGAAGAAGAAAAGAGCAGGTGCAGGTGTGAGCAAGATTAGGCAGGGTGTGTGAGCGATAATAAGGGTTTTATGGCATGGTGTGCCTTGATGCTATCTGATTCGGCCACTGGGAGAGGGACTGACCAAACAGGTTTGGCCTGAGGCAATGGTTCCAGCTTGCCCAGGTCAGAGAAAAGTCAATCAAGGTGTACGTGTCCTTGGAATCAAATCTGACTGTATTATAAGCCTATGTGAGGGCAACTTTTAAAAATGGCTGCCGTGTATAAAATGGGAGCCACGAGTGCAGGACGAAAATGGTGATTTCGAGGTGAAAACGCTGCTGGAATTGAGCGAAAATGCTCATGCTTAGTGTACTAGTCATTATCGGTCTTTTGATACTAAAATCGTACTGCTGTGGCAAAGTAAATTACATGGGTCCAGAATTTTTAGAACCACAAACCCTCCTTTTGCCCTTACATAGGCAATAAACCTATTCTCATGCTAATCTGAGTCCAGGTCTATGTTTATAAGGCCATGGAGATGTTGCTGGAGCAAAATTCTAGTACTTGGTAACTCTCTCTGGACAGGTCTCCTTGAACATGAAGTAGCACAAAAGGCCACATATGGCAGGACAAAATAAGGAATACCTCTATCTGCAGTAGGAGGCATAAGATCACACACCCAACAATTAGTGATGTTCACTACTAACTAGTGTTGATGCAGAAGCTGTACAAAAGAATTGCTTACGAATTCTGATCTTCTAACCTGCTCATGTTCAGGAAAAGGGTGAAAAGAGTGCAAAGAAACAATAGTAGGAAAAGACATAGGTTGGGAAGTGGGTGCAGAAGTCAATTGAGTAGAGAAAAACAATCCCACCCATAAATGACAACGTCATGTTTAAAAGACACTAGAAAACACGTTATTAAGAACATATAGACAACGGGAGAAAGTAGTGACCACTATTACAAATGAAATAATAATTTTTCACAACCCTAACCAAAAAGCAAATCCTAAAATTATCTAGTAACATTTTTAGGGCTCCTCTGCATTTCAGTAATTTTTGTATGTTCAGGTGGAACAGTGGTGACTCTCATCAATGCTCTAAGGTGAAAAGGGGGTACTCTTTCCACATAAAATGGACTTTATTCTGCTTTTACTAAACAGAATAGTACTTTAAAACAATGCCAGCAAAACAATCAGTCTCCTAACACCTAGTCTATACAATCACACGGAAACCTCTTGTGAAACCAACTATGCCCAGAGTCCGTTCAAAAAGCCTCTCTGGCAGGCTTCTATTGTCCATCAAATTTTCTTTTGTTGTTTTCTTTCGCATGGGCCTCTCAATTCAGGCCTCTTCGTGAGAAAAGTACTGCTTAGTTGGAGTGCCCTCCTGGCAAACACCCACAGCTCACTCGAAAGTCTCAATGTCTTAAAGCAATGCACCAGTGTCTCTCCTCTGTGGCAGACACTACAAACAATGTGCTCTTCATTGATCAAGGGCACAAATCATCTCATGCAGACCCAAGCACCATTAATTGGGAAATAGCTCAAGCTCAGCAGCACTTTCAGACTCCAACACTCATTATTTAGTGTCAGAGGACGCTCAAGCCGCTCTTTCATGGGCACCACAATATAGTGCCTTTTTCCAAACTTGAAATCTCCGGTGCACTGCCCTTCTTCCGTTGGAGCAAAGAAAAGGGGGGGTGTGGCCAAAACTCAGGCCAAGGGGCTCAAGGGATTGCACACTGTCAGAGGTTACCAGCACATGACAGGTAGAGAAATGAAACCTCAAAACAGCTCTGCTATCAACAACAGGAATCCTTCTCTTTAGCTCTTTTACACTGAAACTTTGGTTTTGTGATGTCCAACGCCGTCTGATGGAGCAAGTATGATACCATGCGCTGGCGATCGCTGTCCAGCTTTGCTACTTTCTGGGTGCTGAGACTATAGGGCCAAGACGTCCATCTTTCATCTGTAGCTGTCACTTATGGGAATTAGGCTTAAATCAATGTCCTGCAGGTTATTATGACTTGATACCCGCAGAATCTAGTGACGTAGGAAATGTGCCACAGTTGTTAGTTTCCTTCAATTTAGTAAAAAAACAGTTCATGGTTTTTAACAAGGGGACTGCAAGCAGGTGGTCTGCAATCTTCAAAGGAGTAGCCATACACCATGGGCATAAAATACAAAGACAAAGGCAGAAGGGAAAAACAGGGTCTCTAGCATCTTTAATTGGGTTCTCTTCATTATTCTCTGCCATCTATAGCTACATGAGAATTCTATCTGAATGGATTTCCCCACACAGTGGCATTGTCTAATGGGGTAAACACATATTTTCCTCAATGATTAAGTCTAGGTGTTCCTCCTTACCTTAGAACATCTCAATAGAGAAATCACATGATACCGATTATCAGGGACATGTAGAAACCTTCCTTTAAAAACTGTGCATCAGGTGCACTATGCAATACACAGGCCAATAGTCAAATGTGCAAACAAAAAGACAAGAACTAGAGGGTTCTGATATTTGCATGATTAGGATACATCTGATCCCACCAAAAATTAAAGTAGCAGGAACAGAAGGGAACCGAAAACCAAATTAAAATAGACATTGAAAATTCGTCATGTTCAAAAAGGTAAACATAAGATATCTCCTATTGAAATGGAAAACTTGTCTTACTATAATATTGAGTCAGTTAACCAGTCTATCGCTACCCTGACAGTCAGGCTGGAAAACATTGAAGCAGGCCTAAGGCAAATTCTTGAAAACCAGTCTGGTCATACCAAAGGGAATTATACATAACATGGGGGTCCCTGGTACATCACTGCAGTCTGGAAATGTGAACCTGAACAATACATCAATAATAATAAAAGGGCTGACTGGTGAAAGGAATTCGAAAAAGAGAAATGGGACTAGGACATAGCTAAAATCTCAATAACTAAGCATGATGCGACATTGGTCAGGGGAAGTAACAAAAGAAAAAATCTATAGGAAGAACAAAAAAAAATATTTGGGTGATAGTCAGGCATGTGACACAACACCGAGAGTACGGGTGATACACAAAGGCCAAAGTTACACAAATTTTAACTCTACCGTTGGCGACTACACCATATACGGTACTCCTAGCTAATGTTTCAGTTCCTTCTTCAGGAAAAAATGAAAACCTGGTTTTCTTTTAAGGAACGAAAGCCATATGCTACTTAGGAAACAGAACATCATTAACTAATGTAATATAGAAATTAGGCCATATTGACTCACAGATCTATAATTTCATCCTTAGGTCCAATCAAGGCTACATAAATGTAGGGCTGCCTGTTCCTTTAAGGGAAGGGGCAGTAACGTGACTAACTGCAGGTGACACACTTTGATCCTGTATATCTCTTTTTATTTTCCTTCAATACCATTATAGCCAAATTGACATGCACTGGTGAAGTGTTGTCTCTTATGTTCACAGCATGAAATATCATAATCTGTGGAATTTAGTAACCAGAACAAGTTCAACCAACTGTTGCGTAGCGATGGGCATCGTCATGACCATCCCCTCACAACACAGGGGAGCTTGTAATAGTATCAAAAGCAGCAACAAACATGCAAAAAACAAATAAAAATAATAAAAACGCACAAAACGTCAAGCCATCAGATATACTTGCTGTGTATCAAGCACAAAAAGCATAGACAAAACAATAGCATGTGTGAATAAGCGGTGACACACAACACCATGTCATGTACTTTATACACTGTAAACCTGCAGCCCAAAACCCAATATTTGGGCCTGTTTAATTTGTCAGGTTTAAAATCCTTACCCTCCTTTTGACAGTAGATCACCAGGCAATGGAAATCTGCTGTCAAATATAACTTTACTGTTTCTCTTCTAACATACATGACCAACAAGAACAATTCATGATAGGACCAAATACATGAAAATAAATTTCCATTACTTAACTGTTACCCTCTTGTCAGTTACTTCGCAACATCAAGCCACCTTAGTTTTACCTTTCTAAAAGTAAACATTGTTACACTGACACTCCATATTAATTTGGCACCTACAATTTCCACTGTGAAAAATAAGTCTTAATTTGGCAAATCGTTCTCATTAAGGCATGTAGCCTTCAAAATTTTAGAAAAGGGCTGCATCTTATTTTCTGTCTAAGACCTAATGCAACACTTCGTTTTCTGTCAAATAAAAGCAACTAGCAGGCATCATTTTATTTTTTTAGAGCGGAGACACAAATGTATCAGTTCTGCAGAGCATTTAACATGATGTTGGGACTTTCGAAGAAACCCCTTTTTTTTATATTTTCCCTTTGGAATTAAGTTCTTTAATTGTATTGATGTTCTTCTGGAGAAACCAGAAATCCCACTTTTAGAGGCCCGTAGGGCCATTCTGCATTTCACAGAGACAAGGCCCTAATTTAAAAGGTCACAAGTGTCAACATGACAGCCTCCTCCATTGTTTATGGGAAAACTAAAGATAGCATCTCAGCAGCGTGACTTGAGCCAGCCTCTGTAGCTCTCCTAGCTTCTGCCACTCTGAATCTGTCAAAGGCAGTAGGCCTTCCTATTTTCCTTCTAACCTGCAATAATTCACTCTATTTAAAAAAATTTTTTTTTCCTTTTTAGGCGCTAAAAAAAATTATCTCTATTTCCAGATTATTAAACTACATTTACTGTGAATAATTCACAAACCTTAATAACACACATACCAGTTGTTAGAATAAATGCTTGTTGCCATCCCATGCAATGGTACATATTTCATCAACCTCGAATGAATGAATGTCTCAGTAGGCCCAGCTGAAGTTAGAACCTTCAACCTTGATATTAAAACAAGCCTTTGTACTGGCACATTGACTCATTGAATCATAAGAAGGCACAACCTGCAAATATATATCAAACCTAAATGTATGCATTTACTGAAGCCTAAGACACTTTAAAAAGTACTCTGAATGAAAGAAAATGCAGTTTAAACAGTGCTTTTGCCCAAAATCGACTTTGATATTTTAGGCATTAAAAAATCAATATCCTACAATTTTCTTGCATAATATGCATTACCAGAATGTCTATTACACAATCCATGAGTCAGCCATTGAAAATATTAACTTATACTTTATAGAAATGAGCTTGTTTGCTCCTGCGCCAAGGGAAAATTGCACATACAAATGTCATTTTAGCGGTGCAACATAACTTAAATTACATTTTAATGTTAGGAGGTCATAGTATAGGTATTAAGCTTTATAAATATTAAAAAACGATTTTGAAAGGCACTTATTTTTTAAATAATTTTTCCATAATTAATAATTTTCTTAAAAAAAAAAAAAAAAAATTATTCTTTTTTTTGTGATAATTCCACATATAAAAGCAAGCTGCATCCCTTGCCTATTATTTGGGATACATTAACTCACAAGCCTAAGCGCATAAGCCTAACTTGAAATGCGTCACATTTTTGCGCCACTTTCATTTAAAAGGAAGGTTATGCAAAATTCCACCCATGTTTAACTGGGAAAGTGCTGGCTGAATTGAACATTCCTATCAAATATACTGCAGCTGAAAAGTTTGCCTGTGAACATCTAATACAATGCATCTAAGAAAAATGCTGTAAATGTATTTGTTTTTTTTTGCAAAAATAGATAATTTCGTTTTTTTTGGGGCCCTATTTATATCTATTGAATGTGTTTTCTAATTTATTAAGCATTTAACGGCAGCTTTGTATATGTGCACAATTGCTCATTCTATAAATTAAAGAGCAACATATAGCTATGTTAGCACATCACATGGTTCATTTCTGGATATTTTTCTAAGTTTCTACTTAATATTAATTAACCAACATTTTACTTAACAAACTGTAAACATCAAGAAGACCCACAAACACACATTGAGCTCATTTCAGATATAAACAGAAAACACTCAGTACACACAATACAGCGCGCTTTAGGCATTTTTCATAAATAGCGCCGTCGCAATTTACTTACAGAACCGTTTGCAGATCCTAGTTGTAAGTCATATTTACAAGAAAAAAAAAGAAAACTTTTCTCAATTATTTCCAAGAATAGCGGACCCATACTTTATTAAACGTGATGGGGCCTACTCCGTGCTTCACATACAGTTCATAGGTTGGAGTTCCAATCGGAGGAACCGGACATGAGTCCTCCAACCGGGAGTCCCTTTTACAATCAAGACAAAACAAATTTCCAAGTCTGCTAAGACCAGGCATCTTCGCTCACTAGTCTAGCTTCAAACTTCAAAGGATTATCGTTTACGATAGTCTCGTGAATACACGAGTCCTTCGGCTTTGGTACTTGCAAGTTCCAAATCAAAGTGATCCCGAAGGGATACCAAACCAAATGTCCAACTAAGGACCAAACCAAGTGTCCAACTAAGGACTGGGAGACGCTCCACTTATACTTAACTGAAAATATCGATGACATCACCAGAAAACTCGTCTTATCGTTTCGCTCTACCAAACATCAAGGGTCCAAATCAGGGCGATAGCCAGGGCAGCAGTCCTTCGTAGCCGTCGGGAAGCGGGGAACCTCGCAGCAAAGACTTTCGGACCACGTCGACATGCAGGGGTCGATGAAGTGGCGGCCTTCCTCCAGAATTTTCACACGAAGCTCCCCACGGACCTCAGGCTTGGACCGGTACCGCTGGTATCACCCCACGTTGGGCGCCAACTGAGGTACTGGGTTTTTCAGAACCGGTACTGATCCGGTAACCCAGCGGTGCCAGGGTACACCCAAAGACCCCGGTACTTTCCTGATTCAGACCACAAAAACTCAGAGTCTTCTAGGTGAAGTCAAAGATCGAATTTATTGGCTGCAGCCAAGTAACAAGCGTCCTAGAAGTACAACAGCACGGTTGGTATGTTCTCAGGAGACTGTGTTTCAATGCAAAGTCAAGTTTCCTTATATACAGTTTTTTAAGCTTCAGGCAAACATTCTTGACATTTTGGTTGGTCATTCACATGTTTTCACTACAAAGGAAAAAACAGTGTCATGATGAAACCTCATATTTCATGTCATCCAACCCATAATAAATTACCTGGCAAGGCCTAGTATTTTACATCAGATAAGTGTGGACCCCCAATAAAAACGGGCACCTCCCCCTCGTAAAGTAAGAAGAAGAAAAGAGCAGGTGCAGGTGTGAGCAAGATTAGGCAGGGTGTGTGAGCGATAATAAGGGTTTTATGGTATGGTGTGCCTTGATGCTGTCTGATTCGGCCACTGGGAGAGGGACTGACCAAACAGGTTTGGCCTGAGGTAATGGTTCCAGCTTGCCCAGGTCAGAGAAAAGTCAATCAAGGTGTACGTGTCCTTGGAATCAAATCTGACTGTATTATAAGCCTATGTGAGGGCAACTTTTAAAAATGGCTGCTGTGTATAAAATGGGAGCCACGAGTGCAGGACGAAAATGGTGATTTCGAGGTGAAAACGCTGCTGGAATTGAGCGAAAATGCTCATGGTTAGTGTACTAGTCATTATCGGTCTTTTGATACTAAAATCGTACTGCTGTGGCACAGTAAATTACATGGGTCCAGAATTTTTAGAACCACAGACGGGGACACAGAAGTCGTAGAAGGAGCCCATGCAGCACTACGAAAAGGAGACCCACGCCGCAGGAGGACCACTCAGGAAGCTGTGCATCACAGGATGGAGTACTGGGGGCTGGAGCTTCGAGATGCCTGAAGATACCTTGGAGAGGATGCCAACAAGCCTAGGCAGCTGCAAATGATGCGTTGCAATGGGGTACAGTCCTGCCTGGGAAGGCAAAGGCTTACCTAGACCCAAGTTGGACAGATGGAAGAGAGGACCATCAGGATCACTTCAGTCTACCACCAATGTTGCAGGATCCACGCAGCTCAGCAGGAGAGGGAATCCACGCAGCCAGTCATCGTTGCAGTTGGTGCCTGCAGATGCAGTGGAGTGACTCCTTCACCTCAAGGGAGATTCCTTCTTCTTTCCTGTGCAGACTGAAGACGGGCTGCCCATCAGAGGATGCACAACTGGGGAAATGTTGCAGATGCTGGCAGGAGCCGTGGATACAAGGTTGCAGGCAGAGTCTTGCTTCCTTCTTTCAGCTTGTCAGGTCCTGGAGCGTCCAGATGCAGTTTCTTTGGTCAGACGTCGAAGTGGAGGTTGCATAGGAATCCTGCTGGAATCTTGCAAGCTGAATCTCAGAAACCACCCAAGAGAGAGACCCTATATAGCCCCGAAAGAGGGGCTGGTCACCTAGCTGGGTGACCACCTATCAGGAGGAGAGTCTGATGTCACCTGCCTGAACTGGCCACTCAGATGCTCTCAGAGTTCCCTGCCAACCTTGAATCCAAGATGGCAAAACCCAGGGACCTTCTGGAGGAGCTCTGAGCCCCACCTCTGGGGTGGTGATGGACAGGGAAGTGATCACTCCCCTTTCCTTTGTCCAGTTTCGCACCAGAGCAGCGACTGGTGGTCCCTGAACCAGTGTAGACCGGTTTATGCAAGGAGGGCACCAAATGTGCCCTTAAAACCATACCAGTGGCTTGGGAAGGCTACCCCTCCCAAGCCTGTAACACCTATTTTCAAAGGGAGAGGATGAAACCCCTCCTCTCCCAAAATAAATCCTTTGTTCTGCCTTCATTGGCTTGAGCTGCTCAAGCAATAGGAGGGCAGAAACTTGTCTGTGAGGTGGCAGCAGCTTGGGCTGCCTGGAAACCCTCAGAAGGCTGTAATGGCAATACTGAGGTCCTCTAAGTGTGCATTGTAATCATACAACCAATACTTGAAAAAGTATTGGGATATGATTCTAACATGTTTGAGATCAAACATGCCTATGTTCGGAGTTACAATTATGTAGCCGGACATGGGAAGTGACCTATGTCCAGTACATGCATAAAATGGCGTCCCCACACTCACGAAGTCCAGGAAAATGGAGCTGGAGTTTGTGGCAGCACCTCTGCTAGTGCAGGGGTGTTCTCACACACAGGTACTTTGCACCCTGCCCTCTGGACTACAAAGGCCTGCCATTGGGTGACTTATAAGTGACCTGGTGGAGTGAAGTGGCAGTGAAAGGGTGCATGCATCCTTTCATGCAGGCTGCAATGACAGGCCTGCAGAACAATTTGTATGGGCTCCCTATGGATTGCATAATACATGCTGTAGACCATAGAAATCCCCTGGTACCCCAATGCCCTGGGTACCTGTGTACCATTTAGTAGGGACTTACCGAGTGTGAGAAGGTAGCCTCTTTCTAGCATTGTTACCCCCACTTTTGGACTGTTTATGAGTGTGTGTCAGTGTGTTTTTCCTGTGTCACTGGGATCCACCTACCCAGAACCCCCAGTGCTCATAGTGGAAATCCTATTCCTCAGTGTGTTTTGCCTGTCTCACTGGTAGTGCTTAATTTGTAAATAAAGAGGTGCCGGTTCCCAAAGCCCTCCTCTTAAACACGCGCGCCTGCTGCAATTAAATGTGGGAACACGGAACACTGAGGCGGCGAAATCCTGAAGCCAGCTCGGGCCTCTTCAATCCACATAAAGCCACTCCCTGCCCCTTCAGTTCACACCAGCAGCTTTCTACTTTCTTCCTTTGTGACGCTTTTTCGTTTTTCCCTTTTTCTGTCTTTCCCATATGTGTCTTTTGCTTCTTGAGGCAGAAGAATAAGTCCCGGCCCTCAACAATAAGTGCTGGTGCTCAGCACCGGAAATAACAAGCACAAATTGAGCACTGCTCACTGGGATCCTGCTAGCAAGGTCACTGCAAGGTCACCGTGTCACTGAGGCTCTGCTAATCAGAACCTTAGTGCTTATGCTCTCTCTGCTTCTAACTTTGTCACTGCAGGCTAGTGACTTATTTTTCCAATTCAAATTGGCACATTGAAACACCCTTACAGTATAATTCCCTTGTATATGGTACTGAGGTAAACAGGGTATTGGGGTTCCAAGAGCACCTAATGGGCTGCAGCATTTATTTTGCAACCCAGAAGGAGCTCAGACAAAGCTTTCACAGGGCTGCCACTGCAACCCAGGTGTGAGAGGGTAGCCTCTTTCTAGCCTTGTTACCCCCACTTTTGGCCTGTTTGTGAGTGTATGTCAGGGTGTTTGTCACTGTTTTCACTGTCTCACTGGGATCCTGATAGCCAGGCCTCAGTGCTCATAGTGAAAACACCATGTTTTCAGTATGGTTGTTATGTGTCACTGGGATCCTGCTGGTCAGGACCCCAGTGCTCATAGGTTTGTGGCCTATATGTATGTGTCACTGGGACCCTGTCACACAGGGCCCCAGTGCTCATAGGTGTGCATGTATATGTTCCCTGTGTGGTGCCTAACTGTCTCACTGAGGCTCTGCTAACCAGAACCTCAGTGGTTATGCTCTCTCATTACTTTCAAATTGTCACTGACAGGCTAGTGACCATTTTTACCAATTTACATTGGCTTACTGGAACACCCTTATAATTCCCTAGTATATGGTACTGAGGTACCCAGGGTATTGGGGTTCCAGGAGATCCCTATGGGCTGCAGCATTTCTTTTGCCACCCATAGGGAGCTCTGACAATTCTTACACAGGCCTGCCACTGCAGCCTGAGTGAAATAACGTCCACGTTATTTCACAGCCATTTTACACTGCACTTAAGTAACTTATAAGTCACCTATATGTCTAACCTTTACCTGGTAAAGGTTAGGTGCAAAGTTACTTAGTGTGAGGGCACCCTGGCACTAGCCAAGGTGCCCCCACATTGTTCAGAGCCAATTCACTGAACTTTGTGAGTGCGGGGACACCATTACACGCGTGCACTACATATAGGTCACTACCTATATGTAGCTTCACCATGGTAACTCCGAATATGGCCATGTAACATGTCTATGATCATGGAATTGCCCCCTCTATGCCATCCTGACATTGTTGGTACAATTCCATGATCCCAGTGGTCTGTAGCACAGACCCTGGTACTGCCAGACTGCCCTTCCTGGGGTTTCACTGCAGCTGCTGCTGCTGCCAACCCCTCAGACAGGCAGCTGCCCTCCTGGGGTCCAGCCAGGCCTGGCCCAGGATGGCAGAACAAAGAACTTCCTCTGAGAGAGGGTGTGACACCCTCTCCCTTTGGAAAATGGTGTGAAGGCAGGGGAGGAGTAGCCTCCCCCAGCCTCTGGAAATGCTTTGTTGGGCACAGATGTGCCCAATTCTGCATAAGCCAGTCTACACCGGTTCAGGGACCCCTTAGCCCCTGCTCTGGCGCGAAACTGGACAAAGGAAAGGGGAGTGACCACTCCCCTGACCTGCACCTCCCCTGGGAGGTGTCCAGAGCTCCTCCAGTGTGCTCCAGACCTCTGCCATCTTGGAAACAGAGGTGCTGCTGGCACACTGGACTGCTCTGAGTGGCCAGTGCCACCAGGTGACGTCAGTGACTCCTGCTGATAGGCTCCTTCAGGTGTTAGTAGCCTTTCCTCTCTCCTAGGTAGCCAAACCCTCTTTTCTGGCTATTTAGGGTCTCTGTCTCTGGGGAAACTTTAGATAACGAATGCACGAGCTCAGCCGAGTTCCTCTGCATCTCCCTCTTCACCTTCTGATAAGGAAACGACCGCTGACCGCGCTGGAAGCCTGCAAACCTGCAACATAATAGCAAAGACGACTACTGCAACTCTGTAACGCTGATCCTGCCGCCTTCTCGACTGTTTTCCTGCTTGTGCATGCTGTGGGGGTAGCCTGCCTCCTCTCTGCACCAGAAGCTCCGAAGAATTCTCCCGTGGGTCGACGGAATCTTCCCCCTGCAACCGCAGGCAACAAAAAGCTGCATCACCGGTCCCTTGGGTCTCCTCTCAGCACGACGAGCGAGGTCCCTCGAATCCAGCGACGCTGTCCAAGTGACCCCCACAGTCCAGTGACTCTTCAGCCCAAGTTTGGTGGAGGTAAGTCCTTGCCTCACCTCGCTGGGCTGCATTGCTGGGAACCGCGACTTTGCAGCTACTCCGGCCCCTGTGCACTTCCGGCGGAAATCCTTCGTGCACAGCCAAGCCTGGGTCCACGGCACTCTAACCTGCATTGCACGACTTTCTAAGTTGGTCTCCGGCGACGTGGGACTCCTTTGTGCAACTTCGGTGAGCACCGTTTCACGCATCCTCGTAGTGCCTGTTTCTGGCACTTCTCCGGGTGCTACCTGCTTCAGTGAGGGCTCTTTGTCTTGCTCGATGTCCCCTCTCTCTTCAGGTCCAATTTGCGACCTCCTGGGCCCCAGCAGCGTCCAAAAACGCCAAACAAACGATTTGCGTGTAGCAAGGCTTGTTGGCGTCCTTCCGGCAAGAAAACACTTCTGCAGGACTCTCCAAGACGAGAGGGATCCGTCCACCAAAGGGGAAGTCTCTAGCCCTTTTCGTTCCTGCAGAAACCTCAGCTTCTTCTGTCCAGTCGAAGCTTCTTTGCACCCGCAGCTGGCATTTCCTGGGCATCTGCCCATCTCCGACTTGCTTGTGACTTTTGGACTTGGTCCCCTTGTTCCACAGGTACCCTAGATTGGAAGTCCACAGTTGTTGCATTGCTGGTTTGTGTCTTTCCTGCATTATTCCTCTAACACGACTCTTTTGTCCTTAGGGGAACTTTAGTGCACTTTGCACTCACTTTTCAGGGTCTTGGGGAGGGTTATTTTTCTAACTCTCACTATTTTCTAATAGTCCCAGCAACCCTCTACAAGGTCACATAGGTTTGGGGTCCATTCGTGGTTCGCATTCCACTTCTGGAGTATATGGTTTGTGTTGCCCCTATCCCTATGTTTCCCCATTGCATCCTATTGTAACTATACATTGTTTGCACTGTTTTCTAAGACTATACTGCATATTTTTGCTATTGTGTATATATATCTTGTGTATATTTCCTATCCTCTCACTGAGGGTACACTCTAAGATACTTTGGCATATTGTCATAAAAATAAAGTACCTTTATTTTTAGTATAACTGTGTATTGTGTTTTCTTATGATATTGTGCATATGACACTAAGTGGTACTGTAGTAGCTTCACACGTCTCCTAGTTCAGCCTGAGCTGCTCTGCTAAGCTACCATTATCTATCAGCCTAAGCTGCTAGACACCCTATACACTAATAAGGGATAACTGGGCCTGGTGCAAGGTGCAAGTACCCCTTGGTACTCACTACAAGCCAGTCCAGCCTCCTACATTGGTTGTGCAGTGGTGGGATAAGTGCTTGAGACTACTTACCACTCTTGTCATTGTACTTTTCATAAGAGAAAAATATACAAAACAAGGTCAGTGTATATACACATAGCCAAAAAGTTTTGCATTTCCTCTTTTCACTCTTTTCTAAGTGCTGAAAAGTACTCCTAAACTTTCAAAAAGTTCTTAAAAGTTTAAAAAGTTTTTTTTCTGTCTTTCCAAAAAGTTCTGAAAACTTTTTTCTCTTTTTCTATCACTTTAACTCTCTCTAAAAAATGTCTGGCACAGGCAAAAATGTTGAACTGTCCAAACTTGCATATGATCACCTTAGCTGGAAAGGAGCAAGGAGTCTCTGCATAGAGAGAGGTTTGAGTGTAGGGAAGAATCCTTCCTTAGAACTGTTAATTAATATGCTTAGAGTACAGGATAAGGCCATAAGTGCCAAATCTGGAGAAAAAGTAGCTAATGGTTCTCAATCTGATCCAGGGACTCCCCCAGGAAAAGGTTCAGGAAATAAACTTCTCAGCCTGCCCATTACTAGACAGTCTAGCATAGTTGGTACAGAGGTTGAATCACACCATACTGATGGTGTGCTCTCACATTATACTGGTAGCCAAGCTGTTAGGGTGCCCTCTGTAAGGGACAGGTCTCCTTCTGTTCATTCCCATCATACCTCTGTATCTAGAAATGTCCCTCCCACCCACCCTGATGACAGATTGTTAGAAAGGGAGCTCAATAGATTGAGAGTGGAACAAACCAGACTGAAGCTCAAGAAGCAACAGCTGGATTTGGATAGACAGTCTTTAGAATTAGAGAAGGAAAGACAGAAGTTGGGTTTAGATTCCCATGGTGGCAGCAGCAGTATTCCCCATAGTCATCCTGCAAAAGAGCATGATTCCAGGAATCTGCACAAGATAGTTCCCCCTTATAAGGAGGGGGATGACATTAACAAGTGGTTTGCTGCACTTGAGAGGGCCTGTGTTGTACAGGATGTCCCTCAAAGGCAGTGGGCTGCTATCCTATGGCTATCATTTAGTGGAAAAGGTAGGGATAGGCTCCTTACTGTGAAAGAAAATGATGCTAATAATTTCCAAGTTCTTAAGAATGCACTCCTGGATGGTTATGGCTTAACCACTGAACAGTACAGGATAAAGTTCAGAGAGACCAAAAAGGAGTCTTCACAAGACTGGGTTGATTTCATTGACCATTCAGTGAAGGCCTTGGAGGGGTGGTTACATGGCAGTAAAGTTACTGATTATGAAAGCCTGTATAACACAATCCTGAGAGAGCATATACTTAATAATTGTGTGTCTGATTTGTTGCACCAGTACCTGGTAGACTCTGATCTGACCTCTCCCCAAGAATTGGGAAAGAAGGCAGACAAATGGGTCAGAACAAGGGTGAACAGAAAAGTTCATACAGTGGGTGACAAAGATGGCAATAAGAAGAAAGATGGTGAAAAATCTCAAGATAAGCATGGGGATAAGGGTAAAACCAAAGATCCCACTTCAAATCTTAAACACTCTTCAGAGGGTGGGGATAAAACAAATTCTTCCTCTTCTTCCCAACCTGCACACATTAAAAAGCCTTGGTGCTTTGTGTGTAAAAATAGAGGCCATAGGCCAGGGGATAAGTCCTGTCCAGGTAAACCCCCTGAGCCTACCACCACTAATACATCAAGCTCTAGTGCCCCTAGCAGTAGTGGTACTAGTGGTGGGACTGCTGGCAACAGTCAAGCAAAGGGTGTAGTTGGGTTCACTTATGGGTCCATAGTGGAAACTGATGTAATCAGTCCCAAGACAGTTTCTGTCACACCTAGTGGCACTGGCCTTGCCACACTGGCTGCTTGTCCCCTTACAATGGATAAGTACAGGCAGACAGTTTCAATAAATGGTGTTGAGGCCTTGGCCTACAGGGACACAGGTGCCAGTTTCACTTTGGTGACTGAAAACCTAGTGCCTCCTGAACAACACATCATTGGACAACAGTATAAGATTATTGATGTCCATAACTCCACTAAGTTTCTTCCCTTAGCTATAATTCAGTTTAGTTGGGGTGGAGTTACTGGCCCTAAGCAGGTGGTGGTATCACCTAGCTTACCTGTAGACTGTCTCTTAGGTAATGACCTAGAGGCCTCAGGTTGGGCTGATGTAGAGTTTTATGCCCATGCAGCCATGCTGGGCATCCCTGAGGAATTGTTCCCTCTCATTTCAAGTGAAATGAAAAAGCAAAGGAGAGAAGGCCTGAAAACTCAGGATCCCTCTCCATCAACAGGTAAAAAGGGTATCACAGTATCCCCTAACCACCCTACCATTCAAGATACTATTCCTGTGGTGGGAGAAACCTCTCCTGGGTTGGCACCTGTTCCAAGGGAATCATCAGCTGGCAAAGCTGGACTCCCTGAGGTGGAAGTACCTCTCTGTGGGATAACTAACATTGGTGAGAAAAACAGCACCATTTTAGTTAACATGGAGCATCCCTCCAACCCTCCCAGAGAAACTTTAGTGCAGAAACCCTGCACTACCTCACAACACTTAGGACAGCATCCCTGCCCTAGTGTGGAGCTCATAGGACAGCATCCCTGCCCTGCTCCAACTCAAGAGAAACAGCATCCCTGTTCTCTCTTCCAGCCAGATGGACAAAGTTTTTGCCCAGCTATGGCTTTTCTGAGACAGCATCCCTGTCTGGCATTTCCATCACTACAAATAGGTTCAGTGGACAATTCCCACTGCTCTAAACTAAAACTTACTGATAGAAACTCTGAAAATACATCTTCACATTGTTGCTTAGCTAAAAAACTTCAAACAGGGTGGTTTACATCCCCACAGGGAAGTAACCATATAGTGGATGATAAAGGGAGTAACCAGTCTATTGCAGAGCTACTCTCTACTTATCACCACTTAGACAATAAAGTCTCAACTGGCCAAGGTTAGCCTTATTGTCCTTCGTTAGGGGGGGGGTTGTGTGAGAAGGTAGCCTCTTTCTAGCCTTGTTACCCCCACTTTTGGCCTGTTTGTGAGTGTATGTCAGGGTGTTTGTCACTGTTTTCACTGTCTCACTGGGATCCTGATAGCCAGGCCTCAGTGCTCATAGTGAAAACACCATGTTTTCAGTATGGTTGTTATGTGTCACTGGGATCCTGCTGGTCAGGACCCCAGTGCTCATAGGTTTGTGGCCTATATGTATGTGTCACTGGGACCCTGTCACACAGGGCCCCAGTGCTCATAGGTGTGCATGTATATGTTCCCTGTGTGGTGCCTAACTGTCTCACTGAGGCTCTGCTAACCAGAACCTCAGTGGTTATGCTCTCTCATTACTTTCAAATTGTCACTGACAGGCTAGTGACCATTTTTACCAATTTACATTGGCTTACTGGAACACCCTTATAATTCCCTAGTATATGGTACTGAGGTACCCAGGGTATTGGGGTTCCAGGAGATCCCTATGGGCTGCAGCATTTCTTTTGCCACCCATAGGGAGCTCTGACAATTCTTACACAGGCCTGCCACTGCAGCCTGAGTGAAATAACGTCCACGTTATTTCACAGCCATTTTACACTGCACTTAAGTAACTTATAAGTCACCTATATGTCTAACCTTTACCTGGTAAAGGTTAGGTGCAAAGTTACTTAGTGTGAGGGCACCCTGGCACTAGCCAAGGTGCCCCCACATTGTTCAGAGCCAATTCACTGAACTTTGTGAGTGCGGGGACACCATTACACGCGTGCACTACATATAGGTCACTACCTATATGTAGCTTCACCATGGTAACTCCGAATATGGCCATGTAACATGTCTATGACCATGGAATTGCCCCCTCTATGCCATCCTGACATTGTTGGTACAATTCCATGATCCCAGTGGTCTGTAGCACAGACCCTGGTACTGCCAGACTGCCCTTCCTGGGGTTTCACTGCAGCTGCTGCTGCTGCCAACCCCTCAGACAGGCAGCTGCCCTCCTGGGGTCCAGCCAGGCCTGGCCCAGGATGGCAGAACAAAGAACTTCCTCTGAGAGAGGGTGTGACACCCTCTCCCTTTGGAAAATGGTGTGAAGGCAGGGGAGGAGTAGCCTCCCCCAGCCTCTGGAAATGCTTTGTTGGGCACAGATGTGCCCAATTCTGCATAAGCCAGTCTACACCGGTTCAGGGACCCCTTAGCCCCTGCTCTGGGGCGAAACTGGACAAAGGAAAGGGGAGTGACCACTCCCCTGACCTGCACCTCCCCTGGGAGGTGTCCAGAGCTCCTCCAGTGTGCTCCAGACCTCTGCATCTTGGAAACAGAGGTGCTGCTGGCACACTGGACTGCTCTGAGTGGCCAGTGCCACCAGGTGACGTCAGAGACTCCTGCTGATAGGCTCCTTCAGGTGTTAGTAGCCTTTCCTCTCTCCTAGGTAGCCAAACCCTCTTTTCTGGCTATTTAGGGTCTCTGTCTCTGGGGAAACTTTAGATAACGAATGCACGAGCTCAGCCGAGTTCCTCTGCATCTCCCTCTTCACCTTCTGATAAGGAAACAACCGCTGACCGCGCTGGAAGCCTGCAAACCTGCAACATAGTAGCAAAGACGACTACTGCAACTCTGTAACGCTGATCCTGCCGCCTTCTCGACTGTTTTCCTGCTTGTGCATGCTGTGGGGGTAGCCTGCCTCCTCTCTGCACCAGAAGCTCCGAAGAAATCTCCCGTGGGTCGACGGAATCTTCCCCCTGCAACCGCAGGCACCAAAAAGCTGCATCACCGGTCCCTTGGGTCTCCTCTCAGCACGACGAGCGAGGTCCCTCGAATCCAGCGACGCTGTCCAAGTGACCCCCACAGTCCAGTGACTCTTCAGCCCAAGTTTGGTGGAGGTAAGTCCTTGCCTCACCTCGCTGGGCTGCATTGCTGGGAGCCGGGACTTTGCAGCTACTCCGGCCCCTGTGCACTTCCGGCGGAAATCCTTCGTGCACAGCCAAGCCTGGGTCTACGGCACTCTAACCTGCATTGCACGACTTTCTAAGTTGGTCTCCGGCGACGTGGGACTCCTTTGTGCAACTTCGGCGAGCACCGTTTCACGCATCCTCGTAGTGCCTGTTTCTGGCACTTCTCCGGGTGCTACCTGCTTCAGTGAGGGCTCTTTGTCTTGCTCGACGTCCCCTCTCTCTTCAGGTCCAATTTGCGACCTCCTGGTCCCTCCTGGGCCCCAGCAGCGTCCAAAAACGCCAAACGTACGATTTGCGTGTAGCAAGGCTTGTTGGCGTCCTTCCGGTGGGAAAACACTTCTGCACAACTCTCCAAAGCAAGAGGGATCCGTCCACCAAAGGAGAAGTCTCTAGCTCTTTTCGTTCCTGCAGAAACCTCAGCTTCTTCTGTCCAGTCGAAGCTTCTTTGCACCCGCAGCTGGCATTTCCTGGGCATCTGCCCATCTCCGACTTGCTTGTGACTTTTGGACTTGGTCCCCTTGTTCCACAGGTACCCTAGATTGGAAGTCCACAGTTGTTGCATTGCTGGTTTGTGTCTTTCCTGCATTATTCCTCTAACACAACTCTTTTGTCCTTAGGGGAACTTTAGTGCACTTTGCACTCACTTTTCAGGGTCTTGGGGAGGGTTATTTGTCTAACTCTCACTATTTTCTAATAGTCCCAGCGACCCTCTACAAGGTCACATAGGTTTGGGGTCCATTCGTGGTTCGCATTCCACTTCTGGAGTATATGGTTTGTGTTGCCCCTATCCCTATGTTTCCCCATTGCATCCTATTGTAACTATACATTGTTTGCACTGTTTTCTAAGACTATACTGTATATTTTTGCTATTGTGTATATATATCTTGTGTATATTTCCTATCCTCTCACTGAGGGTACACTCTAAGATACTTTGGCATATTGTCATAAAAATAAAGTACCTTTATTTTTAGTATAACTGTGTATTGTGTTTTCTTATGATATTGTGCATATGACACTAAGTGGTACTGTAGTAGCTTCACACGTCTCCTAGTTCAGCCTGAGCTGCTCTGCTAAGCTACCATTATCTATCAGCCTAAGCTGCTAGACACCCTATACACTAATAAGGGATAACTGGGCCTGGTGCAAGGTGCAAGTACCCCTTGGTACTCACTACAAGCCAGTCCAGCCTCCTACACCAGGTACATAGTGTCTACACTATTTTACAGCCATTTTACACTGCACTAGAGTATCTTATACGCCACCTATATGTCCAGCTCTGGTTAGGTGCAAAGTTACCAAGTGTGAGGGCACCCTTACAGTAGTAAAGGTGCCCCCACATTGTTCAGGGCCTTTTCCCCGGACTTTGTGAGAGCGAGGACGCCATTACACGTGTGCACGACATATAGGTGCCCACCTCCCTGTAGCTGCAAAATGGCTGAACCGAATATGGCCATGTGAGGTGTCTGGGATTGTGGAATTTCACCCCTAGTCCAAATCTGGTACTGTGGGGGCAATTCCATAAACCCTGGGGGCCACACCATGGACCCCCAGTACTGTCAAACTAGCTTTCTGGGGTTTTCTCTGCAGCTACAGTGCTGCCAACCTCCAGACAGGTGTCTGCCCTCCTGGGGTCTGACCAGCTCAGTCTCAGGAAGGCATAACAATGTATTTCCTTTGGCGGGGGTTACACCCCCAGTCTTTGGAAATAGGTGTCACAGGCTTGGGAGGGGTAGTCTTCCAGAGCCTCTGGAAATGCTTTCAAGGGCACAAATGGTGACCTTCTTTCATAAGCCAGTCTGCACCGGTTTAGGGATCCCCTGTCCCTGCTCTGGCGCGAAAATGGACAAAGGAAAGGGGAGTGACCATTCCCCTGACTTGCACCTCCCTGGGGGAGGTGCCCAGAGCTCCTCCAAAGTGTCCCAGACCTCTGCCATCTTGAATTCAGAGGTGTGGGGGCACACTGGACACCTCTGGTTGGCCAATGCCAGCAGGTGATGTCAGAGACCCCCACCCCATAGGCTCACACCTGGTAGGTAGCCATACCGCTTCTTTGGGCTATTTAGGGGCTCTCCTGTCGTGGTTTCTGCAGATTAAGATTTGCAAGAGCCCAGCAGGACTCCTCTACATCTCCCTCTTTGACTTTCATCAAGGATCGACTGCTGACTGACCCAGTATGCCTGCAAAACTGCAACAAAGTATCCAGACGGCTACTGCGACATTGTAGCGCCTAATCCTGCTAGCTTTCTCAACTGTTTCCTGATTGTGCATCCTCTGTGGGATGTCTGCCTTCAGTCTGCACTCGAAGTCCAGAAGAAATCTCCTGTGGGTCAACAGAATCTTTCCCCTGCTCCAGCAGGCAACCAAAAGCAGCAACACTGACCCTCTGGGACTTCTCTGTCTCCAACGACCGACGTCCCCAGAACAAGAGTGGTGGACCCAAGTGACCCCGACTTTTCAGTGGGCCAGCTTCACGAAATTGGTGGAGGTAAGTCCTTGCCTCCCCCCACCAGTCAGTGCCACTGTGTGTCCAGTGTCCAGCAGCTACCAGGGCTTCTGTGAGTCCATTCCAGAAACCTCTGGTGCACAGCCGAGCCAAGGTCCCCAGCACTCCGTCCTGCGACGCACAGCTCCGTGAGTTGATCTCCAGCGGCGTGGGACTCCTCAGAGTAGTGCTTCAATGACCTTCAGGCTCCACTCCTTTGAACCCGTGTTCAGAGGCTCCTGTGGGTGATCCCTTGTTCGTTGTGGGCCTTCCTCCTTGCTGAGGGCCCCCTCTGTCCACTCACCTCGAGTTTTGACATCCTGGTCCTTCCTGGGCCCGGGCAGCACCCTTTTTCCTCAACCACGACCCTTGCGTGTAGCAAGGCTTGCTTGCAGTACATTTGGAAAGTTTCTCCACTGTATCCTACAGAACAACGTGGGACAGCTCCTGTACAAATTTGGGCCTCCTAGGTCACTCCCGTGGTGCAAATTCAGCAATTGCATCTAACCAGAGGCAGCCATTTTGCACCCTCAGCCAGGTTTTAGTGGGTACCTGCCTTCCCTGTGTTCTTCAGTGACTTTTGGACTTGGTCTCCTTTTTTTACAGGTCTTCAGCTTTCCAAAACCATCTTCAGTGTCTGGCTGGCAGTTGTGGTTTTTGCAATATCCTTTACTTTGACTTCTGTGTATCTTCTGGGTAAGTAGTGTCACTTTACCACTACTTTTCAGGGTCCTGGGGTGGGGTATCATTTACTTCTTTGGTGTTTTATAATACTCCCAGGGATTATCTACACAGCAATCCTAGCTGGGGGAAATTCCCATTTCGCATTCCATATTTTGGAGTATATTTTTTGGTTTGCCCCTAGGCCCATTACAGTCTATTGCATTCTACAGTAATTGCACTGTTTTCTGACTGTTTTACTTACCTGATTTCAGTATCTGTGTATATTTTATGCTTGTTACTTACCTCCTGTTGGAGGATATCTTTTAAGATAACTTTTGGCATATTGTCATAAAAATAAAGTACCTTTATTTTCAGTAACACTGAGAATTGTCTTTTCTTATGATATAGTACATGTGATAAGTGGTATAGTAGGAGCTTTACATGTCTCCTAGTTCAGCCTAAGCTGCTCTGCTATAGATACCTCTATCAGCCTAAGCTGCTAGAACACTACTACATACACTAATAAGGGGATAACTGGACCTGGTGCAAGGTGTAAGTACCTCTGGTACCCATTACAAGCCAAGCCAGCTTCTCACATTGGTGGTGCAGCGGTGGGATAAGTACTTGTGACTGCTTTACCACTTTGTCACTGTGTGCTTTTTATAAGAAAAACCACTGGTGTCATATGCACAATATCATAAGAAAACACAATACACAGAAGTACTACAAATAAAGGTACTTTATTTTTATGACAATATGCCAAAAGTATCTCAGTGCGTACCCTCAGTATGAGGATAAGGTATATAAGGTATATACACAAGATATATGTACACAAACTATACTTAGGTAAGTAATAGCAAGAAAAGTAATGCAAACAGTGTAGAATTACAGTAGATTACAACACAGGTATAGGGGCAACACAAACCATATACTCCAAAAGTGTAATGCGAACCACGAATAGACCCCAAACCTATGCGGGCTTGTAGAGGGTTGCTGGGACTGTAAGAAAACAGTGAGGGTTAGAAAAATAGCCCACCCCAAGACCCTGAAAGGTAGGTGTAAAGTGCACCTACTACCCCCAGAGAGCACAGAAGTCGTGATAGGGGGATTCGGCAGGAAGAACAAACACCAGCAATGCAACAACAGTGGATTTCCGGACCTGAGTACCTGTAAGACAATGGGACCAAGTCCAATAGTCGCGACAGTGTCGAGAGTGGGCAGGAGCCCAGGAAATGCCAGCTGAGGGTGCAAGGAAGCTGACACCTGTTGCAAGAAGCTTGGAGTTCTGCAAGAAAGAAGAGGACTAGGAATTTCTCCTTTAGAGGATGGATGTCCACGTCACGATGAAGCTTGCAGAGGTGTTCCCACACAGAAAGACCGCAAACAAGCCTTGCTAGCTGCAAGGGTCGCGGTGGAGGTTTTTGGGTGCTGCTGTGGCCCAGGAGGGACCAGGATGTCGCCACTTGGAGGAGGAGACAGAGGCGGCGCCCAGCAAGTCAGGGAGCCCTCACAGAAGCAGGCAGCACCCGCAGAAGTACCTGAACAGGCACTTGGAAGAAGAGTGAACCAGAGTCCACGCGAAGTCACAAAAGGGAGTCCCACGACGCCGGAGGACAACTCAGAAGTTTGTGCACTGCAGGTTAGAGTGTCGGGGGCCCAGGCTTGGCTGTGCAGGAAGGAAATCGTGGAAGCACAAGAGCAGAGCAGCTGCAAATCACACGGTACCTAGCAATACAGTCTAGCGTGGGGAGGCAAGGACTTACCTCCACCAAACTTGGACTGTGGGAGTCACTTGGACAGAGTTGCTGAGTTCCACGGACCATGCTCGTCGTGCTGAGAGGGGACCCAGAGGACCAGTGATGCAGTCTTTTGGTGCCTGCGGTTGCAGGGGGAAGATTCCATCGACCCACTGGAGATTTCTTCAGAGCTCCTGGTGCAGAGAGGAGGCAGGCTACACCCAGAGCATACACCGCCTGGAAACAGTTGAGAAAGCCGGCAGGATGAAGCGATACAAGGTTGCAGTAGTCGTCTTTGCTACTTTGTTGCAGTTTTGCAGGCGTCCTGAGCATTCAACGGTCGATCCTTTGGCAGAAGGTGAAGAGGGAGATGCAGAGGAACTCTGGTGAGCTCTTGCATTCGGTATCTGAAGAATTCCCCAAAGCAGAGACCCTAATTAGCCAGAAAAGGAGGTTTGGCTACTAAGAGAGGTAAGAGCCTATCAGAAGGAGGCTCTGACGTCACCTTCTGGCACTGGCCACTCAGAGCAGTCCAGTGTGCCAGCAACACCTCTGTTTCCAAGATGGCAGAGGTCTGGGGCACACTGGAGGAGCTC
Organism: Pleurodeles waltl; assembly: GCF_031143425.1. Classification (NCBI taxonomy): domain Eukaryota; kingdom Metazoa; phylum Chordata; class Amphibia; order Caudata; family Salamandridae; genus Pleurodeles; species Pleurodeles waltl. The sequence goes on along the minus strand of NC_090442.1, from coordinate 9,502,139 downwards.
TGGGCACCTCCCCTGGGAGGTGCAGGTCAGGGGAGTGGTCAGTCCCCTTTCCTTTGTCCATTTTCGCACCAGAGCAGGGTTGGGGGATCCCTAAACCAGTGGAGATTGACTTATGCAGAAATGGGCTGCATCTGTGCCCATCAAAGCATTTCCAGAGGCTGGGGGAGGCTGCTCCTTCCCAGCCTTCACACCTATTTCCTCCTTCCTGGGCCAGGGCTGCCTGGACCCCAGGAGGGCAGAAACCTGTCTGAGGGGTTGGCAGCTGCAGCAGCTGCAGTGGAGACCCCGGAAAGGCAGTTTGGCAGTACCCGGGTTCTGTGCTAGAGACCCGGGGGATCATGAAATTGTCTTGCCAATGCCAGAATGGCATTGGGGTGACAATTCCATGATCTTAGACATGTTACATGGCCATGTTCGGAGTTACCATTGTGACGCTATACATAGGTAGTGACCTATGTATAGTGCAGGCGTATAATGGTGTCCCGCACTCACAAAGTCCGGGAAATTTGCCCTGAACGATGTGGGGGTACCTTGGCTAGTGCCAGGGTGCCCACACACTAAGTAGCTTTGCACCTAACCTTCACCAGGTGAAGGTTAGACATATAGGTGACTTATAAGTTACTTACATGCAGTGGTAAATTGCTGTGAAATAACGTGGACGTTATTTCACTCAGGCTGCAGTGGCAGGCCTGTGTAAGAATTGTCAGTGCTCCCTATGGGTGGCAAAAGAAATGCTGCAGCCCATAGGGATCTCATGGAACCCCAATACCCAGGGTACCTCAGTACCATATACAAGGGAATTATATGGGTGTACCAGTATGCCTATGTGAATTGGTGAAATTGGTCACTGTAGGAGGCTGGCCTGGCTTGTAAAGGGTACCAAGGGTTACTTACACTCTGTACCAGGTCCAGTTATCCCTTATTAGTGTAGAAGAGGTGTTTCTAGCAGTTTAGGCTGTTAGAAGGTAGCTATAGCAGAGCAGCTTAGGCTGAACTAGGAGACATGCAAAGCTCGTACTATACCACTGGTGTCATATGCACAATATCATAAGAAAACACAATACACAGATATACTAAAAATAAAGGTACTTTATTTCTATGACAATATGCCAAAAGTATCTCAGTGAGTACCCTCAGTATGAGGATGCCAAATATACACAAGATTTATGTATACAATACCAAAAATATGCAGTAACAGCAAAAGGAAGTAATGCAAGCAATGTAAAGTTACAGTAGATTGCAATAGGAGCACATAGGTATAGGGGCAACACAAACCATATACTCCAAAAGTGGAATGCGAACCACGAATGGACCCCAAACCTATGTGAGCTTGTAGAGGGTCGCTGGGACTGTAAGAAAAGAGTGAGGGTTAGAAAAATAGCCCACCCCAAGACACTGAAAGGTAGGTGTAAAGTGCACCTACTACCCCCAGAGAGCACAGAAGTCGTGATAGGGGGATTCTGCAGGAAAAACAAACACCAGCAATGCAACAACAGTGGATTTCCGGACCTGAGTACCTGTGGAACAGGGGGACCAAGTCCAAGAGTCGCGACAATGTCGAGAGTGGGCAGATGCCCAGGAAATGCCAGCTGAGGGTGCAAAGAAGCTGCCACCGGATGGTAGAAGATGTGGATTCTGCAAGAACGAAGAGGGCAAGAAACTTCCCCTTTGGAGGATGGATTTCCCACGTCGTGAAGAAGCTTGCAGAGGTGTTCCCATGCAGAAAGACCGCACACAAGCCTTGCTAGCTGCAAGGGTCGCAGTTAGGGTTTTTGGATGCTACTGTGGCCCAGGAGGGACCACGATGTCGCCACTTGAATGAGGAGACAGAGGGGGCGCCCAGCAAGTCAGGGAGCCCTCACAGAAGCAGGTAGCACCCGCAGAAGTACCGGAACAGGCACTTAGAATAGGAGTGAACCGGAGTCCACCCGAAGTCAGAAAAGGGAGTCCCACGACGCCGGAGGAGAACTCAGAAGGTTTTGCACTGCAGGTTAGAGTGTTGGGGACCCAGGCTTGGCTGTGCACAAAGGAAATCCTGGAAGAGTGCACAGGAGCCGGAGCAGCTGCAAATCACGCGGTACCCAGCAATGCAGTCTAGCGTGGGGAGGCAAGGACTTACCTCCACAAACTTGGACTGAAGAGTCACTGGACTGTGGGAGTCACTTGGACAGAGTTGCTGAGTTCCAGGGACAACGCTCGTCATGCTGAGACCGGTTGTAGGAAAGTACCATCTTGCCTGGCATGTTACCCCCATTTTTAACTGTATATATGTTGTTTTAGTTGTATGTGTCACTAGGACCCTGCCAGCCAGGGCCCCAGTGCTCATAAGTGTGCCTGACTGTGTTACCTGTGTATATGACTAACTGTCTCACTGAGGCTCTGCTATCCAGAACCTCAGTGGTTATGCTCTCTCATTTCTTTCCAAATTTTCACTAACAGGCTAGTGACCAATTTTACCAATTCACATTGCCATACTAGAACACCCTTATAATTCCCTAGTATATGGTACTGAGGTACCCAGGGTATTGGGGTTCCAGGAGATCCCTATGGGCTGCAGCATTTCTTTTGCCACCCATAGGGAGCTCTGACAATTCTTACACAGGCCTGCCACTGCAGCCTGAGTGAAATAATGCACACATTATTTCACAGCCATTTTCACTGCACTTAAGTAACTCATAAGTCACCTATACGTCTAACCTTTACTTAGTAAAGGTTAGGTGCAAAGTTACTTAGTGTGTGGGCACCCTGGCACTAGCCAAGGTGCTCCCACATAGTTCAGGGCAAATTCCCCAGACTTTGTGAGTGCGGGGACACCATTACACGCGTGCACTACACATAGGTCAATACCTTCGTGTAGCTTCACAATGGTAACTCCGAATATGGCGATGTAACATGTCTAAGATCATGGAATTGCCCCCTCTTTGCCATCCTGGCATTGTTGGCACAATCTTATGATCCCACGGTTCTGTAGCTCAGACCCGGGTACTGCCAAACTGCCTTTTCAGGGGTTTCACTGCAGCTGCTTCTGCTGCCAACCCCTCAGACAGGTTTCTGCCCTCCTGGGGTCCAGACAGGCTTGGCCCAGGAAGGCAGAACAAAGGACTTTCTCAGAGAGAGGGTGTTACACCCTCTCCCTTTGGAAAAAGGTGTGAAGGCAGGGGAGGAGTAGCCTCCCCCAGCCTCTGGAAATGCTTTCATGGGCACAGATGGTGCCCATTTCTGCATAAGCCAGTCTACACCGGTTCAGGGACCCCTTAGCCCTGCTCTGGCACGAAACTGGACAAAGGAAAGGGGAGTGACCACTCCCCTGACCTGCACCTCCCCTGGGAGGTGCCCAGAGCTCCTCCAGTGTGCTCCAGACCTCTGCCATGTTGGAAACAGAGGTGCTGCTGGCACACTGGACTGCTCTGAGTGGCCAGGGCCAGCAGGTGACGTCAGAGACTCCTTCTGATAGGCTCCTTCAGGTGTTGCTAGCCTATCCTCTCTCCTAAGTAGCCAAACCCTCTTTTCTGGCTATTTAGGGTCTCTGCTTTGGGGAATTCCTTAGATAACGAATGCAAGAGCTCATCAGAGTTCCTCTGCATCTCTCTCTTCACCTTCTGCCAAGGAATCGACTGCTGACCGCGCTGGAAGCCTGCAAAACTGCAACAAAGTAGCAAAGACGACTACTGCAACTCTGTAACGCTGATCCTGCCGCCTTCTCGACTGTTTTCCTGGTGGTGCATGCTGTGGGGGTAGTCTGCCTCCTCTCTGCACTAGAAGCTCTGAAGAAATCTCATGTGGGTCGACGGAATCTTCCCCCTGCAACCGCAGGCACCTAAGAACTGCATTACCCGTACTCTGGGTGTCCTCTCAGCACGACGAGCGAGGTCCCTTGATTCCAGCAACTCTGTCCAAGTGACTCCCACAGTCCAGTGACTCTTCAGTCCAAGTTTGGTGGAGGTAAGTCTTTGCCTCCCCACGCCAGACTGCATTGCTGGGAAACGCGTCTTTTGCAGCTACTCCGGCCTCTGTGCACTTCTGGCTGAAATCCTTTGTGCACAGCCAAGTCTGGGTCCACGGCACTCTAACCTGCATTGCACGACTTTCTAAGTTGTCCTCCGGCGGCGTGGGACCCCTTTGTGCAACTTCGGGTGAGCACCATTTCACTCTTCTTCGAAGTGCCTGTTTCAGCACTTCTGCAAGAGCTGCCTGCTTCTGAGATGGCTCCTTGTCTTGCTCGACGCCTCCTCTGTCCCCAGATGCCATTGGCGACATCCTGGTCCCTCCTGGGCCACAGCAGCACGCAAAAACCTGTACCGCACAATTTGCAGCTAGCAAGGCTTGTTGGCTGTATTTCCACAGGAAAAGAATTCTGCACGACTTGGGGGATCCATCCTCCAAAGGGGAAGTTTCTAGCCCTTGTCGTTCCTGCAGAATCCTAAGCTTCTACTGTCCAGTAGCAGCTTCTTTGCACCCACCGTTGGCATTTCTTGGGCATCTGCCCATCTCCGACTTGCTTGTGACTTTTGCACTTGGTCCCCTTGTTCCACAGGTACCCTCGTTTGGAAATCCATCGTTGTTGCCTTGCTGGTTTGTGTCTTTCCTGCAGAATTCCCCTATCACGACTTCTTTGTCCTTTGGGAAACTTTAGTGCACTTTGCACTCACTTTTCAGGGTCTTGGGGTGTGCTATTTTTCTAACCCTTACTATTTTCTAATAGTCCCAGCGACCCTCTACAAGGTCACATAGGTTTGGGGTCCATTCGTGGTTCGCTTTCCACTTTTGGAGTATATGGTTTGTGTTGCCCCTAACCCTATGTGTCCCCATTGCATCCTATTGTAATTATACATTGTTTGCACTGTTTTCTAAGACTATACTGGATATTTTTGGTATTGTGTACATATATCTTGTGTATATTTGCTATCCTCATATTGAGGGTACTCACTGAGATACTTTGGCATATTGTCATAAAAATAAAGGGCCATATTTATACTTTTCGACGCGCAACTGCGCCAACGCAGTTGTGCGTCAAAAAAGTTAACGCCGGCTAACGCCATTCTGAAGCGCCATGCGGGCGCCGTATTTATACAATGACGTTAGCCGGCGTTAGCCGGCGCTGCGGAGTGGTGTGCGCCCAAAAAAACGACACACACCAGGCAGCGCTGGCGTAGGGGAAAATGGAGTTTGGGCGTCAAAAAATGGGGCAAGTCAGGCTGAGGCAAAATGATCGCCTCAACCCGATTTGCGCCATTTTTTTTTTGCACCCAGATGCCATTAACATGACTCCTGTCTTAGCAAAGACAGGAGTCATGCCCCCTTGCCCAATGGCCATGCCCAGGGGACTTATGTCCCCTGGGCATGGTCATTGGGCATAGTGGCATGTAGGGGGGCACAAATCAGGCCCCCCTATGCCAAAAAAATAAATAATAATAATACTTACCTAAACTTACCTTAATGTCCCTGGAGTGGGTCCCTCCATCCTTGGGTGTCCTACTGGGGTGGGCAAGGGTGGCAGGAGGTATCCCTGGGGGCATGGGAGGGCACCTGTGGGCTCATTCCGAGCCCACAGGTCCCTTAACGCCTGCCCTGAGCAGGCGTTAAAAAATGACACTAACGCGGGTAGACGTCATTTTTTTTGACCCGCCCACTCCCGGGCGCTGTTTTTGCACGGGAGTGTAAATACGGCGCACAGCCTTGGGAGTCATTTTTTCGACGGGAACACCTACCTTGCATCTCATTAACGCAAGGTAGGTGTCCACGCTAAAAAATGACGCAAACTCCATGAACTTTGGTGCTAGACACGTCTAACGCCAAAGTATAAATATGGAGTTAGTTTTGCGTCGAATTAGCGTAAAAAAAACGACGCAAATTCGGCGCAAACGGAGTATAAATATGCCCCAAAGTACCTTTATTTTTAGTATATCTGTGTATTGTGTTTTCTTATGATATTGTGCAAGTGACACTAGTGGTACTGTAGGAGCTTCACTCGTGTCCTAGTTCAGCCTAAGCTGCTCTGCTAAGCTACCATTATCTATCAGCCTAAGCTGCTAGACACCCTTTAACTAATAAGGGATACCTGGGCCTGGTGCAAGGTGTAAGTACCCCTTTGTACTCACTACAAGCCAGTCCAGCCTCCTACATTGGTTGTGCAGCGTTGGGATAAGTGCTTTGAGACTACTTACCACTTTTTGTCATTGTACTTTTCATCAGAGAAAAATGTACAAAACAAGTTCAGTGTGTGTACACATAACTAAAAAGTTTTGCATTTCCTCTTTTCACTCCATTCTAAAGTGCTGAAAAGTACCTCTAAACTTTCTAAAAGTTCTTAAAAAGTTTAAAAAGTTTTTTTCTCTCTTTCAAAAAGTTCTGAAAAAAAATGTTCTCACTTTTTCTGTCACTTAACCACTTTCTAAAATGTCTGGCACAGGCCAAACTGTTGATCTGTCCAAACTTGCTTATGATCACCTTAGCTGGAAAGGAGCAAGGAGTCTCTGCATAGAAAGAGGTTTGAGTGTAGGTAAGAATCCCCCCAGAGAACTGTTGGTTAACATGCTTCTAGAACAGGATAAGGCAAAAGGTGCCCCTTCTGTTGAAAAAGTAGCTAATGGTTCACAATCTGATCCAGGGACTCCCCTAGAAAAAGATTCAGGAAAGAAACTTCCTAGCCTGCCCCTTATCAGACAGCCTAGCATAGATGGTACAGATGTTGAGTCACATCATACTGATAGTGTGGTCTCACATCATAGCAAGAGTGTTTCCTCTCACCACAGTAGAAGTAATGTTTCTGTTAACCAAGCTGTTAGGATGCCTTCTGTTAGGGACAGGTCTCCTTCTGTCCATTCTCACCATACTTCTGTGTCTAGGAATGTCCCTCACACCCACCCTGATGACAGAATGTTAGAAAGGGAGCTCAATAGATTGAGAGTGGAGCAATCCAGACTGAAGCTCAAGCAGCAACAGCTGGATTTAGATAGGCAATCCTTAGAAGTAGAGAAGGAAAGACAGAAATTGGGTTTAGAAACCCATGGTGGCAGCAGCAGTATTCCCCATAGTCATCCTGCAAGAGAGCATGATTCAAGGAATCTGCATAAGATAGTTCCCCCTTATAAGGAGGGGGATGACATTAACAAGTGGTTTGCTGCACTTGAGAGGGCCTGTGTTGTACAGGATGTCCCTCAAAGGCAGTGGGCTGCTATCCTATGGCTATCATTTAGTGGAAAAGGTAGGGATAGGCTCCTTACTGTGAAAGAAAGTGATGCCAATAATTTTACAGTTCTTAAGAATGCACTCCTGGATGGTTATGGCTTAACCACTGAACAGTACAGGATGAAGTTCAGAGAGACCAAAAAGGAGTCTTCACAAGACTGGGTTGATTTTGTTGACCATTCAGTGAAGGCCTTGGAGGGGTGGTTACATGGCAGTAAAGTTACTGATTATGACAGCCTGTATAACTTGATCCTGAGAGAGCATATTCTTAATAATTGTGTGTCTGATTTGTTGCACCAGTACTTGGTGGACTCTGATCTGACCTCTCCCCAAGAATTTGGAAAGAAGGCAGACAAATGGGTCAGAACAAGGGTGAACAGAAAAGTTCATACAAGTGGTGACAAAGATGGCAATAAGAAGAAGGATGGTAAGTCTTCTGACAAGGGTGAGGACAAATCTAAAAATGAGTCTTCATCAGGCCCACAAAAACACTCTGGTGGGGGTGGTGGGCCCAAATCCTCTTCCAATCAAAACAAAGAAAAGAAACCATGGTGCTATTTATGTAAAATAAAAGGCCATTGGACAACAGATCCCAGTTGTCCAAAGAAAAGCACCAAGCCTCCTACCACTACAACCCCTACTGCTACACCTAGTGTCCCTACTAATAGCAGTGGTGGTGGGAGCAAACCTACTAATAGCCAATCCAAGGGAGTAGCTGGGCTCACTATTGGTAACTTAGTTGGGGTTGGTCTGATTTTGGAGACCACAGAGGCTGTGTTAGTCTCTGAGGGGGCTATTGATTTAGCCACCTTGGTTGCTTGTCCCCTTAACATGGATAAGTACAAGCAACTACCCCTAATAAATGGTGTTAAGGTTCAGGCCTACAGGGACACTGGTGCCAGTGTTACTATGGTAATTGAGAAACTGGTCCACCCTGAACAACACCTACTTGGTCACCAGTACCAAGTAACCGATGCTCACAACAACACACTTAGCCACCCCATGGCTGTTGTAAATCTCAACTGGGGGGGGGGGTTACTGGTCCAAAGAAAGTTGTGGTAGCCTCAGATTTACCTGTAGACTGTCTACTAGGAAATGATTTGGAGACATCAGCTTGATCAGATGTGGAGTTGGAGGCCCATGCAGCAATGCTGGGCATTCCAGGGCATATTTTTGCTTTCACCAGGGCTCAGGCCAAAAAGCAAAAAGGACAGGGTGACTTGGATCCTGGAACAATGGACCAAGTGCTCCCTAAAGCTAGGGCTAGTAGAAGTAAAGCACTACCTACTATCCCTCCCTCTACAGTGGATTCTACTTCTGAGGAAGAAGAATTTCCACCCTGTGCAGAACCTACACCAGAGGAGCTGGAAGCAGACACTGCTGAGCTTTTGGGTGAAGGGGGGCCTGCCAGGGAGGAGCTGAGTGTGGCACAGCAGGCCTGTCCCACACCAGAGGGTCTAAGACAGCAAGCTGTCAAACAGGCTAATGGGGATGTCAGTGACTCTCACAGAGTTTACTGGGAGGACAACCTCTTGTATACTGAGGCAAGGGATCCTAAACCTGGAGCTGCCAGGAGATTAGTGATTCCTCAGGAGTACAGAAAGTTTCTCCTAACTCTTGCTCACGACATTCCCCTAGCTGGACATTTGGGGCAAATGAAAACTTGGGACAGGCTTGTTCCCTTGTTTCATTGGCCTAGAATGTCTGAGGACACAAAAGAGTTTTGTAAGTCCTGTGAAACCTGTCAAGCCAGTGGCAAGACAGGTGGCACTCCAAAGGCACCCCTTATTCCACTACCTGTGGTTGGGGTTCCCTTTGAAAGGGTAGGGGTTGACATAGTTGGCCCCCTTGACCCTCCTACTGCTTCAGGCAATAGGTTTATCATGGTGGTAGTGGACCATGCCACCAGATACCCTGAAGCAATTCCTCTTAGGACCACTACAGCTCCTGCAGTGGCAAAGGCCCTCCTGGGAATCTTTTCCAGGGTGGGCTTCCCAAAAGAGGTGGTATCAGACAGAGGAAGCAATTTCATGTCTGCTTACTTGAAGGCCATGTGGAAGGAGTGTGGTGTAACGTACAAGTTCACTACACCCTATCATCCACAAACAAATGGACTGGTGGAGAGATTTAATAAAACTCTCAAAGGCATGATTATGGGTCTCCCTGAAAAACTCCGCAGAAGATGGTATATCCTGTTACCATGCCTCCTTTTTGCCTACAGGGAGGTACCCCAGAAAGGAGTGGGCTTCAGCCCCTTTGAACTCCTCTTTGGACACCCTGTTAGGGGTCCACTAACACTTGTCAAGGAGGGTTGGGAACAACCTTTAAAAGCTCCAAAACAAGATATTGTGGATTATGTACTTGGCCTCAGATCAAGGATGGCTGAGTACATGAAAAAGGCCAGTAAAAACCTTCAGGCCAGCCAGAGCTCCAGAAGCAATGGCATGACCAGAAGGCTGTTTTGGTTCAGAACCAACCTGGGCAGAAAGTGTGCGTCTTGGGGCCTGCGGCCCCAAGAGCACTCCAAGATAAATGGAGTGGACCCCACACAATTGTTGAGAAAAAGGGTGAAGTCACCTACTTAGTTGACTTAGGCACTGCCAGGAGTCCCCTTACGGTGCTCCATGTCAATCGCCTGAAACCCTACTATGACAGGGCTGATCTCACCCTGCTCATGGCAACTGATGAGGGACAGGAAGAAGACAGTGATCCTCTACCTGATCTCTTCTCTTCCACAGAACAAGATGTTCTAGTGGAAGGTGTTGTACTGGCAGATTGTCTTACTGCTGAGCAGAAAGACCACTGCATAAATCTCCTGGGTCAGTTTTCTGAACTCTTCTCTACTGTGCCAGGTACCACTTCTTGGTGTGAGCACACTATAGATACTAGAGACAGCTTGCCTGTCAAAAGTAAAATCTATAGGCAGCCTGACCATGGCAGAGACTGCATAAAGCAAGAGGTGCAGAAAATGTTAGAACTGGGAGTGGTTGAGCACTCTGAAAGTCCATGGGCCTCTCCTGTGGTACTTGTACCAAGACCTCATTCCAAAGATGGAAAGAAGGAAATGCGGTTTTGTGTAGACTACAGAGGTCTCAACCAGGTAACCAAAACTGACGCTCACCCTATACCCAGGGCAGATGAGCTCATAGATACACTGGCATCTGCCAAGTATCTAAGCACTTTTGATTTGACTGCAGGGTATTGGCAGATCAAATTATCAGAAGATGCTAAAGCTAAAACTGCATTTTCAACCATTGGAGGCCATTACCAATTCACAATAATGCCTTTTGGTTTAAAAAATGCACCTGCCACTTTTCAGAGGTTGGTGAACACAGTCCTGCAAGGGCTGGAAGCTTTTAGTGCAGCATATTTGGACGATATAGCTGTCTTTAGCTCCAGTTGGGATGATCACCTGGTCCACCTATGGAAAGTTTTGGAGGCCCTGCAAAAGGAAGGCCTCACTATCAAGGCTTCAAAGTGCCAGATAGGGCAGGGGAAGGTGGTTTATCTGGGACACCTGGTTGGTGGAGAACAGATTGCACCACTTCAGGGGAAAATCCAAACAATTATAGATTGGGTTCCCCCTACTACTCAGACTCAGGTGAGAGCCTTTTTAGGCCTGACTGGGTACTATAGGAGGTTCATAAAGAACTATGGCTCCATTGCAGCCCCTCTTAATGACCTCACTTCAAAGAAAATGCCTAAGAAGGTATTATGGACAGCAAACTGTCAGAAAGCTTTTGAGGAGCTGAAGCAGGCCATGTGCTCTGCACCTGTCCTGAAAAGCCCTTGTTACTCTAAAAAATTCTATGTCCAGACTGATGCATCTGAATTAGGAGTAGGGACAGTCCTATCACAACTTAATTCTGAGGGCCAGGATCAACCTGTTGCTTTTATTAGTAGGAGATTGACCCCTAGAGAAAAGCGTTGGTCTGCCATTGAGAGGGAGGCCTTTGCTGTGGTCTGGGCACTGAAGAAGTTGAGGCCATACCTGTTTGGCACTCACTTCATTGTTCAGACAGACCACAAACCTCTACTTTGGCTAAAACAAATGAAAGGTGAAAATCCTAAATTGTTGAGGTGGTCCATATCCCTACAGGGAATGGACTATACAGTGGAACATAGACCTGGGAGTACCCACTCCAATGCAGATGGACTCTCCAGATATTTCCACTTAGACAATGAAGACCCATCTGGGAATGATTAGTCTTATTGTCCTTCGTTTGGGGGGGGGTTGTGTAGGAAAGTACCATCTTGACTGGCATGTTACCCCCATTTTTCACTGTATATATGTTGTTTTAGTTGTATGTGTCACTGGGACCCTGCCAGCCAGGGCCCCAGTGCTCATAAGTGTGACTGACTGTGTTACCTGTGTATATGACTAACTGTCTCACTGAGGCTCTGCTATCCAGAACCTCAGTGGTTATGCTCTCTCATTTCTTTCCAAATTTTCCCTAACAGGCTAGTGACCAATTTTACCAATTCACATTGGCATACTAGAACACCCTTATAATTCCCTAGTATATGGTACTGAGGTACCCAGGGTATTGGGGTTCCAGGAGATCCCTATGGGCTGCAGCATTTCTTTTGCCACCCATAGGGAGCTCTGACAATTCTTACACAGGCCTGCCACTGCAGCCTGAGTGAAATAATGCACACATTATTTCACAGCCATTTTCACTGCACTTAAGTAACTTATAAGTCACCTATATGTCTAACCTTTACTTAGTAAAGGTTAGGTGCAAAGTTACTTAGTGTGTGGGCACCCTGGCACTAGCCAAGGTGCTCCCACATAGTTCAGGGCAAATTCCCCGGACTTTGTGAGTGCGGGGACACCATTACATGCGTGCACTACACATAGGTCAATACCTATGTGTAGCTTCACAATGGTAACTCCAAATATGGCCATGTAACATGTCTAAGATCATGGAATTGCCCCCTCTATGCCATCCTGGCATTGTTGGCACAATCCCATGATCCCACGGGTCTGTAGCTCAGACCCAGGTACTGCCAAACTGCCTTTTCAGGGGTTTCACTGCAGCTGCTGCTGCTGCTGCCAACCCCTCAGACAGGTTTCTGCCCTCCTGGGGTCCAGCCAGGCTTGGCCCAGGAAGGCAGAACAAAGGACTTCCTCAGAGAGAGGGTGTTACACCCTCTCCCTTTGGAAAAAGGTGTGAAGGCAGGGGAGGAGTAGCCTCCCCCAGCCTCTGGAATTGCTTTCATGGGCACAGATGGTGCCCATTTCTGCATAAGCCAGTCTACACCGGTTCAGGGACCCCTTAGCCCTGTTCTGGCGCGAAACTGGACAAAGGAAAGGGGAGTGACCACTCCCCTGACCTGCACCTCCCCTGGGAGGTGCCCAGAGCTCCTCCAGTGTGCTCCAGACCTCTGCCATCTTGGAAACAGAGGTGCTGCTGGCACAATGGACTGCTCTGAGTGGCCAGGGCCAGCAGGTGACGTCAGAGACTCCTTCTGATAGGCTCCTTTAGGTGTTGCTAGCCTATCCTCTCTCCTAAGTAGGCAAACCCTCTTTTCTGGCTATTTAGGGTCTCTGCTTTGGGGAATTCCTTAGATAACGAATGCAAGAGCTCATAAGAGTTCCTCTGCGTCTCTCTCTTCACCTTCTGCCAAGGAATCGACTGCTGACTGAGCTGGAAGCCTGCAAAACTGCAACAAAGTAGCAAAGACGACTACTGCAACTCTGTAACGCTGATCCTGCCACCTTCTCGACTGTTTTCCTGGTGGTGCATGCTGTGGGGGTAGTCTGCCTCCTCTCTGCACTAGAAGCTCCGAAGAAATCTCCAGTGGGTCGACGGAATCTTCCCCCTGCAACCGCAGGCACCAAAGAACTGCATTACCGGTACTCTGGGTCTCCTCTCAGCACAACGAGCGAGGTCCCTTGATTCCAGCAACTCTGTCCAAGTGACTCCCACAGTCCAGTGACTCGTCAGTCCAAGTTTGGTGGAGGTAAGTCCTTGCCTCCCCACGCCAGACTGCATTGCTGAGAACAGCGTCTTTTGCAGCTACTCCGGCCTCTGTGCACTTCCGGCAAAAATCCTTTGTGCACAGCCAAGTCTAGGTCCACGGCACTCTAACCTGCATTGCACGACTTTCTAAGTTGTCCTCCGGCAGCGTGGGACCCCTTTTTGCAACTTCGGGTGAGCACCATTTCACTCTTCTTCGAAGTGCCTGTTCTGGCACTTCTGTGTATGCTGCCTGCTTCTGATAGGGCTCCTTGTCTTGCTCGACGCCCCTTCTGTCCCAAGACGCAATTGGCGACATCCTGGTCCCTCCTGGGCTACAGCAGCATGCAAAAACCCATACCGCACGATTTGCAGCTAGCAAGACTTGGTGGCTGTATTTCCACAGGAAAACACTTCTGCACGACTTTCCACAGCGTGGGGGATTAATCCTCTAAAGGGGAAGTTTCTAGCCCTTGTCGTTCCTGCAGAATCCTAAGCTTCTACTGTCCAGTAGCAGCTTCTTTGCACCCACCGTTGGCATTTCTTGGGCATCTGCCCATCTCCGACTTGCTTGTGACTTTTGGACTTTGTCCCCTTGTTCCACAGGTACCCTCGTTTGGAAATCCATCGTTGTTGCATTGCTGGTTTGTGTCTTTCCTGCAGAATTCCCCTATCACGACTTCTTTGTCCTTTGGGGAACTTTAGTGCACTTTGCACTCACTTTTCAGGGTCTTGGGGTGGGCTATTTTTCAAACCCTTACTATTTTCTAATAGTCCCAGCGACCCTCTACAAGGTCACATAGGTTTGGGGTCAATTCGTGGTTCGCATTCCACTTTTGGAGTAAATGGTTTGTGTTGCCCCTATCCCTATGTGTCCCCATTGCATCCTATTGTAATTATTCATTGTTTGCACTGTTTTCTAAGACTATAGTGCATATTTTTGGTATTGTGTACATATATCTTGTGTATATTTGCTATCCTCATACTGAGGGTACTCACTGAGATACTTTGGCATATTGTCATAAAAATAAAGTACCTTTATTTTTAGTATATCTGTGTATTGTGTTTTCTTATGATATTGTGCAAGTGACACTAGTGGTACTGTAGGAGCTTCACTCGTCTCCTAGTTCAGCCTAAGCTGCTCTGCTAAGCTACCATTATCTATCAGCCTAAGCTGCTAGACACCCTATACACTAATAAGGGATACCTGGGCCTGGTGCAAGGTGTAAGTACCCCTTGGTACTCACTACAAGCCAGTCCAGCCTCCTACACCGGTGATGCAGTCTTTTGTTGCCTGCAGTTGCAGGGGGATGATTCCGTCGACCCACAGGAGATTTCTTCAGAGCTCCTGGTGCTAGAAGGAGGTAGGCTACCCCCAGAGCATGCACCACCAGGAAACAGGCGAGAAAGCTGTCAGGATGAAGCGATACAAGGTTGCAGTAGTCGTCTTTGCTACTTGGTTGCGGTTTTGCAGGCGTCCTGAGCAGTCAGCGGTCAATCCTTTGGCAGAAGGTGAAGAGGGAGATGCAGAGGAACTCTGGTGAGCTCTTGCATTCGGTATCTGAAGAATTCCCCAAAGCAGAGTCCCTAAATAGCCAGAAAAGGAGGTTTGGCTACCAGAATGGCATTGGGGTGACAATTCCATGATCTTTGACATGTTACATGGCCATGTTCGGAGTTACCATTGTGACGCTATACATAGGTAGTGACCTATGTATAGTGCACGTGTGAAATGGTGTCCTCGCACTCACAAAGTCCAGGGAATTTGCCCTGATCGATGTGCGGGCACCTTGGCTAGTGCCAGGGTGCCCACACACTAAGTAACTTTGCACCCAACCTTCACTAGGTGAAGGTTAGACATATAGGTGACTTATAAGTTACTTAAGTGCAGTGGTAAATGGCTGTGAAATAACGTGGACGTTATTTCATTCAGGCTGCAGTGGCAGAGCTGTGTACGAATTATCAGAGCTCCCTATGGGTGGCAAAAGAAATGCTGCAGCCCATAGGGATCTCCTGGAACCCCAATACCCTGGGTACCTCAGTACCATATTCTAGGGAATTGTAAGGGTGTTCCAGTATGCCAATGTGAATTGGTGAAATTGGTCACTAGCCTGTTAGTGACATTTTGGAAAGCAGAGAGAGCATAATCACAGAGGTTCTGGTTAGCAGAGCCTCAGTGAGACAGTTAGTCATCACACAGGGAACACATACAGGGCACACTTATGAGCACTGGGGCCCTGGCTGGCAGGGTCCCTTTGACACATACACTAAAACAACATATATAGAGTGAAATATGGGGGTAACATGCCAGGCAAGATGGTACTTTCCTACAACTGGCCATGGTTAGCCTTTTTGCCCTTCATTTGGGGGGGTTGAGTGAGAAGGTAGCCTCTTTCTAGCATTGTTACCCTCACTTTTGGACTGTTTGTGAGTGTGTGTCAGTGTGTTTTTCCTGTGTCACTGGGATCCTGCTATCCAGAACCCCAGTGTACATAGTGGAAATCCTATTTGTCAGGGTGTTTTGCCTGTCTCACAGGGATCCTGCTAGCCAGGAACCCAGTGCTCATAGTTTGTGGCCTATGTGTGTGTTGTCAGTGTGCTTACTGTGTCACTGAGGCTCTGCTAATCAGAACCTCAGTGCTTTGGCTCTCTCTGCTTCTAAATTTGTCACTGCAGGCTAGTGACTTATTTTTCCAATTCAAATTGGCACATTGGAACACCCTTATAATTCTCTTGTATATGGTACTGAGGTACCCAGGGTATTGGGGTTCAGGGAGAACCTTATGGGCTGCAGCATTTCTTTTGCCACCCATAAGGAGGTCAGACAAACCTTTCACAGGGCTGCCACAGCAACTCGGGTAAAATAGTGTCTACACTATTTTACAACCAATTTACACTGCACTAGAGTAGCTTATAAGCCACCTATATGTCCAGCTCTGGCTAGGTGCAAAGTAACCAAGTGTGAGGGCACCCTTACAGTAGTAAAGATGCCCCCACATTGTCCAGGACCTTTTCACCGGACTTTGTGAGTGCGGGGACGCCATTACACACGTGCATTCATATAGGTCACCACCTATATGTAGCTGCACAATGGCTGAACCGAATATGGCCATGTGAGGTGTCTGGGATTGTGGAATTTCACCCCGAGTCTGAATCTGGTACTGGGGGGGCAATTCCATAAGCCCTGGGTGCCACACCGTGGACCCCTTGTACTGCCAAACTAGCTTTCTGGGGTTTTCTGTGCAGCTACAGTGCTGCCAACCTCCAGACAGGTTTCTGCCCTCCTGGGGTCTGACCACCTCTGTCCCAGGAAGGCAGAACAATGTATTTCCTTTGGCAGGAGGGTTACACCCCCAGCCTTTGGAAATAGGTGTCAGAGGCTTAGGAGGGGTAGCCTCCCAGAGCCTCTGGAAATGCTTTGAAGGGCACAAATGGTGACCTCCTTGCATAAGCCAGTCTGCATCAGTTTAGGGATCCCCTGTCCCTGCTCTGGCGCAAAACTGGACAAAGGAAAGGGGATTGACCACTCCCCCGACCTGCACCTCCCTGGGGGAGGTGCCCAGAGCTCCTCCAGTGTGTC
This sequence comes from Pleurodeles waltl, assembly GCF_031143425.1. Lineage (NCBI taxonomy): Eukaryota > Metazoa > Chordata > Amphibia > Caudata > Salamandridae > Pleurodeles > Pleurodeles waltl. Next base: position 9,485,408 of record NC_090442.1, on the reverse strand, counting down.
CTAGACCTCTGCCATCTTGAATTCAGAGGTGTTGGGGCACACTGGACACCTCTGGTTGGCCAATGCCAGCAGGTGACGTCAGAGACCCCTCCTGACAGGCTCACACCTGGTAGGTAGCCATACCTCTTCTTTGGGCTATTTAGGGGCTCTCCTGTCGGGGTTTCCGCAGTTTAAGAGTTGCAAAAGTCCAGCAGGACTCCTCTACATCTCCCTCTTTGACTTTCATCAAGGGTCGACCGCTGACTGACCCAGGACGCCTGCAAAACTGCAACAAAGTATCCAGACGGCTACTGCGACATTGTAGCGCCTAATCCTGCCGGCTTTCTCAACTGTTTCCTGATTGTGCATCCTCTGGGGGCTGTCTGCCTTCAGTCTGCACTCGAAGTACAGAAGAAATCTCCAGTGGGTCGGCGGAATCTTCCCCCTGCTCCAGCAGGCAACCAAAAGCAGCAACACTGACCCTCTCGGACTTCTCTGTCTCCAAAGACCGACGTCTCCGAACACGAGTGGTGGACCCAAGTGACCCCGACTGTCCAGTGGTCCAGCTGCATGAAATTGGTGGAGGTAAGTCCTTGCCTCCTCCCACCAGCCAGTGCCACCGTGTGTCCATTGTCCAGCAGCTACCAGGGCTTCTGTGAGTCCATTCCAGAAACCCCTGGTGCACAGCCAGCCAAGGTCCCCAGCACTCCGTCCTGCGACGCACAGCTCCGTGAGTTGATCTCCAGCGGCGTGGGACTCCTCAGAGTAGTGCTTCAATGACCTTCAGGCTCCACTCCTTTGAACCCGTGTTCAGAGGCTCCTGTGGGTGCTCCCTTGTTCGTTGTGGGCCTTCCTCCTTGCTGAGGGCCCCCTCTGTTCACTCACCTCGAGTTTCGACATCCTGGTCCTTCCTGGGCCCGGGCAGCACCCTTTTTCCTGAACAGCGACCCTTGCGTGTAGCAAGGCTTGTTTACGGTACATTTGCAAGGTTTCTCCACTGTATACTCCAGAACAACGTGGGACAGCTCCTGTACAACTTTGGGCCTCCTAGGTCACTTCCTTGGTGCAAATTCAGCAATTGCTTCTAACCGGAGGCAGCCATTTTGCACCATTAGCCAGGTTTTGGTGGGCTCCTGCCTTCCCTGTGTTCTTCAGTGACTTTTGGACTTGATCCCCTTCTTTTACAGGTCTTCAGCTTTCCAAAACCATCTTCAGTGTCTGGCTGGCAGTTGTGGTTTTTGCAATATCCTTTACTTTGACTTCTGTGTATCTTCTGGGTAAGTAGTGTCACTTTACCACTACTTTTCAGGGTCCTGGGGTGGGGTATCCTTTACTCCTTTGGTGTTTTCTAATACTCCCAGGGATTCTCTACACAGCAGTCCTACCTAGGGGACATTCCCATTTCGCATTCCACATTTTGGAGTATATGGTTTGGTTTGCCCCTAGGCCCGTTACAGTCTATTGCATTCTATAGTAATGGCACTGTTTTCTGACTGTTTTACTTACCTGATTTCAGTATCTGTGTATATTTTATGCTTGTTACTTACCTCCTGTTGGAGGATATCTTTAAGATAACTTTTGGCATATTGTCATAAAAATAAAGTACCTTTATTTTTAGTAACACTGAGTATTGTCTTTTCTTATGATACAGTACGTGATAAGTGGTATAGTAGGAGACTTACATGTCTCCTAGTTCAGCCTAAGATGCTCTGCTATAGATACCTCTATCAGCCTAAGCTGCTAGAACACTACTACATACACTAATAAGGGGATAACTGGACCTGGTGCAAGGTGTAAGTACCTCTGGTACCCACTACAAGCCAGGCCAGCGTCTCACACATAGGGGCACCAGTGTGCCAAATGTGGGATAAAAAGGGTTCCAGTAACCAAGTTTAAAAGTAGAGAGCATAATCCCTGGGGTCCTGGTTAGCAGGGTCCCAGTGAACACAGTCAAACACACTGACATACAGGCAACAAGTGGGGTTAACCATACTAGAAAGAGGTTACTTTCCTACAATGACGATGAAAGGAAACTCAGCTGGGACTGGATTGATTATGGCTGATGCAAGATGCATGTTGTGCCCTGTAGTTGCAGTGTTGAGTATGGAGGTCAGTTACTGGGCTGACAACCAACAAGCCTTGGGAGTGGTACAGGTGATGAAAAGCTTTTAGAACTTCACAGGTTCCAGGGAAGTGATGTAGCAGCCTGAAACTTTGAGGCAGGCGAGACTATTACTTCCAGAAGACAATGGACCACCTGGATTTGGGCAAACTCACAGAGGGCCAGTGAGTCTTCGGATCCTGAGAGTATTTTTACCTGAAGTTTGCAGTGGACTAGTGCCCCTAGTCCAAGGGTGACTGAGGGTGCACCTGGCCTTCACAATTTTTCCTCTGGTTGGGAGTGCTGAGTTTTAGCCAAGGGCAAGGGTTGTTCACACAATTCCCAGTCTGTTGCCTCAGGGAGAGAGTATTGTTATTTTGCTTTATTGCATTGGGCAAAGTCCAGTTGTCGGTTGTAAGAAATTAGCCTCTTTCCAGCATGGTTGCCCCCATTTTTGGCCTGTTTGTCAATGTTTGTCAGTGTGTTTTTACTGTGTCACTGGGATCCTGCTAGCCAGGACCCCAGTGCTCATAGTTTGTGGCCTACATGTCAGCATGTTTCACTGTTTTATCAGCATGCTTGACTGTGTCACTGGATTCCTGCTAATCAGAACTCCAGTGCTTATGCTCTCTCTGGTCCAAAATGTGTACTTACATACTGGTAACCCAGTATTCCACTCCAAATTGGTATACTGGAACCCCCTTATAAGGCCCTAGTATATGGTACCTAGGTATCCAGGGCATTGGGGTTCCAGGAGATCCTTATGGGCTGCAGCATTTCTTTTGCCAGCCACAAGGAGCTCATACAAACACTTCTTCAGGACTGCCATTGCAGCCTGAGTGAAATAGTGTAAGCACTATTTCACAGTCATTTTCATTGCACCAGGTCACTTATAAGTCACATATATGTCTAATCTTTAGACCCTGAAGGCTAGGTGCATAGTACCTGTGTTTGAGGGTACACCTGTACTAGCAGGGGTGCCACCACATAGTCCAGGCCCATTTTCCAGGACTTTGTGAGTGCGGGACACTATTATAAGTGTGCACTACATATAAGTCAATACATATATGTAGCTTCACAATGGTAACTACGAATATGGCCATATGAAGTGTAGTGTGGTCACTTTTACGTATCCTTTGCGCATTAGCTTCAGGCTTTAGGCCTTTGTGCATTTTGCCCTGGATGTATTGTATTCCTTTCCTCGCAGCTTAGAGCCTCTGTGCACTTTGCTCTTAAGGCTTTTTATTAGGCTTCGTACTGTTATTTTTCAAATAGCCAGTTCTACGGTCTTGTTTTATATTTCATATCACACTGTTTAGCCTACTTCAGCACTGGAGTGCTCCATAACACATTCTTGTTCACTCTGTGCTTCCGTCAAGGATACAGTCTGGTACATTGCCGATAGACGTGGTAGGAGTTTAGTCTTTGGCATTCCTGCGTAGGGACATTTTGTGATCACGCTGACATGTTAGTTATAAAAACACTTCCTTGTCCCAATACACCCAAGAGGGAGATTCCGACCAGGGAACCACAACTAGACGCTGACTGCCTCGTTGCAGATGCTGAACCAGATCACAGGCCTTTGCTCAGGTATGAGGGCTGATGTCTCCCAAGGGATTCAGAAAGGCAAGTTAGAAGCTTAACATGCTGTGCTCGAAATAGAACTAGCAGAGGGAGAGTAGAAATTGTTAAACACCATGATAGCGTTTTCTTATGTTTTACTCTCCTGGTGACTATTTCAATCCTACTGTGTTTTATGGTTCTGGTTATTGCGTCTCATGCCTTATTATCTAAAATGCAGTCATTTTATTAAAACATTATATAAAACTTATACTGCCTTTGTCATTTGTATATGAGATCATACTGTAAATGAGAGAGTTGGTTTGTACCTGATGTGAGAAAGTAGCCTCTTTCTAGCCTTATTACCCCCACTTTTGGCCTGTTTGTGAGTGTATGTCAGGGTGTTTTCACTGCCTCACTGGGATCCTGCCAGCCAGGGCCCAGTGCTCATAGTGAAAACCCTATGTTTTTCAGTATGTTTGTTATGTGTCACTGGGACCCTGCTAGTCAGGACCCCAGTGCTCATAAGGTTGTGACCTATATGTATGTGTTCCCTGTGTGATGCCTAACTGTCTCACTGAGGCTCTGCTAACCAGAACCTCAGTGGTTATGCTCTCTCTTTACAAATTGTCACTAACAGGCTAGTGACCATTTTGCCAATTCACATTGGCATACTGGAACACCCTTATAATTCCCTAGTATATGGTACTGAGGTACCCAGGGTATTGGGGTTCCAGGAGATCCCTATGGGCTGCAGCATTTCTTTTGCCACCCATAGGGAGCTCTGACAATTCTTACACAGGCCTGCCACTGCAGCCTGAGTGAAATAATGCACACATTATTTCACAGCCATTTTCACTGCACTTAAGTAACTTATAAGTCACCTATATGTCTAACCTTTACTTAGTAAAGGTTAGGTGCTAAGTTACTTAGTGTGTGGGCACCCTGGCACTAGCCAAGGTGTTCCCACATTGTTCAGGGCAAATTCCCCGGACTTTGTGAGTGCGGGGACACCATTACACGCGTGCACTACACATAGGTCACTACCTATGTGTAGCTTCACAATGGTAACTCCGAATATGGTCATGTAACATGTCTAAGATCATGGAATTGCCCCCTCTATGCCATCCTGGCATTGTTGGCACAATCCCATGATCCCACGGGTCTGTAGCTCAGACCCGGGTACTGCCAAACTGCCTTTTCAGGGGTTTCACTGCAGCTGCTGCTGCTGCCAACCCCTCAGACAGGTTTCTGCACTCCTGGGGTCCAGCCAGGCTTGGCCCAGGAAGTCAGAACAAAGGACTTCCTCAGAGAGAGGGTGTTACACCCTCTCCCTTTGGAAAAAGGTGTGAAGGCAGGGGAGGAGTAGCCTCCCCCAGCCTCTGGAAATGCTTTCATGGGCACAGATGGTGCCCATTTCTGCATAAGCCAGTCTACACCGGTTCAGGGACCCCTTAGCCCTGCTCTGGCGCGAAACTGGACAAAGGAAAGGGGAGTGACCACTCCCACTCCCCTGACCATTCCCTTCACCTGCACCTCCCCTGGGAGGTGCCCAGAGCTCCTCCAGTGTGCTCCAGACCTCTGCCATCTTGGAAACAGAGGTGCTGCTGGCACACTGGACTGCTCTGAGTGGCCAGGGCCAGCAGGTGACGTCAGATCCTTCTGATAGGCTCTTTCAGGTGTTGCTAGCCTATCCTCTCTCCTAAGTGGCCAAACCCTCTTTTCTGGCTATTTAGGGTCTCTGCTTTCGGGAATTCCTTAGATAACGAATGCAAGAGCTCATCAGAGTTCCTCTGCATCTCTCTCTTCACCTTCTGCCAAGGAATCGACTGCTGACCGCGCTGGAAGCCTGCAAAACTGCAACAAAGTAGCAAAGACGACTACTGCAACTCTGTAACGCTGATCCTGCCGCCTTCTCAACTGTTTTCCTGGTGGTGCATGCTGTGGGGGTAGTCTGCCTCTTCTCTGCGCTAGAAGCTCTGAAGAAATGTTCCGTGGGTCGACGGAATCTTCCCCTGCAACCGCAGGCACCAAAGAACTGCATTACCGGTACCCTGGGTCTCCTCTCAGCATGACGAGCGAGGTCCCTTGATTCCAGCAACTCTGTCCAAGTGACTCCCAAAGTCCAGTGACTCTTCAGTCCAAGTTTGGTGGAGGTAAGTCCTTGCCTCCCCACGCCAGACTGCATTGCTGGGAACCGCGTCTTTTGCAGCTACTCCGGCCTCTGTGCACTTCCAGCAGAAATCCTTTGTGCACAGCCAAGCCTGGGTCCACGGCACTCTAACCTGCATTGCACGACTTTCTAAGTTGTCCTCCGGCGGCGTGGGACTCCTTTGTGCAACTTCGGGTGAGCACCGTTTCACTCTTCTTTGAAGTGCCTGTTCTGGCACTTCTGCGTATGCTGCCTGCTTCTGAGAGGGCTTCTTGTCTTGCTCGACGCCTCCTCTGTCCCCAGACGCAATTGGCGACATCCTGGTCCCTCCTGGGCCACAGCAGTACGCAAAAACCGTTACCACATGATTTGCAGCTAGCAAGGCTTGTTGGTGGTCTTTCTTCAGGAAAACTCTTCTGCACGACTCTCCACAGCATGGGGGATCCATCCTCTAAAGAGGAAGTCTCTAGCCCTTGTCGTTCCTGCAGAATCCTCAGCTTCTACTGTCCAGTAGCAGCTTCTTTGCACCCACTGTTGGCATTTCCTGGGCATCTGCTCATCTCCGACTTGCTTGTGACTTTTGGACTTGGTCCCCTTGTTCCACAGGTACCCTCGTTTGGAAATCCATCGTTGTTGCATTGCTGGTTTGTGTCTTGCCTGCAGAATTCCCCTATCACGACTTCTTTGTCCTTTGGGGAACTTTAGTGCAGTTTGCACTCACTTTTTAGGGTCTTGGGGTGGGCTATTTTTCTAACCCTTACTATTTTCTAATAGTCCCAGCGACCCTCTACAAGGTCACATAGGTTTGGGGTCCATTCGTGGTTCGCATTCCACTTTTGGAGTATATGATTTGTGTTGCCCCTATCCCTATGTGTCCCCATTGCATCCTATTTTAACTATACATTGTTTGCACTGTTTTCTAAGACTATACTGCATATTTTTGGTATTGTGTACATATATCTTGTGTGTATTTGCTATCCTCATACTGAGGGTACTCACTGAGATACTTTGGCATATTGTCATAAAAATAAAGGGCCATATTTATACTTTTTGACGCAAAACTGCGCTAACGCAGTTTAGCGTCAAAAAGTTTTGCGCCGGCTAACGCCATTCTGAAGCGCCATGCGGGCGCCGTATTTATTGAATGGCGTTAGCCGGCGTTAGCAGACCGGCGCTGCCTGGTGTGCGTGGAAAAAAACCACGTACACCAGGCAGCGCCGGCGTTGGGGAAAATGGCGTTAGGGCGTCTTAAAATGGTGCAAGTCAGGATGACGCCAAAAAATCGCCTCCACCCGATTTGTGCCATTTTTAACGACGCCCAGACGCCATTTACATGACTCCTGTCTTAGTAAAGACAGGAGTCATGCCCCCTTGCCCAATGGCCATGCCCAGGGGACTTATGTCCCCTGGGCATGGTCATTGGGCATTGAGGCATGTAGGGGGGCACAAATCAGGCCCCCCTATGCCAATAAAAAATATAAAAAAAAATAAAAAATTATACTTACCTGAACTTACCTGAATGTCCCTGGGATGGGTCCCTCCATCCTTGGGTGTCCTCCTGGGGTGGGCAAGGGTGGCAGGGGGGTCCCTGGGGGCATGGGAGGGCAGCTGTGGGCTCATTTTGAGCCCACAGGTCCCTTAACGCCTGCCCTGACCCAGGCGTTAAAAAGAGGCGCAAATGCGGGTTTTTTTGCCCCGCCCACTCCCGGGCGTGATTTTTGCCCGGGAGTATAAATACGACGCATTTGCGTCGCAGTCATTTTTTTAGACGGGAACGCCTACCTTGCATCTCATTAACGCAAGGAATGCGTTCACGCAATAAAATGACGCTCATTCCTCATACTTTGGCGCTAGACGCGTCTAACGCCAAAGTATAAATATGGCGTTAGTTTTGCGCCGAAATTGCGTCGAAAAAAACGACGCAAATTCGGCGCAAACGGAGTATAAATATGCCCCAAAGTACCTTGATTTTTAGTATATCTGTGTATTGTGTTTTCTTATGATATTGTGCAAGTGACACTAGTGGTACTGTAGGAGCTTCACTCGTCTCCTAGTTCAGCCTAAGCTGCTCTGCTAAGCTACCATTATCTATCAGCCTAAGCTGCTAGACACCCTATACACTAATAAGGGATACCTGGGCCTGGTGCAAGGTGTAAGTACCCCTTTGTACTCACTACAAGCCAGTCCAGCCTCCTACACCTGAGTGACCACGACTTCCCTGAGAAAGTTCCAAAGATGTCATGCGCTCGGCTGCCCAATCATCTCTTCCCTTGTGGAGAAATGAGGCACTGCTAGTTAGCCGGAGCAAAACCGGATTCAGGGTAACAGAGGTCCTTCCAAGTGGGTCAGACTCAGTCCCCCACACCGTGAACGATCCTGCTGCCTAGAAATCCAGTAGTCTCATTTAGGATAATGAGAGCCCACGCGACATGGCGCCGCCAACGATTGGTCTGGCTCTAATTTTTGGGTCCGGCTGACTCTCTCGGTCTCATATATATTTTGACTCCTCGGTTCCGTAAGCGGAGACGTCCGTGGGGCTGAGGATTTCCGCCGCCACGGGATAGGTGCATCCTATTGCTTAATGGTCGGTTGTTCGAGCTTGAAATTTGAAAGGAAAAACCCCGTTATTGGTGTGCCTTCTCTGCCCAGGAGTTTTTTTGTTTTTTTTTTCTAGATGGCGAATCCTCTAGTAGTGAACGTAGCGCTTAATATGCGCCAACCGCTCACAGGACATCTGTTAGCACATGGCCTGCCGGTCCAGGGGGGTCCGGTCACTTTTGTGGTGGACGCCCATGCAGCCTATAGAACAGAACTTTTTTATTCTTCTTGGGTCGTATTTCCAGCAGTTGATGGGGGTACAAACACTTTTCACGAATACACTGTTGCGAATGTCCCTGGACAGTACAGGGCTTATGCATACTTAGAGATACCTTTATCTTATCAAGAACACCATAATTGGCTTGATGGCGCCCTCCCACACACAGTAGCGCAAGTAAGGTTAGGTCCACTGAGTAATGATGGTCCGACCTGGCCTTTATTGACTACTTACACACCATATCCTGCGGTTGCTAATTTGGCAGTGGCTCACGTGCGTCGTTTATATATAGACTTAGCAACTACATACAGAAGTCTGGTTCAGTTTATAATGCAAGCATTTAATACTAATGCAGCGCGTGCTGCTCCGGCGCACCCACAGGCAGTGGTTCCGGGTATAAATCCGGCCACTGTACACTCAGTTATGGGTAAGGTACCGGCTAAACGTGAGGAAACTCAATTTTGACTGGCGCAAAAAATTAATACGCTGGAAGCAGTATTTCCCCATACGGGACCTCAGGATAAACATAGGATATTGACGATGTGTTTGCCGCATGGAATGGTTCCTCCGGTGGACCTTTGTATTACATGGGGCACGGTGTTTGCCGCGCTCTACACTACAGCACACGGTACACCGACATTGGCTAATCTGCCGGAAGTGCTTAAACAAATTCAAGATGAATATGGTGCTGCCCCCGCCTTAGATTTAGGCATGCAGTTGATGGGCAATTTTGCCGCGGTTTCTTCTATTATTTTGAGTAATCTCAAGGGAGAGGCAGTAGCACTAGCAGTGCGTATGCGTCTTCGGGACGTTCCGCAAATTAATCAGGAGCGGGAACTCCCGAGAATAATAGCAGAAACTTATTCCAGTATTAGTCGCGATAGCCTAGGGGCTAGACCGCAAAAATCCCAATTACAGGGTAAAAATAATAAAGATAATGCTAAACAACAGCAACCTGAGGGTACTAAAAAGCGCTGGGAAAAGAAACAGCAAACACCTAAGAAAGATGGGGGACAGTCTCCGCAACCAGAGACCCTGCAGAATAGGTATAATCTCAGGAATAGGGATAATTTGAAGACGCCTGATAGATATCAGTATACTGATACACGGCAATCTCGTTCCTTTCAGGACTCCTCGGACAAGAGAAGTGAGAGAGGTGGGCGGTCAGAGCGGATAACTGAGTATGTGAAACCGAGACAGGAATCACAACGCTCAACAGAGGTTTCTGTAAAACAGGAAGAGAAACCGCTTCAACAAAAGCAACAATTTAAAAAGAAGAAAGTGGCAGCAGTTTCAGTTAGACATGCCACTCAAGAAGAGAGTTCTCTTGACGAACAAGACATGGGCGTTGGCACTGTTAGACAGCGCGGCAGAGGTCACAATAGTTCGCCGGAGTGTTCAAGAGCATCTGGAGGTGAAAGCAACTGATGACTTCATACAAGTCGAAACGGCAGATATGCGAGTCTCTGATCCCGATAGAGTATATAAAATAACTTTGCAATTAGAAGGGGACATTGACCGCATTATACATGCCATCTTTTGGGACCATGTGGTGAAATCATATGACGTTCTGCTGGCCGAACAAGATTGGCCACCAGTCTTTGTTTTTGACTGTCCAGGTGGGGAGGAGGTCATTACACCTTCATTCTCACCGCTTGTTCCGAGAGAACTACTGGTGGAGTCCTATAGTAAATCATGGGCTCTGGCACAAGCTCCCGCCCTATATAGAAATAATGTGGGGTGGGATAGACAATCACCTTATCATGTAATTCCAATAAAGGGCGAACCTCAGCCGCAGTATCCTATCAAATTTGAGGCAAGGGCATCGGTTAGGAAAATTCTTACACAATTGGAGTACCAGGGTGTAATTGAACCCTGTGTCTCGCCGATGAATAATCCCTTATTTCCAGTTGCTAAACTGGACCATTCATAGAGGATAGTGGTGGATTACAGACACTTAAATGCACATACACGCACATATGCAATACAGAATTCACATAGCGCAGCGCTTATGAGTAATATTGTGCGTAAAAAATACAAAACAACATTGGATATCTCAAATGGATTTTTCTGCCAAAATATAGCACCCGAAAGTCGGGACTATACCAGTTTCAGTGCGTTTGGCTCTCAGAAAAAGTTTTGTCATTTGCCTCAGGGGTATAAGAATAGCCCAGGACTATTTTCTGCTCGTGTGACTGAAATTCTGCACGAGTTGGACCCTGAAGCGTTATCATATGTTGATGACATATATTTGACAGACGATGAGATTCTGCAACATCTAAGGCGTGTAGCACGCATTGTTGTGGGGTTTGCTGAAATTGGCTATAAGTTTAATTTTAAGAAATCGAAGATTGCCTTCCTCAGCGTCATTTTCCTGGGATATGAGTTGTCGAATAAGGGCAAGAGCTTAGCGCCACATTTTTTGGAGAAGTGTGCTCAATTGCAGCCTCCTAATACGGTTCGGAAGCTCCAGTCACTGTTGGGGTTTCTGAATTTTGGCAGGACTTACATTCCTGATTATGCTGCGCGTATAAAACCATTATACAAGTTGATTCGCCCAAATTTTTCTAGTAGATTTTGGACGATTGAGCATGCACATATTCTTCGAGGTCTACAAGCTGATCTCTTAGCAGTTCAACATTTACACACACAGGACAATAAAATGCATTTAGTAATCAGGGTTATACCTGGGGCTGTTGGGTTTACATATGTCACCTTTAATGAGGGTGAGACAGTCCTGATAGCATACAAGTCCCAATTGTATTCTGCTGCAGAACAACGATTTGACCAAACTGAGAAAATACTCACTGCTGTACAAATGGCTGTGATTAAAGAAAGACCTCTTGCCCAGGGCCAACGCATTATGGTTGTTTCCCCGATTCCGGCCTTAGAGGCTGTTACTAAAGCGAGTGTTCCTAATTCGAAAGCTTTACGCCCGCGATGGATACAATGGGCTACGTCTTTGACAGCCACTGATGTAGATTACAAATTTGACCCTAAACTGCAGACTCAAGAATTTCTTCAATACGAAATGGAGTACCCAGTTCCCGCTGGCACATTGCCTATTGACCAATATCAGGTGGTCATGTATACAGATGGCTCAGCGCAGCCGGCGGTTGGGACTAAACAACAGTATTCTGCTGCATGTGCGGTGGTGAGCGGCACTATGGAGGGGGAAGTGTTCTGCCCCCGACATACTTATACACAAACCTTGGGGGATTGTACAGCACAGTTGACTGAGCTCAAGGCTCTCTTGTTAGCCTTGGAGCACGCGGATCCGGCGATACTAACATTGCTGGTCTGTGACTCCTACTACTGTGTTCAGTCCTTCAATGAATATTTACACTACTGGAGGTTGAATGGGTACAGAGATTCCAAAGGCAACACCATTAAACACAAATTGCTGTGGGGGAAGGTTGCGAATCTGAAGGAAACGCTTCCTAAAGTCCATGTTGTGCATACACTTGGACACCAGCGCGTTGGAATACATGTTGCTGGAAATACTTTGGCTGATGAAGCCGCAAAATCGGCAGTGGCTGTTGCCACTGTGGCTGCAGTGACTCGTTCAAGTTCCAAACCAGACACAGAGATTTCGGCTGCCATAAAAGCTACGGCTGATGGCACGCCATTTCCTAAAGGATTCCCTTCTAAATATAGTTACTTCTTGGGTGGTATGCTCAATGCTCTTGGTAAAATTCCAGGCGTTAGTGTACGTGAAATGCCCAATAAAGTTGAGAGACCTTGATTAATATCTGCAGCACATGAGGGGGCGGCATCTGCTCATGCTGGTGTGGCTGCCACGATTTCACTTTTGCAGGCTTGTTACTGGTGGCCTGGTCTCTATAAGGAGACAAAGCAGTATGTCCTTTGTCGTGACGTCTGTCAACAAATTAAAGCATCGACGGCTAGACGCCCGCAGCAGACGCCCCTTCTGATTTCGAATAAGCCTTTACAGTGTCTGTACTTGGATCATTGTGGTCCGCTGACGCCTGATAGTGCATACAAATATATTTTGGTTGCTGTAGATTCGTGCTCCAGATTTGTGTGGGTCTGGCCACAGCGCTCGGCTGACGCTCGGACTGTTATTAAAGATTTGCGCATCTTTGTCGATACATATGCAGTTGCGGCTTTTCATTCGGACCAGGGCCCTGCTTTTGCCTCTATGGCATTCAGGGACACCATGGCTTCGTTGGGGGTCCAACTCCAATTCTCGTCTCCATTTCATCCCGAGGGAAATTCTGTCGTGGAGCGTTTAAATCATGATTTAAAGCAATCCTTAACGGCCAGAGTTATAGGTACGGGTCGTAGTTGGCCAGCCCACCTGTATGGAGTACAGAGAGCACTTAATAACTTGCATAGAAGGTCCCTGGGGGGTCGTACTTCATATGAGTGCCTATTTGGAACACGAATGTATGTTCCAGATCTAGATGGTCCTGGTGTGGAGGCGGCAGATACGCCCTTTGACGTAAATGATCGTGTCACTGTTTTGCAGGATTTACAACAATTCCGTGAAGATAACTCTTCTGCAAATGCTGCCTCCACAGGAATTAAGGATGAGCCAGTAACGCCTACTGGTTGGATACCCAGGATTGGGGATCTAGTGCGTGAAAAGGTCGCAGTAAAGAAAGAATTTGGTCCTTTTTATCGAGCACTGGTCCCTGTATTAGGGGTTAGCGGCACGAGAACTGTAATTTTACCACCGCTGCACGGGGCCAAAGGAAATCGCTTTGTTTCCATTGATACTGTCAAGTTACAACATGTGGCCGATTCTGCACAGCAGACCAAGAGGGACACCCAGTAGTTCCAGAATCCCTCTCACTACTGGGGAAGAAGTCCCGCTGCAGGTGCTTTGCACCGATACTGTTTCCTCTCCGAGCTTGGGGAGGGTGGAAGCTGATCTTGCGATTGTTCCAAAGACGACGATTAATTTGGAATCTTTTGATCAAGTTGCTGTACGTTCTACTGATATTTCTGAACATGTGGTTTACAGTGTGCCAAGGCGAGAGCCTCCATCTGCTTCTTTGTTCACGGTTTCACCTTTTGCAAGAACTGCCTCTGGCTGCTTCAACGACACTGATGATGCCGTGTCAGACTCCTCGTCCTCACTATCTTCAATCCGAGGTCCACGTAAGCTGCTGTGTTGGCTTTAACGCACATATTTTGTTTTTCCTTGGAACTATTTGTGGCTTTTTATGGCTGTAATGACTCTTTTTTTGTGGTTGGGATTTGTGGTTACTTTTTTTTGCTAATACATGATCATTTTCTTCCTGAACGATCTGACATTGAGCACGTGGAGACGGTGTTGAAACCACATTTTTTGTCTCATATGGTTCGAAGAGACTTGTCCAATGTGAACATTTCTGCAATACCGATTCCGGATGGGATTGTGTGGGATAAAGTGATGTTTGACATATATGGTCCCACTGAATTGATTCAAATACCGTATGTTCTCAAATTATCAATGAATGATATCGTTATACCAGCCATTGTTTCTGATGATTGGGATGTGAAGACAGTAGATTCTATGCTGACAGATTTACAATATTATACTGTCTACGATGATGAAGATGCTTACCTGTTTAGAGATAATCATGGTGACATGTTTTGCTACAATTATTATGGACACCACTTTATTCATAAAGCAAGTAGCCCTAAGTCGATATTTGATTATGTGCAATGGGAACATTGCCCGACTCCTCCACAGGGGAGTTCTAAAACGTATTATGATAAATTTGCATATTTTTCTGGGCATAATCAACAGAATGCTAAGTCTTACTATTTTAAAGTTACTCCGTATGCTAATAAACAAATGTTATTGACCGATACTAAATTACTTTATTCAAATTTGTTTGTATCTAAACTTTCGGTTGAGGGGTATGAATATTGGTTTAAGACTGTTGAAAAAGTGTCTGGGGAACGAAAAATTGGCAAATGCAAGGCAGGGACACATTAGTTAGGGCATGTATTATCCCTGTGCAGATGATTTTCCTCAATGACACAGTACAACAGACTAGCTGTTTGGGCTTAGCAACGATTGGAGAGTTGAATTTGCCTGGTATACCTGTCCCTTCCAAATTGAACAATTGGCAGCGATATGTTAATGCCACGTTTAGTCAGTTTACACACTGGGTCCAGAATGGTACGCTTAACACTTCCTTGATACATCCGGGCGGGTGGTTATTATGGCCCATAGACACTAATAAGTGTCATCGACGTTTTGTCACCTCTTCAGGGGGGTTTAGGACTAGTAGGGCGGACCCTCGCTACATATCACCAGAACATGCTGATATCATAAGTACATACAGCGTGGGAAAGCTTTGTCAGCAATGGTTAAAATCATCCACGCTGGATGCAGTTAAATCACATCTCACATTGCTGTCTAATGATACTGACTTACAAGATTTTTTGTCAGGACCAAAGATGCCACAGAAGAAACGTTTTTTATATGAAGAATGTAATGAGATTTGGAAGCTTTCTCAACAAGAGGCAGCGGCCCGGTTGAGACAAATTGATCAGGAAAATCTGATACAGGCTTTGTCTGTTGTGGATAATGGGATACATACCCTTTCAGACCGTGTTTACACGATTGACAACATTGTTTCCTCTGCTATAGACATTATTAAATCAGATATGTCTTCTTTATATCATGGGCAGAGTCAGACGCGGTCCATCATGCAGCTGGGTTGGACTCTACAGACCTTGAAGGCAGGTCGCGTCCCGTGGCAGCACATTCGTGCCAGGGAGATATATGTTTCCTTTAATTTGACTAGTCAGCAACAGCTGATGGCTAAAAAGGAAGCGACGTATGTTATGTTAAATATTGAAAAATTGGAGAAACTGCCTTTTACGGTTGCTGAGATTCCGTCAGCTGAGTGGTTGATTCATGGGGTTATTAATCTGCCTATCTCCACTCTACAATTTACTTCCTGTTTGAAGCACATTCCGGTGGGTAGGTACGAACGGTTGGGAGACAGTTACATACATGAGGTGTGGGAGCTCCCCTTTCTATACAGATGTATTAAAGGTATGAGGGAGGTTTTTCTTAGCGGTAGCGAATGCGAAACTTCTGTCAGCCATTCCATGGTTTGTAAACAGCTGTCCTTGCACGGGGCGTGTAATGCCTTGATTGCTAGCTTAGCTTGTTATCTGAAGGGAATTCTAGTTCCAGCTATTAAAAACACTTTCCAGTTGCTTTCTAACGGCAATTACATTCTTCTTAACAGTGAACACTGTTGTGGCATGCGTGCCGGAATAGTTTACGTAATCGTTGTCACCAAGGCCGTTATGTGCTGTGGGAATGTGTTGTTTCCCCCAACTCATATTAGGGAGGTAGCAGACATCTGGCCTCATATTGCTACTTCCAAGGTAAATTTCGACAAGTTGAGTCGATTAAAGGCTCTATTGTTTCAAAAGCATGTGGCCCTTGCATCTGCACGCAAGACCTACGCACTTCAGGTGGCAAGGTCATCGGCGGAAATACAGTCCCTTTTGAGTACTAACTTTCCGAGTCACTTTGGTGAACTCGTGGGACGTATATTTAATGCATCCAGCAACTGCTGGAATTCCACATTTTTTCAAAGCCGTTGGTGTTGGTTTTGCTCACACCTTCTCTTCTATATTCGGTTTAATACCTTCAGCTATTCACTCTATTTTCAGAAGCATTTTTGGGGGTTTCCCGATTACTTTGGCTTTATTGGCTGGAGTTTTGCTGTTGCTGCTGTTCTTCCGCAATGGCTGTCCCGCCACGACGAGATCCCATATTGATGCTCCCGTCAGCGCAGCTGTGTTGTGAACGCATGATGCAGCATTTTGGAGTAACACTCCAGGGACATTTGGAGTGTGACTGGTCTCTGACATTCTGGCCGGTATTGGATTGTGTTCAACCCGTGTTTCGGTGCCTCTGGTGCTCGTGTGAACATGCACTGGCTCTCTGTCTCTCACTGCAGCGCCCTCCAGTGGTCGATGCTGATCTGTTGATGTTCCCGATTAGGGCTCATTCCCAGACTTGTGTACTACGGTTGCGTTTGCTTCGTGAGGCAGTTTCTGAGATTCCCTTCCTGGAGGAAGATGGTATTGTCTCATTCATGGGCCCTACACGGGGTGCCGCCCTGGATGATTTTGGGGCTTTGGAACACACCTGCTTCATGGTACTTTTTGGCGTGGATCTTCCGATATTGACATATATCGAAGTGGAGGAAATCCTGCTTTCTATTGCTTCTGTCTGACAATTGGATTTTTTTTTTTTCAGTAAAACAAAAATTGACATTATATTGAATTTGGCTTTATCTTCACCACTTCCCAAATTTATGACTTTATTGTCTTCTGATCTTGTCGAAATGTATCTTTTTATGTTTTGTTTATATCTGGGGCATATTTTTATATTATTAGAACCACTTGCTACCGACAAGGGGAGGGTGTAGTGTGGTCAGTTTTACGTATTTTTTGCGCATTAGCTTCAGGCTTTAGGCCTTTGTGCATTTTGCCCTGGATGTATTTTATTCCTTTGCTCGCAGCTTAGAGCCTCTGTACACTTTGCTCTAAATGCTTTTTATTAGGCTTCGTACTGTTATTTTTCAAATAGCCAGTTCTACGGTCTTGTTTTATATTTCATATCACACTGTTTAGCCTACTTCAGCACTGGAGTTCTCCATAACACATTCCTGTTCACTCTGTGCTTCAGTCAAGGATACAGTCTGGTACATTGCCGATAGACGTGGTAGGAGTTTAGTCTTTGGCATTCCTGCGTAGGGACATTTTGTGATCACGCTGACATGTTAGTTATAAAAACACTTCCTTGTCCCAATACACGCAAGAGGGAGATTCCGACCAGGGAACCACAACTAGACGCTGACTGCCTCGTTGCAGATGCTGAACCAGATCACAGGCCTTTGCTCAGGTATGAGGGCTGATGTCTCCCAAGGGATTCAGAAAGGCAAGTTAGAAGCTTAACATGCTGTGCTCGAAATAGAACTAGCAGAGGGAGAGTAGAAATTGTTAAACACCATGATAGCGTTGTTCTTATGATTTACTCTCCTGGTGACTATTTCAATCCTACTGTGTTGTATGGTTCTGGTTATTGCGGCTCACGCCTTAATATCTAAAATGCAGTTGTTTTATTAAAACATTTGTAGGAGGCTGGACTGGCTTGTAGTGAGTACCAAGGGGTACTTGCACCTTGCACCTGGCCCAGTTATCCCTTATTAGTGTATAGGGTGTCTAGCAGCATAGGCTGATAGATAATGGTAGCTTAGCAGAGCAGCTTAGGCTGAACTAGGAGACGAGTGAAGCTCCTACAGTACCACTAGTGTCACTTGCACAATATCATAAGAAAACACAATACACAGTTATACTAAAAATAAAGGTACTGTATTTTTATGACAATATGCCAAAGTATCTCAGAGTGTACCCTCAGTGAGAGGATAGGAAATATACACAAGATATATGTACACAATATCAGAAATATGCAGTATAGTCTAGAAAACAGTGCAAACAATGTATAGTTACAATAGGATGCAATGGGGACACATAGGGATAGGGGCAACACAAACCATATACTCCAAAAGTGGAATGCGAACCACGAATGGACCCCAAACCTATGTGACCTTGTAGAGGGTCGCTGGGACTATTAGAAAATAGTGAGGGTTAGAAAAATAGCCCAACCCAAGACCCTGAAAAGTGAGTGTAAAGTGCACTAAAGTCCCCCAAAGGACAAAGAAGTCGTGATAGGGGAATACTGCAGGAAAGACACAAACCAGCAATGCAACAACGATGGAGTTCCAGTCGAGGGTACCTGTGGAACAAGGGGACCAAGTCCAAAAGTCACAAGCAAGTCGGAGATGGGCAGATGCCCAGGAAATGCCAGCTGTGGGTGCAAAGAAGCTTCTACTGGACAGAAGAAGCTAAGGTTTCTGCAGGAACGACAAGGGCTAGAGACTTCCCCTTTGGAGGACGGATCCCACACACCGTGGAGAGTCGTGCAGAAGTATTTTCCCGCCAAAAGACCACCAACAAGCCTTGCTAGCTGCAAATCATGTGGTAAGTGTTTTTGGATGATGCTGTGGCCCAGGAGGAACCAGGATGTCGCAAATTGCGTCAGAAGAGAGAGGGGACGTCGAGCAAGAGAAGGAGCCCTATCATCAGCAGGTAGCACCTGGAGAAGTGCCAGAAACAGGCACTATGAGGATGCGTGAAATGGTGCTGACCCGAAGTTGCACAAAGGAGTCCCACGTCGCCAGAGACCAACTTAGAAAGTCGTGCAATGCAGGTTAGAGTGCCGTGGACCCAGGCTTGGCTGTGCACAAAGGATTTCCGCCGGAAGTGCACAGAGGCCGGAGTAGCTGCAAAAGTCGCGGTTCCCAGCAATGCAGTCTGGCGTAGGGAGGCAAGGACTTACCTCCACCAAACTTGGACTGAAGAGTCACTGGACTGTGGGGGTCACTTGGACACAGTTGCTGGATTCGAGGGACCTCGCTTGTCGTGCTGAGAGGAGACCCAAGGGACCGGTAATGCAGCTTTTTGGTGCCTGCGGTTGCAGGGGGAAGATTCCGTCAACCCACAGGAGATTTCTTCGGAGTTTCTAGTGCAGAGAGGAGGCAGACTACCCCCACAGCATGCACCACCAGGAAAACAGTCGAGAAGGTGGCAGGATCAGCGTTACAGAGTTGCAGTAGTCGTCTTAGCTACTTTGTTGCAGTTTTGCAGGCTTCCAGCGCGGTCATCAGTCGATTCCTTGGCAGAAGGTGAAGAGAGAGATGCAGAGGAACTCGGATGAGCTCTTGTATTCATTATCTAAAGTTTCCCCAGAGACAGAGACCCTAAATAGCCAGAAAAGAGGCTTTGGCTACCTAGGAGAGAGGATAGGCTAGCAACACCTGAAGGAGCCTATCAGAAGGAGTCTCTGACGTCACCTGGTGGCACTGGCCACTCAGAGCAGTCCAGTGTGCCAGCAGCACCTCTGTTTCCAAGATGGCAGAGGTCTGGAGCACACTGGAGGAGCTCTGGACACCTCCCAGGGGAGGTGCAGGTCAGGGGAGTGGTCACTCCCCTTTCCTTTGTCCAGTTTCGTGCCAGAGCAGGGCTAAGGGGTCCCCTGAACCGGTGTAGACTGGCTTATGCAGAATTGGGCACATCTGTGCCCAAGAAAACATTTCCAGAGCCTGGGGGAGGCTACTCCTCCCCTGCCTTCACACCATTTTCCAAAGGGAGAGGGTGTAACACCCTCTCTCAGAGGTAGTCCTTTGTTCTGCCATCCTGGGACAAGCCTGGCTTGACCCCAGGAGGGCAGAAACCTGTCTGAGGGGTTGGCAGCAGCTGCAGTGAAACCCCAGGAAAGGCAGTTTGGCAGTACCAGGGACTGTGCTACAGACCACTGGGATCATGGGATTGTGCCAACTATGCCAGGATGGCATAGAGGGGGCAATTCCATGATCATAGACATGTTACATGGCCATATTCGGAGTTACCATTGTGAAGCTACATATAGGTAGTGACCTATATGTAGTGCACGCGTGTAATGGTGTCCCCGCACTCACAAAGTCCGGAGAATTGGCCCTGAACAATGTGGGGGCACCTTGGCTAGTGCCAGGGTGCCCTCACACTAAGTAACTTTGCACCTAACCTTTACCAGGTAAAGGTTAGACATATAGGTGACTTATAAGTTACTTAAGTGTAGTGTAAAATGGCTGTGAAATAACGTGGACGTTATTTCACTCAGGCTGCAGTGGCAGGCCTGTGTAAGAATTGTCAGAGCTCCCTATGGGTGGCAAAAGAAATGCTGCAGCCCATAGGGATCTCCTGGAACCCCAATACCCTGGGTACCTTAGTACCATATACTAGGGAATTATAAGGGTGTTCCAGTAAGCCAATGTAAATTGGTAAAATTGGTCACTAGCCTGTTAGTGACAATTTAGAAAGAAATGAGAGAGCATAACCACTGAGGTTCTGGTTAGCAGAGCCTCAGTGAGACAGTTAGGCATCACACAGGGAACACACACATATAGGTCACAAACTTATGAGCACTGGGGTCCTGGATAGCAGGGTCCCAGTGACACATAACAAACATACTGAAAACATAGGGTTTTCACTATGAGCACTGGGCCCTGGCTGGCAGGATCCCAGTGAGACAGTGAAAACACCCTGACATACACTCACAAACAGGCCAAAAGTTGGGGTAATAAGGCTAGAAAGAGGCTACTTTCTCACACAACCCCCCCCCCAAACGAAGGACAATAAGGCTAACCTTGGCCAGTTGAGACTTTGTTGTCTAAGTGGTGATAAGTTGAGAGTAGCTCTGCAATAGACTGGTTACTCCCTTTATCATCCACTATATGGTTACTTCCCTGTGGGGATGTAAACCACCCTGTTTGAAGTTTTTTAGCTAGGCAACAATGTGAAGATGTATTTTCAGAGTTTCTATCAGTAAGTTTTAGTTTAGAGCAGTGGGAATTGTCCACTGAACCTATTTGTAATGATGGAAATGCCAGACAGAGATGCTGTCTCAGTAAAGCCATAGCTGGGCAATAATTTTGTCCATATGGCTGGAAGAGAGAACAGGGATGCTGTTTCTCTTGAGTTGGAGCAGGGCAGGGATGCTGTCCTATGAGCTCCACACTAGGGCAGGGATGCTGTCCTAAGTGTTGTGAGGTAGTGCAGGGTTTCTGCACTAAAGTTTCTCTGGGAGGGTTGGAGGGATGCTCCATGTTAACTAAAATGGTGCTCTTTTTCTCATCAATGTTAGTTATCCCACAGAGAGGTACTTCTACCTCAGAGAGTACAGTTTTGCCAACTGATGATTCCCTTGGAACAGGTGCCACCCCAGGAGAGGTTTCTCCCACCACAGGAATGGTATCCTGAATGGTAGGGTGGTTAGGGGATACTGTGATACCCTTTTTACCTGTTGATGGAGAGGGATCCTGAGTTTTCAGGCCTTCTCTCCTTTGCTTTTTCATTTCAGTAGAAATGAGAGGGAACAATTCCTCAGGGATGCCCAGCATGGCTGCATGGGCATAAAACTCTATATCAGCCCAACCTGAGGCCTCTAGGTCATTACCTAAGAGACAGTCTACAGGTAAGCTAGGTGATACCACCACCTGCTTAGGGCCAGTAACTCCACCCCAACTAAACTGAAGTATAGCTAAGGGAAGAAACTTAGTGGAGTTATGGACATCAATAATCTTATACTGTTGTCCAATGATGTGTTGTTCAGGATGCACTAGGGTTTCGGTCACCAAAGTGATACTGGCACCTGTGTCCCTGTAGGCCAAGGCCTCAACACCATTTATTGAAACTGTCTGCCTGTACTTATCCATTGTAAGGGGACAAGCAGCCAGTGTGGCAAGGCCAATGCCACTAGGTGTGACAGAAACTGTCTTGGGACTGACTACCCCAGTTTCTACTATGGACCCATAGGTGAACCCAACTACACCCTTAACTTGACTGTTGCCAGCAGTCCCACCACTAGTACCACTACTGCTAGGGGCACTAGAGCTTGATGTATTAGTGGTGGTAGGCTCAGGGGGTTTACCTGGACAGGACTTATCCCCTGGCATATGGCCTCTATTATTACACACAAAGCACCAAGGCTTTTTAAATTGTGTAGGTTGAGAAGAAGAGGAAGAATTTGTTTTATCCCCACCCCCTGAAGAGTGTTTAAGATTTGAAGTGGGATCTTTGGTTTTACCCTTATCCCCATGCTTATCTTGAGATTTTTCACCATCTTTCTTCTTATTGTTCTCTTTGTCACCCCCTGTATGAACTTTTCTGTTCACCCTTGTTCTGACCCATTTGTCTGCCTTTTTTCCCAATTCTTGGGGAGAGGTCAGATCAGAGTCCACCAAGTACTGGTGCAACAAATCAGACACACAATTATTAAGAATATGCTCTCTCAGGATCAAGTTATACAGGCTGTCATAATCAGTAACTTTACTGCCATGTAACCACCCCTCCAAGGCCTTCACTGAATGGTCAATGAAATCAACCCAGTCTTGTGAAGTCTCCTTTTTGGTCTCTCTGAACTTTATCCTGTATTGTTCAGTGGTTAAGCCATAACCATCCAGGAGTGCATTCTTAAGAACTTTGTAATCATTGGCTTCACTTTATTTCACAGTAAGGAGCCTATCCCTACCTTTTCCACTAAATGATAGCCATAGGATAGCAGCCCACTGCCTTTGAGGGACATCCTGTACAGCACAGGCCCTCTCAAGTGCAGCAAACCACTTGTTAATGTCATCCCCCTCCTTATAAGGGGGAACTATCTTGTGCAGATTCCTGGAATCATGCTCTTTTGCAGGATGACTATGGGGAATACTGCTGCTGCCACCATGGGTTTCTAAACCCAACTTCTGTCTTTCCTTCTCTAATTCTAAAGACTGTCTATCCAAATCCAGCTGTTGCTTTTTAAGCTTCAGTCTGGTTTGTTCCACTCTCAACTTATTGAGTTCCCTTTCTAACAATCTGTCATCAGGGTTGGTGGGAGGGACATTCCTAGACACAGAGGTATGATGGGAATGAACAGAAGGAGACCTGTCCCTTACAGAGGGCACCCTAACAGCTTGGCTGACAGTGTAATGTGAGAGCACATCATCTGTATGATGTGACTCCACCTCAGTAACAACTATGCTAGACTGTCTAGTAATGGGCAGGCTCAGAAGTTTCTTTCCTGAATCTTTTCCTGAGGGAGTCCCTGGATCAGATTGGGAACCATTAGCTAGTTTTTCAACAGATGGGGCACTTTTAGCCTTATCTTGTTCTCTAAGCATGTTAAGTAACAATTCCAAGGAAGGATTCTTCCCTACACTCAAACCTCTCTCTATGCAGAGACTCCTTGCTCCTTTCCAGCTAAGGTGATCATATGCAATTTTGGACCGATCAACATTTTGGCCTGTGCCAGACTGTAGGAGGCTGGACTTGCTTGTAGTGAGTACCAAGGGGTACTTGCACCTTGCACCAGGCCCAGTTATCCCTTATTGGTGTATAGGGTGTCTAGCAGCTTAGGCTGATAGATAATGGTAGCTTAGCAGAGCAGCTTAGGCTGAACTAGGAGACGTGTGAAGCTACTACAGTACCACTTAGTGTCATATGCACAATATCATAAGAAAACACAATACACAGTTATACTAAAAATAAAGGTACTTTATTTTTATGACAATATGCCAAAGTATCTTAGAGTGTACCCTCAGTGAGAGGATAGGAAATATACACAAGATATATATACACAATAGCAAAAATATGCAGTATAGTCTTAGAAAACAGTGCAAACAATGTATAGTTACAATAGGATGCAATGGGGAAACATAGGGATAGGGGCAACACAAACCATATACTCCAAAAGTGGAATGCGAACCACGAATGGACCCCAAACCTATGTGACCTTGTAGAGGGTCGCTGGGACTATTAGAAAATAGTGAGAGTTAGAAAAATAACCCTCCCCAAGACCCTGAAAAGTGAGTGCAAAGTGCACTAAAGTTCCCCTAAGGACAAAGAAGTCGTGTTAGAGGAATAATGCAGGAAAGACACAAACCAGCAATGCAACAACTGTGGATTTCCAATCTAGGGTACCTGTGGAACAAGGGGACCAAGTCCAAAAGTCACAAGCAAGTCGGAGATAGGCAGATGCCCAGGAAATGCCAGCTGCGGGTGCAAAGAAGCTTCGACTGGACAGAAGAAGCTGAGGTTTCTGCAGGAACGAAAAGGGCTAGAGACTTTCCCTTTGGTGGACGGATCCCTCTCGTCTTGGAGAGTCGTGCAGAAGTGTTTTCCCGCCGGAAGGACGCCAACAAGCATTGCTAGTCGCAAATCGTGCGTTTGGCGTTTTTGGACGCTGCCGGGGCCCAGGAGGGACCAGGAGGTCGCAAATTGGACCTGAAGAGAGAGGGGACGTCGAGCAAGACAAAGAGCTCTCACTGAAGCAGGTAGCACCCGGAGAAGTGCCAGAAACAGGCACTACGAGGATGCGTGAAACGGTGCTCGCTGAAGTTGCACAAAGGAGTCCCACGTCGCCGGAGGCCAACTTAGAAAGTCGTGCAATGCAGGTTAGAGTGCCGTGGACCCAGGCTTGGCTGTGCACAAAGGATTTCTGCCGGAAGTGCACAGGGGCCGGAGTAGCTGCAAAGTCGCGGTTCCCAGCAATGCAGCCCAGCGAGGTGAGGCAAGGACTTACCTCCACCAAGCTTGGGCTGAAGAGTCACTGGACTGTGGGGGTCACTTGGACAGAGTCGCTGGATTCAAGGGACCTCGCTCGTCGTGCTGAGAGGAGACCCAAGGGACCGGTAATGCAGCTTTTTGGTGCCTGCGGTTGCAGGGGGAAGATTCCGTCGACCCACGGGAGATTTCTTCGGAGCTTCTAGTGCAGAGAGGAGGCAGACTACCCCCACAGCATGCACAAGCAGGAAAACAGTCGAGAAGGCGGCAGGATCAGCGTTACAGAGTTGCAGTAGTCGTCTTCGCTACTATGTTGCAGGTTTGCAGGCTTCCAGCGCGGTCAGCAGTCGTTTCCTTATCAGAAGGTGAAGAGAGAGATGCAGAGGAACTCGGCTGAGCTCATGCATTCGTTATCTAAAGTTTCCCCAGAGACAGAGACCCTAAATAGCCAGAAAAGAGGGTTTGGCTACCTAGGAGAGAGGATAGGCTACTAACACCTGAAGGAGCCTATCAGCAGGAGTCTCTGACGTCACCTGGTGGCACTGGCCACTCAGAGCAGTCCAGTGTGCCAGCAGCACCTCTGTTTCCAAGATGGCAGAGGTCTGGAGCACACTGGAGGAGCTCTGGACACCTCCTAGGGGAGGTGCAGGTCAGGGGAGTGGTCACTCCCCTTTCCTTTGTCCAGTTTCGCGCCAGAGCAGGGGCTAAGGGGTCCCTGAACCGGTGTAGACTGGCTTATGCAGAATTGGGCACCTCTGTGCCCAACAAAGCATTTCCAGAGGCTGGGGGAGGCTACTCCTCCCCTGCCTTCACACCATTTTCCAAAGGGAGAGGGTGTCACACCCTCTCTCAGAGGAAGTTCTTTGTTCTGCCATCCTGGGCCAGGCCTGGCTGGACCCCAGGAGGGCAGCTGCCTGTCTGAGGGGTTGGCAGCAGCAGCAGCTGCAGTGAAACCCCAGGAAGGGCAGTTTGGCAGTACCAGGGTCTGTGCTACAGACCACTGGGATCATGGGATTGTGCCAACCATGCCAGGATGGTATAGAGGGGGCAATTCCATGATCATAGACATGTTACATGGCCATATTCGGAGTTACCATTGTGAAGCTACATATAGGTAGTGACCTATATGTAGTGCACGCGTGTAATGGTGTCCCCGCACTCACAAAGTTCAGGGAATTGGCTCTGAACAATGTGGGGGCACCTTGGCTAGTGCCAGGGTGCCCTCACACTAAGTAACTTTGCACCTAACCTTTACCAGGTAAAGGTTAGACATATAGGTGACTTATAAGTTACTTAAGTGCAGTGTAAAATGGCTGTGAAATAACGTGGACGTTATTTCACTCAGGCTGCAGTGGCAGGCCTGTGTAAGAATTGTCAGAGCTCCCTATGGGTGGCAAAAGAAATGCTGCAGCCCATAGGGATCTCCTGGAACCTCAATACCCTGGGTACCTCAGTACCATATACTAGGGAATTATAAGCGTGTTCCAGTAAGCCAATGTAAATTGGTAAAATTGGTCACTAGCCTGTTAGTGACAATTTGAAAGTAATGAGAGAGCATAACCACTGAGTTTCTGGTTAGCAGAGCCTCAGTGAGACAGTTAGGCACCACACAGGGAACATATACATGCACACCTATGAGCACTGGGGCCCTGTGTGACAGGGTCCCAGTGACACACACATATAGGCCACAAACCTATGAGCACTGGGGTCCTGACCAGCAGGATCCCAGTGACACATAACAAACATACTGAAAACATAGTGTTTTCACTATGAGCACTGAGGCCTGGCTATCAGGATCCCAGTGAGACAGTGAAAATAGTGACAAACACCCTGACATACACACAAAAACAGGCCAAAAGTGGGGGTAACAAGGCTAGAAAGAGGCTACCTTCTCACACAACCCCCCCCCAAACGAAGGACAATAAGGCTAACCTTGGCCAGTTGAGACTTTATTGTCTAAGTGGTGATAAGTAGAGAGTAGCTCTGCAATAGACTGGTTACTCCCTTTATCATCCACTATATGGTTACTTCCCTGTGGGGATGTAAACCACCCTGTTTGAAGTTTTTTAGCTAAGCAACAATGTGAAGATGTATTTTCAGAGTTTCTATCAGTAAGTTTTAGTTTAGAGCAGTGGGAATTGTCCACTGAACCTATTTGTAGTGATGGAAATGCCAGACAGGGATGCTGTCTCAGAAAAGCCATAGCTGGGCAAAAACTTTGTCCATCTGGCTGGAAGAGAGAACAGGGATGCTGTTTCTCTTGAGTTGGAGCAGGGCAGGGATGCTGTCCTATGAGCTCCACACTAGGGCAGGGATGCTGTCCTAAGTGTTGTGAGGTAGTGCAGGGTTTCTGCACTAAAGTTTCTCTGGGAGGGTTGGAGGGATGCTCCATGTTAACTAAAATGGTGCTGTTTTTCTCACCAATGTTAGTTATCCCACAGAGAGGTACTTCCACCTCAGGGAGTCCAGCTTTGCCAGCTGATGATTCCCTTGGAACAGGTGCCACCCCAGGAGAGGTTTCTCCCACCACAGGAATAGTATCCTGAATGGTAGGGTGGTTAGGGGATACTGTGATACCCTTTTTACCTGTTGATGGAGAGGGATCCTGAGTTTTCAGGCCTTCTCTCCTTTGCTTTTTCATTTCACTTGAAATGAGAGGGAACAATTCCTCAGGGATGCCCAGCATGGCTGCATGGGCATAAAACTCTACATCAGCCCAACCTGAGGCCTCTAGGTCATTACCTAAGAGACAGTCTACAGGTAAGCTAGGTGATACCACCACCTGCTTAGGGCCAGTAACTCCACCCCAACTAAACTGAATTATAGCTAAGGGAAGAAACTTAGTGGAGGTATGGACATCAATAATTTTATACTGTTGTCCAATGATGTGTTGATCAGGGTGCACTAGGTTTTCAGTCACCAAAGTGAAACTGGCACCTGTGTCCCTGTAGGCCAAGGCCTCAACACCATTTATTGAAACTGTCTGCCTGTACTTATCCATTGTAAGGGGACAAGCAGCCAGTGTGGCAAGGCCAGTGCCACTAGGTGTGACAGAAACTGTCTTGGGACTGACTACCCCAGTTTCTACTATGGACCCATAAGTGAACCCAACTACACCCTTTGCTTGACTGTTGCCAGCAGTCCCACCACTAGTACCACTACTGCTAGGGGCACTAGAGCTTGATGTATTAGTGGTGGTAGGCTCAGGGGGTTTACCTGGACAGGAGTTATCCCCTGGCCTATGGCCTCTATTTTTACACACAAAGCACCAAGGCTTTTTAATGTGTGCAGGTTGGGAAGAAGAGGAAGAATTTGTTTTATCCTCACCCTCTGAAGAGTGTTTAAGATTTGAAGTGGGATCTTTGGTTTTACCCTTATCCCCATGCTTATCTTGAGATTTTTCACCATCTTTCTTCTTATTGCCATCTTTGTCACCCCCTGTATGAACTTTTCTGTTCACCCTTGTTCTGACCCATTTGTCTGCCTTCTTTCCCAATTCTTGGGGAGAGGTCAGATCAGAGTCTACCAGGTACTGGTGCAACAAATCAGACACACAATTATTAAGTATATGCTCTCTCAGGATTGTGTTATACAGGCTTTCATAATCAGTAACTTTACTGCCATGTAACCACCCCTCCAAGGCCTTCACTGAATGGTCAATGAAATCAACCCAGTCTTGTGAAGACTCCTTTTTGGTCTCTCTGAACTTTATCCTGTACTGTTCAGTGGTTAAGCCATAACCATCCAGGAGTGCATTCTTAAGAACTGTAAAATTATTGGCATCATTTTCTTTCACAGTAAGGAGCCTATCCCTACCTTTTCCACTAAATGATAGCCATAGGATAGCAGCCCACTGCCTTTGAGGGACATCCTGTACAACACAGGCCCTCTCAAGTGCAGCAAACCACTTGTTAATGTCATCCCCCTCCTTATAAGGGGGAACTATCTTGTGCAGATTCCTGGAATCATGCTCTTTTGCAGGATGACTATGGGGAATACTGCTGCTGCCACCATGGGTATCTAAACCCAACTTCTGTCTTTCCTTCTCTAATTCAAAAGACTGTCTATCCAAATCCAGCTGTTGCTTTTTAAGCTTCAGTCTGGTTTGTTCCACCCTCAACTTATTGAGTTCCCTCTCTAACATTCTGTCATCAGGGTTGGTGGGAGGGACATTTCTAGAAACAGAGCTATGATGGGAATGAACAGAAGGAGACCTGTCCCTTACAGAAGCCACCCTAACAGCTTCGTTTACAGAAACATTACTACCAGTATGGTGAGAATAAATGCTTTTGCTATGATGTGAGACAACACTATTTATTTGGTGTGGCTCATCATCATTACCATCTATGCTAGATTGTCTAGTAATGGGCAGGCTAGGAAGTTTCTTTCCTGAATCTTTTCCTGGGGGAGTCCCTGAATCAGATTGGGAACTATTAGGTACTTTTTCAACAGATGGGGCACCTATGGCCTTATCCTGTTCTCTAAGCATGTTAAGTAACAGTTCCAAGGAAGGATTTTTCCCTACACTCAAACCTCTCTCTATACAGAGACTCCTTGCTCTTTTCCAGCTAAGGTTGTCATATGCAAGTTTGGACAGATCAACACTTTGGCCTGTGCCAGATATTTTTTAGAGAGAGTTAAAGTGATAGAAAAAGAGAAAAAAGTTTTCAGAACTTTTTGGAAAGACAGAACAAACTTTTTAAACTTTTAAGAACTTTTTGAAAGTTTAGAAGTACTTTTCAGCACTTAGAAAAGAGTGAAAAGAGGAAATGCAAAACTTTTTGGCTATGTGTATATACACTGACCTTGTTTTGTATATTTTTCTCTTATGAAAAGTACAATGACAAGAGTGGTAAGTAGTCTCAAGCACTTATCCCACCACTACACAACCAATGTAGGAGGCTGGACTGGCTTGTAGTGAGTACCAAGGGGTACTTGCACCTTGCGCCAGGCCCAGTTATCCCTTATTAGTGTATAGGGTGTCTAGCAGCTTAGGCTGATAGATAATGGTAGCTTAGCAGAGCAGCTTAGGCTGAACTAGGAGACGTGTGAAGCTACTACAGTACCACTTAGTGTCATATGCACAATATCATAAGAAAACACAATACACAGTTATACTAAAAATAAAGGTACTTTATTTTTATGACAATATGCCAAAGTATCTTAGAGTGTACCCTCAGTGAGAGGATAGGAAATATACACAAGATATATATACACAATAGCAAAAATATGCAGTATAGTCTTAGAAAACAGTGCAAACAATGTATAGTTACAATAGGATGCAATGGGGAAACATAGGGATAGGGGCAACACAAACCATATACTCCAAAAGTGGAATGCGAACCACGAATGGACCCCAAACCTATGTGACCTTGTAGAGGGTCGCTGGGACTATTAGAAAATAGTGAGAGTTAGAAAAATAACCCTCCCCAAGACCCTGAAAAGTGAGTGCAAAGTGCACTAAAGTTCCCCTAAGGACAAAGAGGTCGTGTTAGAGGAATAATGCAGGAAAGACACAAACCAGCAATGCAACAACTGTGGATTTCCAATCTAGGGTACCTGTGGAACAAGGGGACCAAGTCCAAAAGTCACAAGCAAGTCGGAGATGGGCAGATGCCCAGGAAATGCCAGCTGCGGGTGCAAAGAAGCTTCGACTGGACAGAAGAAGCTGAGGTTTCTGCAGGAACAAAAAGGGCTAGAGACTTCCCCTTTGGTGGACGGATCCCTCTCGCCTTGGAGAGTCGTGCAGAAGTGTTTTCCCGCCGGAAGGAGGCCAACAAGCCTTGCTAGTTGCAAATCGTACGTTTGGCGTTTTTGGACGCTGCCGGAGCCCAGGAGGGACCAGGAGGTCGCAAATTGGACCTGAAGAGAGAGGGGACGTCGTGCAAGACAAAGAGCCCTCACTAAAGCAGGTAGCTCCCGGAGAAGTGCCAGAAACAGGCACTACGAGGATGCATGAAACGGTGCTTGCCGAAGTTGCACAAAGGAATCACACGTCGCCGGAGACCAACTTAGAAAGTTGTGCAATGCAGGTTAGAGTGCCGTGGACCCAGGCTTGGCTGTGCACAAAGGATTTCCGCCGGAAGTGCACAGGGGCCGGAGTAGCTGCAAAGTCGCGGTTCCCAGCAATGCAGCCCAGCGAGGTGAGGCAAGGACTTACCTCCACCAAACTTGGGCTGAAGAGTCACTGGACTGTGGGGGTCACTTGGACAGAGTCGCTGGATTCGAGGGACCTCGCTCGTCGTGCTGAGAGGAGACCCAAGGGACCGGTAATGCAGCTTTTTGGTGCCTGCGGTTGCAGGGGGAAGATTCCGTCGACCCACGGGAGATTTCTTCGGAGCTTCTGGTGCAGAGAGGAGGCAGACTACCCCCACAGCATGCACAAGCAGGAAAACAGTCGAGAAGGCGGCAGGATCAGCGTTACAGAGTTGCAGTAGTCGTCTTTGCTACTATGTTGCAGGTTTGCAGGCTTCCAGCGCGGTCAGCAGTCGTTTCCTTATCAGAAGGTGAAGAGAGAGATGCAGAGGAACTCGGCTGAGCTAATGCATTCGTTATCTGCCGTTTCCCCAGAGACAGAGACCCTAAATAGCCAGAAAAGAGGGTTTGGCTACCTAGGAGAGAGGATAGGCTACTAACACCTGAAGGAGCCTATCAGCAGGAGTCTCTGACGTCACCTGGTGGCACTGGCCACTCAGAGCAGTCCAGTGTGCCAGCAGCACCTCTGTTTCCAAGATGGCAGAGGTCTGGAGCACACTGGAGGAGCTCTGGACACCTCCCAGGGGAGGTGCAGGTCAGGGGAGTGGTCACTCCCCTTTCCTTTGTCCAGTTTCGCGCCAGAGCAGGTGCTAAGGGGTCCCTGAACCGGTGTAGACTGGCTTATGCAGAATTGGGCACCTCTGTGCCCAACAAAGCATTTCCAGAGGCTGGGGGAGGCTACTCCTCCCCTGCCTTCACACCATTTTCCAAAGGGAGAGGGTGTCACACCCTCTCTCAGAGGAAGTTCTTTGTTCTGCCATCCTGGGCCAGGCCTGGCTGGACCCCAGGAGGGCAGCTGCCTGTCTGAGGGGTTGGCAGCAGCAGCAGCTGCAGTGAAACCCCAGGAAGGGCAGTTTGGCAGTACCAGGGTCTGTGCTACAGACCACTGGGATCATGGGATTGTGCCAACCATGCCAGGATGGTATAGAGGGGGCAATTCCATGATCATAGACATGTTACATGGCCATATTCGGAGTTACCATTGTGAAGCTACATATAGGTAGTGACCTATATGTAGTGCACGCGTGTAATGGTGTCCCCGCATTCACAAAGTTCAGGGAATTGGCTCTGAACAATGTGGGGGCACCTTGGCTAGTGCCAGGGTGCCCTCACACTAAGTAACTTTGCACCTAATCTTTACCAGGTAAAGGTTAGACATATAGGTGACTTATAAGTTACTTAAGTGCAGTGTAAAATGGCTGTGAAATAACGTGGACGTTATTTCACTCAGGCTGCAGTGGCAGGCCTGTGTAAGAATTGTCAGAGCTCCCTATGGGTGGCAAAAGAAATGCTGCAGCCCATAGGGATCTCCTGGAACCCCAATACCCTGGGTACCTCAGTACCATATACTAGGGAATTATAAGGGTGTTCCAGTAAGCCAATGTAAATTGGTAAAATTGGTCACTAGCCTGTTAGTGACAATTTGAAAGTAATGAGAGAGCATAACCACTGAGGTTCTGGTTAGCAGAGCCTCAGTGAGACAGTTAGGCACCACACAGGGA
The DNA here is from genome assembly GCF_031143425.1 of Pleurodeles waltl. NCBI lineage: Eukaryota > Metazoa > Chordata > Amphibia > Caudata > Salamandridae > Pleurodeles > Pleurodeles waltl. The sequence continues at coordinate 9,452,907 of NC_090442.1, read as the reverse complement.
ACATATACATGCACACCTATGAGCACTGGGGCCCTGTGTGACAGGGTCCCAGTGACACATACATATAGGCCACAAACCTATGAGCACTGGGGTCCTGACCAGCAGGATCCCAGTGACACATAACAAACATACTGAAAACATAGTGTTTTCACTATGAGCACTGAGGCCTGGCTATCAGGATCCCAGTGAGACAGTGAAAATAGTGACAAACACCCTGACATACACTCAAAAACAGGCCAAAAGTGGGGGTAACAAGGCTAGAAAGAGGCTACCTTCTCACACAGACATTTTTAGAGAGAGTTAAAGTGATAGAAAAAGAGAAAAAAGTTTGTCAGAGCTTTTTAGAAAGACAGAAAAAAACTTTTTAAACTTTTAAGAACTTTTTGAATGTTTAGAAGTACTTTTCAGCACTTTAGAAAAGAGTGAAAAGAGGAAATGCAAAACTTTTTAGTTATGTGTACACACACTGAACTTGTTTTGTATATTTTTCTCTTATGAAAAGTACAATAACAAGAGTGGTAAGTAGTCTCAAAGCACTTCTCCCACCACTGCACAACCAATGCAGGAGGCTGGACTGGCTTGTAGTGAGTACCAAGGGGTACTCGCACCTTGCACCAGGCCCAGTTATCCCTTATTAGTGTATAGGGTGTCTAGCAGCATAGGTTGATAGATAATGGTAGCTTAGCAGAGCAGCTTAGGCTGAACTAGGAGACGAGTGAAGCTCCTACAGTACCACTAGTGTCCCTTGCACAATATCATAAGAAAACACAATACACAGTTATACTAAAAATAAAGGTACTTTATTTTTATGACAATATGCCAAAGTATCTCAGAGTGTACCCTCAGTGAGAGGATAGGAAATATACACAAGATATATGTACACAATACCAAAAATATGCAGTATAGTCTTAGAAAACAGTGCAAACAATGTATAGTTACAATAGGATGCAATGGGGACACATAGGGATAGGGGCAACACAAACCATACACTCCAAAAGTGGAATGCGAACCACGAATGGACCCCAAACCTATGTGACCTTGTAGAGGGTCGCTGAGACTATTAGAAAATAGTGAGGGTTAGAAAAATAACCCACCCCAAGACCCTGAAAAGTGAGTGCAAAGTGCACTAAAGTTCCCCAAAGGACAAAGAAGTCGTGATAGGGGAATACTGCAGGAAAGACACAAACCAGCAATGCAACAACAATGGATTTCCAGTCGAGGGTACCAGTGGAACAAGGGGACCAAGTCCAAAAGTCACAATCAAGTCGGAGATGGGCAGATGCCCAGGAAATGCAAGCTGTGGGTGCAAAGAAGCTTCTACTGGACAGAAGAAGCTAAGGTTTCTGCAGGAACGACAAGGGCTAGAGACTTCCCCTTTGGAGGACGGATCCCTCACGCCGTGGAGAGTCGTGCAGAAGTATTTTCCCGCCAAAAGACTGCCAACAAGCCTTGCTAGTTGCAAATTGTGCTGTAAGCGTTTTTGGATGCTGCTGTGGCCCAGGAGGGACCAGGATGTCGCAAATTGCGTCAGGAGAGAGAGGGGACGTCGAGCAAGACAAGGAGCCCTCTCAGCAGCAGGTAGCACTCGGAAAAGTGCCAGAAACAGGCACTACAAGGACGTGTGAAACGGTGCTCACCTGAAGTTGCACAAAGGAGTCCCACGTCACCGGAGAAAAACTTAGAAAGTCGTGCAATGCAGGTTAGAGTGCCGTGGACCCAGGCTTGGCTGTGCACAAAGGATTTCCGCCGGAAGGGCACAGCGGCCGGAGTAGCTGCAAAAGTCGCGGTTCCCAGCAATGCAGTCTGGCGTAGAGAGGCAAGGACTTACTTCCACCAAACTTGGACTGAAGAGTCACTGGACTGTGGGGGTCACTTGGACAGAGTTGCTGGATTCGAGGGACCTCGCTCGTCGTGCTGAGAGGAGACCCAAGGGACCGGTAATGCAGCTTTTTGGTGCCTGCGGTTGCAGGGGGAAGATTCCGTCGACCCACGGGAGATTTCTTCGGAGTTTCTAGTGCAGAGAGGAGGCAGACTACCCCCACAGCATGCACCACCAGGAAAACAGTTGAGAAGGCGGCAGGATCAGCGTTACAGAGTTGCAGTAGTCGTCTTTGCTACTATGTTGCAGGTTTGCAGGCTTCCAGCGCGGTCAGCAGTCGATTCCTTGGCAGAAGGTGAAGAGAGAGATGCAGAGGAACTCAGATGAGCTCTTGCATTCATTATCTAAAGTTTCCCCAGAGACAGAGACCCTAAATAGCCAGAAAAGAGGGTTTGGCTACCTAGGAGAGAGGATAGGCTAGCAACACCTGAAGGAGCCTATCAGAAGGAGTCTCTGACGTCACCTGGTGGCACTGACCACTCAGAGCAGTCCAGTGTGCCAGCAGCACCTCTGTTTCCAAGATGGCAGAGGTCTGGAGCACACTGGAGGAGCTCTGGACACCTCCCAGGGGAGGTGCAGGTCAGGGGAGTGGTCACTCCCCTTTCCTTTGTCCAGTTTCGCGCCAGAGCAGGGCTAAGGGGTCCCCTGAACCGGTGTAGACTGGCTTATGCAGAATTGGGCACATCTGTGCCCAAGAAAGCATTTCCAGAGGCTGGGGGAGGCTACTCCTCCCCTGCCTTCACACCATTTTCCAAAGGGAGAGGGTGTAACACCTTCTCTCAGAGGAAGTCCTTTGTTCTGCCATCCTGGGACAAGCCTGGCTTGACCCCAGGAGGGCAGAAACCTGTCTGAGGGGTTGGCAGCAGCTGCAGTGAAACCCCAGGAAAGGCAGTTTGGCAGTACCAGGGACTGTGCTACATACCACTGGGATCATGGGATTGTGCCAACTATGCCAGGATGGCATAGAGGGGGCAATTCCATGATCATAGACATGTTACATGGCCATATTCGGAGTTACCATTGTGAAGCTACATATAGGTAGTGACCTATATGTAGTGCACGCATGCAATGGTGTCCCCGCACTCACAAAGTCCGGGGAATTGGCCCTGAACAATGTGGGGGCACCTTGGCTAGTGCCAGGGTGCCCTCACACTAAGTAACTTTGCACCTAACCTTTACCAGGTAAAGGTTAGACATATAGGTGACTTATAAGTTACTTAAGTGTAGTGTAAAATGGCTGTGAAATAACGTGGACGTTATTTCACTCAGGCTGCAGTGGCAGGCCTGTGTAAGAATTGTCAGAGCTCCCTATGGGTGGCAAAAGAAATGCTGCAGCCCATAGGGATCTCCTGGAACCCCAATACCCTGGGTACCTTAGTACCATATACTAGGGAATTATAAGGGTGTTCCAGTAAGCCAATGTAAATTGGTAAAATTGGTCACTAGCCTGTTAGTGACAATTTAGAAAGAAATGAGAGAGCATAACCACTGAGGTTCTGGTTAGCAGAGCCTCAGTGAGACAGTTAGGCATCACACAGGGAACACATACATATAGGTCACAAACTTATGAGCACTGGGGTCCTGGCTAGCAGGGTCCCAGTGACACATAACAAACATACGGAAAACATACGGTTTTCACTATGAGCACTGGGCCCTGGCTGGCAGGATCCCAGTGAGACAGTGAAAAAAAACCCTGACATACACTCACAAACAGGCCAAAAGTTGGGGTAATAAGGCTAGAAAGAGGCTACTTTCTCACACAACCCCCCCCCCCCAAACGAAGGACAATAAGGCTAACCTTGGCCAGTTGAGACTTTATTGTCTAAGTGGTGATAAGTAGAGAGTAGCTCTGCAATAGACTGGTTACTCCCTTTATCATCCACTATATGGTTACTTCCCTGTGGGCATGTAACCCACCCTGTTTGAAGTTTTGTAGCTAGGCAACAATGTGAAGATGTATTTTCAGAGTTTCTATCAGTAAGTTTTAGTTTAGAGCAGTGGGAATTGTCCACTGAACCTATTTGTAATGATGGAAATGCCAGACAGAGATGCTGTCTCAGTAAAGCCATAGCTAGGCAATAATTTTGTCCATATGGCTGGAAGAGAGAACAGGGATGCTGTTTCTCTTGATTTGGAGCAGGGCAGGGATGCTGTCCTATGAGCTCCACACTAAGGCAGGGATGCTGTCCTAAGTGTTGTGAGGTAGTGCAGGGTTTCTGCACTAAAGTTTCTCTGGGAGGGTTGGAGGGATGCTCCATGTTAACTAAAATGGTGCTCTTTTTCTCATCAATGTTAGTTATCCCACAGAGAGGTACTTCTACCTCAGGGAGTACAGTTTTGCCAACTGATGATTCCCTTGGAACAGGTGCCACCCCAGGAGAGGTTTTTCTCACCACAGGAATGGTATCCTGAATGGTAGGGTGGTTAGGGGATACTGTGATACCCTTTTTACCTGTTGATGGAGAGGGATCCTGAGTTTTCAGGTTTTCTCTCCTTTGCTTTTTCATTTTAGTAGAAAAGAGAGGGAACAATTCCTCTGGGATGCCCAGCATGGCTGCATGGGCATAAAACTCTACATCAGCCCAACCTGAGGCCTCTAGGTCATTACCTAAGAGACAGTCTACAGGTAAGCTAGGTGATACCACCACCTGCTTAGGGCCAGTAACTCCACCCCAACTAAACTGAATTATAGCTAAGGGAAGAAACTTAGTGGAGTTATGGACATCAATAATCTTATACTGTTGTCCAATGATGTGTTGTTCAGGATGCACTAGGTTTTCAGTCACCAAAGTGATACTGGCACCTGTGTCCCTGTAGGCCAAGGCCTGAACACCATTTATTGAAACTGTCTGCCTGTACTTATCCATTGTAAGGGGACAAGCAGCCAGTGTGGCAAGGCCAATGCCACTAGGTGTGACAGAAACTGTCTTGGGACTGACTACCCCAGTTTCTACTATGGACCCATAAGTGAACCCAACTACACCCTTAACTTGACTGTTGCCAGCAGTCCCACCACTAGTACCACTACTGCTAGGGGCACTAGAGCTTGATGTATTAGTGGTGGTAGGCTCAGGGGGTTTACCTGGACAGGACTTATCCCCTGGCCTATGGCCTCTATTATTACACACAAAGCACCAAGGCTTTTTAAATTGTGTAGGTTGAGAAGAAGAGGAAGAATTTGTTTTATCCCCACCCCCTGAAGAGTGTTTAAGATTTGAAGTGGGATCTTTGGTTTTACCCTTATCCCCATGCTTATCTTGAGATTTTTCACCATCTTTCTTCTTATTGTTCTCTTTGTCACCCCCTGTATGAACTTTTCTGTTCACCCTTGTTCTGACCCATTTGTCTGCCTTCTTTCCCAATTCTTGGGGAGAGGTCAGATCAGAGTCCACCGAGTACTGGTGCAACAAATCAGACACACAATTATTAAGAATATGCTCTCTCAGGATCAAGTTATACAGGCTGTCATAATCAGTAACTTTACTGCCATGTAACCACCCCTCCAAGGCCTTCACTGAATGGTCAATGAAATCAACCCAGTCTTGTGAAGACTCCTTTTTGGTCTCTCTGAACTTTATCCTGTATTGTTCAGTGGTTAAGCCATAACCATCCAGGAGTGCATTCTTAAGAACTTTGTAATCATTGGCTTCACTTTCTTTCACAGTAAGGAGCCTATCCCTACCTTTTCCACTAAATGATAGCCATAGGATAGCAGCCCACTGCCTTTGAGGGACATCCTGTACAGCACAGGCCCTCTCAAGTGCAGCAAACCACTTGTTAATGTCATCCCCCTCCTTATAAGGGGGAACTATCTTGTGCAGATTCCTGGAATCATGCTCTTTTCCAGGATGACTATGGGGAATACTGCTGCTGCCACCATGGGTTTCTAAACCCAACTTCTGTCTTTCCTTCTCTAATTCTAAAGACTGTCTATCCAAATCCAGCTGTTGCTTTTTAAGCTTCAGTCTGGTTTGTTCCACTCTCAACTTATTGAGTTCCCTTTCTAACAATCTGTCATCAGGGTTGGTGGGAGGGACATTCCTAGACACAGGGGTATGATGGGAATGAACAGAAGGAGACCTGTCCCTTACAGAGGGCACCCTAACAGCTTGACTGACAGTGTAATGTGAGAGCACATCATCTGTATGATGTGACTCCACCTCAGTAACAACTATGCTAGACTGTCTAGTAATGGGCAGGCTCAGAAGTTTCTTTCCTGAATCTTTTCCTGGGGGAGTCCCTGGATCAGATTGGGAACCATTAGCTACTTTTTCAACAGATGGGGCACTTTTAGCCTTATCTTGTTCTCTAAGCATGTTAAGTAACAATTCCAAGGAAGGATTCTTCCCTACACTCAAACCTCTCTCTATGCAGAGACTCCTTGCTCCTTTCCAGCTAAGGTGATCATATGCAATTTTGGACAGATCAACATTTTGGCCTGTGCCAGACATTTTTAGAGAGAGTTAAAGTGATAGAAAAAGAGAAAAAAGTTTGTCAGAGCTTTTTAGAAAGACAGAAAAAAACTTTTAAAACTTTTAAGAACTTTTTGAAAGTTTAGAAGTACTTTTCAGCACTTTAGAAAAGAGTGAAAAGAGGAAATGCAAAACTTTTTAGTTATGTGTACACACACTGAACTTGTTTTGTATATTTTTCTCTTATGAAAAGTACAATGACAAGAGTGGTAAGTAGTCTCAAAGCACTTCTCCCACCACTGCACAACCAATGTAGGAGGCTGGACTGGCTTGTAGTGAGTACCAAGGGGTACTTGCACCTTGCACCAGGCCCAGTTATCCCTTATTAGTGTATAGGGTGTCTAGCAGCATAGGTTGATAGATAATGGTAGCTTAGCAGAGCAGCTTAGGCTGAACTAGGAGACGAGTGAAGCTCCTACAGTACCACTAGTGTCACTTGCACAATATCATAAGAAAACACAATACACAGTTATACTAAATATAAAGGTACTTTATTTTTATGACAATATGCCAAAGTATCTCAGAGTGTACCCTCAGTGAGAGGATAGGAAATATACACAAGATATATGTACACAATACCAAAAATATGCAGTATAGTCTTAGAAAACAGTGCAAACAATGTATAGTTACAATAGGATGCAATGGGGACACATAGGGATAGGGGCAACACAAACCATACACTCCAAAAGTGGAATGCGAACCACGAATGGACCCCAAACCTATGTGACCTTGTAGAGGGTCGCTGAGACTATTAGAAAATAGTGAGGGTTAGAAAAATAACCCACCCCAAGACCCTGAAAAGTGAGTGCAAAGTGCACTAAAGTTCCCCAAAGGACAAAGAAGTCGTGATAGGGGAATACTGCAGGAAAGATACAAACCAGCAATGCAACAACAATGGATTTCCAGTCGAGGGTACCAGTGGAACAAGGGGACCAAGTTCAAAAGTCACAATCAAGTCGGAGATGGGCAGATGCCCAGGAAATGCCAGCTGTGGGTGCAAAGAAGCTTCTACTGGACAGAAGAAGCTAAGGTTTTTGCAGGAACGACAAGGGCTAGAGACTTCCCCTTTGGAGGACGGATCCCGCACGCCGTGGAGAGTCGTGCAGAAGTATTTTCCCGCCAAAAGACCGCCAACAAGCCTTGCTAGCTGCCAATTGTGCCTTAAGCGTTTTTGGATGCTGCTGTGGCCCAGGAGGGACCAGGATGTCGCAAATTGCGTCAGGAGAGAGAGGGGACAGCGAGCAAGACAAGGAACCCTCTCAGCAGCAGGTAGCACCCGTAGAAGTGCCAGAAACAGGCACTACGAAGATGCGTGAAACAGTGCTCACCTGAAGTTGCACAAAGGAGTCCCACGTCGCAGGAGACCAACTTAGAAAGTCGTGCAATGCAGGTTAGCGTGCCGTGGACCCAGGCTTGGCTGTGCACAAAGGATTTCCGCCGGAAGGGCACAGAGGCCGGAGTAGCTGCAAAAGTCGCGGTTCCCAGCAATGCAGTCTGGCGTAGGGAGGCAAGGACTTACCTCCACCAAACTTGAACTGAAGAGTCTCTGGACCATGGGGGTCAGTTGGACAGAGTTGCTGGATTCAAGGGACCTCGTTAGTCGTGCTGAGAGGAGACCCAAGGGACCGGAAATGCAGCTTTTTGGTGCCTGCGGTTGCAGGGGGAAGATTCCGTTGACCCACGGGAGATTTCTTCGGAGTTTCTAGTGCAGAGAGGATGCAGACTACCCCTACAGCATGCACCACCAGGAAAACAGTCGAGAAGGCGGCAGGATCAGCCTTACAGAGTTGCAGTAGTCGTCTTAGCTACTTTGTTGCAGTTTTGCAGGCTTCCAGCGCTGTCAGCAGTCGATTCCTTGGCAGAAGGTGAAGAGAGAGATGCAGAGGAACTCGGATGAGCTCTTGCATTCATTATCTAAAGTTTCCCCAGAGACAGAGACCCTAAATAGCCAGAAAAGAGGGTTTGGCTACCTAGGAGAGAGGATAGGCTAGCAACACCTGAAGGAGCCTATCAGAAGGAGTCTCTGACGTCACCTGGTGGCACTGGCCACTCAGAGCAGTCCAGTGTGCCAGAAGCACCTCTGTTTCCAAGATGGCAGAGGTCTGGAGCACACTGGAGGAGCTCTGGACACCTCCCAGAGGAGGTGCAGGTCAGGGGAGTGGTCACTCCCCTTTCCTTTGTCCAGTTTCGCGCCAGAGCAGGGCTAAGGGGTCCCCTGAACCGGTGTAGACTGGCTTATGCAGAATTGGGCACATCTGTGCCCAAGAAAGCATTTCCAGAGGCTGGGGGAGGCTACTCCTCCCCTGCCTTCACACCATTTTCCAAAGGGAGAGGGTGTAACACCCTCTCTCAGAGGAAGTCCTTTGTTCTGCCATCCTGGGACAAGCCTGGCTTGACCCCAGGAGGGCAGAAACCTGTCTGAGGGGTTGGCAGCAGCTGCAGTGAAACCCCAGGAAAGGCAGTTTGGCAGTACCAGGGACTGTGCTACAGACCAGTGGGATCATGGGATTGTGCCAACTATGCCAGGATGGCATAGAGGGGGCAATTCCATGATCATAGACATGTTACATGGCCATATTCGGAGTTACCATTGTGAAGCTACATATAGGTAGTGACCTATATGTAGTGCACGCGTGTAATGGTGTCCCCGCACTCACAAAGTCCGGGGAATTGGCCCTGAACAATGTGGGGGCACCTTGGCTAGTGCCAGGGTGCCCTCACACTAAGTAACTTTGCACCTAACCTTTACCAGGTAAAGGTTAGACATATAGGTGACTTATAAGTTACTTAAGTGTAGTGTAAAATGGCTGTGAAATAACGTGGACGTTATTTCACTCAGGCTGCAGTGGCAGGCCTGTGTAAGAATTGTCAGAGCTCCCTATGGGTGGCAAAAGAAATGCTGCAGCCCATAGGGATCTCCTGGAACCCCAATACCCTGGGTATCTTAGTACCATATACTAGGGAATTATAAGGGTGTTCCAGTAAGCCAATGTAAATTGGTAAAATTGGTGACTAGCCTGTTAGTGACAATTTAGAAAGAAATGAGAGAGCATAACCACTGAGGTTCTGGTTAGCAGAGCCTCAGTGAGACAGTTAGGCATCACACAGGGAACACATACAATAGGTCTCAAACTTATGAGCACTGGGGTCCTGGCTAGCAGGGTCCCAGTGACACATAACAAACATACTGAAAACATAGGGTTTTCACTATGAGCACTGGGCCCTGGCTGGCAGGATCCCAGTGAGACAGTGAAAACACCCTGACATACACTCACAAACAGGCCAAAAGTTGGGGTAATAAGGCTAGAAAGAGGCTACTTTCTCACCCCCCCCCCCCCAAACGAAGGACAATAAGGCTAACCTTGGCCAGTTGAGACTTTATTGTCTAAGTGGTGATAAGTAGAGAGTAGCTCTGCAATAGGCTGGTTACTCCCTTTATCATCCACTATATGGTTACTTCCCTGTGGGGATGTAAACCACCCTGTTTGAAGTTTTTTAGCTAGGCAACAATGTGAAGATGTATTTTCAGAGTTTCTATCAGTAAGTTTTAGTTTAGAGCAGTGGGAATTGTCCACTGAACCTATTTGTAATGATGTAAATGCCAGACAGAGATGCTGTCTCAGTAAAGCCATAGCTGGGCAATAATTTTGTCCATATGGCTGGAAGAGAGAACAGGGATGCTGTTTCTCTTGAGTTGGAGCAGGGCAGGGATGCTGTCCTATGAGCTCCACACTAGGGCAGGGATGCTGTCCTAAGTGTTGTGAGGTAGTGCAGGGTTTCTGCACTAAAGTTTCTCTGGGAGGGTTGGAGGGATGCTCCATGTTAACTAAAATGTTGCTCTTTTTCTCATCAATGTTAGTTATCCCACAGAGAGGTACTTCTACCTCAGGGAGTACAGTTTTGCCAACTGATGATTCCCTTGGAACAGGTGCCACCCCAGGAGAGGTTTCTCCCACCACAGGAATGGTATCCTGAATGGTAGGGTGGTTAGGGGATACTGTGATACCCTTTTTACCTGTTGATGGAGGGGGATCCTGAGTTTTCAGGCCTTCTCTCCTTTGCTTTTTCATTTCAGTAGAAATGAGAGGGAACAATTCCTCAGGGATGCCCAGCATGGCTGCATGGGCATAAAACTCTACATCAGCCCAACCTGAGGCCTCTAGGTCATTAACTAAGAGACAGTCTACAGGTAAGCTAGGTGATACCACCACCTGCTTAGGGCCAGTAACTCCACCCCAACTAAACTGAATTATAGCTAAGGGAAGAAACTTAGTGGAGTTATGGACATCAATAATCTTATACTGTTGTCCAATGATGTGTTGTTCAGGATGCACTAGGTTTTCAGTCACCAAAGTGATACTGGCACCTGTGTCCCTGTAGGCCAAGGCCTCAACACCATTTATTGAAACTGTCTGCCTGTACTTATCCATTGTAAGGGGACAAGCAGCCAGTGTGACAAGGCCAATGCCACTAGGTGTGACAGAAACTGTCTTGGGACTGACTACCCCAGTTTCTACTATGGACCCATAGGTGAACCTAACTACACCCTTAACTTGACTGTTGCCAGCAGTCCCACCACTAGTACCACTACTGCTAGGGGCACTAGAGCTTGATGTATTAGTGGTGGTAGGCTCAGGGGGTTTACCTGGACAGGACTTATCCCCTGGCCTATGGCCTCTATTATTACACACAAAGCACCAAGGCTTTTTAAATTGTGTAGGTTGAGAAGAAGAGGAAGAATTTGTTTTATCCCCACCCCCTGAAGAGTGTTTAAGATTTGAAGTGGGATCTTTGGATTTACCCTTATCCCCATGCTTATCTTGAGATTTTTCACCATCTTTCTTCTTATTGTTCTCTTTGTCACCCCCTGTATGAACTTTTCTGTTCACCCTTGTTCTGACCCATTTGTCTGCCTTCTTTCCCAATTCTTGGGGAGAGGTCAGATCAGAGTCCACCAAGTACTGGTGCAACAAATCAGACACACAATTATTAAGAATATGCTCTCTCAGGATCAAGTTATACAGGCTGTCATAATCAGTAACTTTACTGCCATGTAACCACCTCTCCAAGGCCTTCACTGAATGGTCAATGAAATCAACCCAGTCTTGTGAAGACTCCTTTTTGGTCTATCTGAACTTTATCCTGTATTGTTCAGTGGTTAAGCCATAACCATCCAGGAGTGCATTCTTAAGAACTTTGTAATCATTGGCTTCACTTTCTTTCACAGTAAGGAGCCTATCCCTACCTTTTCCACTAAATGATAGCCATAGGATAGCAGCCCACTGCCTTTGAGGGACATCCTGTACAGCACAGGCCCTCTCAAGTGCAGCAAACCACTTGTTAATGTCATCCCCCTCCTTATAAGGGGGAACTATCTTGTGCAGATTCCTGGAATCATGCTCTTTTGCAGGATGACTATGGGGAATACTGCTGCTGCCACCATGGGTTTCTAAACCCAACTTCTGTCTTTCCTTCTCTAATTCTAAAGACTGTCTATCCAAATCCAGCTGTTGCTTTTTAAGCTTCAGTCTGGTTTGTTCCACTCTCAACTTATTGAGTTCCCTTTCTAACAATCTGTCATCAGGGTTGGTGGGAGGGACATTCCTAGACACAGAGGTATGATGGGAATGAACAGAAGGAGACCTGTCCCTTACAGAGGGCACCCTAACAGCTTGGCTGACAGTGTAATGTGAGAGCACATCATCTGTATGATGTGACTCCACCTCAGTAACAACTATGCTAGACTGTCTAGTAATGGGCAGGCTCAGAAGTTTCTTTCCTGAATCTTTTCCTGGGGGAGTCCCTGGATCATATTGGGAACCATTAGCTACTTTTTCAACAGATGGGGCACTTTTAGCCTTATCTTGTTCTCTAAGCATGTTAAGTAGCAATTCCAAGGAAGGATTCTTCCCTACACTCAAACCTCTCTCTATGCAGAGACTCCTTGCTCCTTTCCAGCTAAGGTGATCATATGCAATTTTGGACAGATCAACATTTTGGCCTGTGTCAGACATTTTTAGAGAGAGTTAAAGTGATAGAAAAAGAGAAAAAAGTTTGTCAGAGCTTTTTAGAAAGACAGAAAAAAACTTTTTAAACTTTTAAGAAGTTTTAGAAAGTTTAGAAGTACTTTTCAGCACTTTAGAAAAGAGTGAAAAGAGGAAATGCAAACCTTTTTAGTTATGTGTACACACACTGAACTTGTTTTGTATATTTTTCTCTTATGAAAAGTACAATGACAAGAGTGGTAAGTAGTCTCAAAGCACTTATCCCACCACTGCACAACCAATGTAGGAGGCTGGACTGGCTTGTAGTGAGTACCAAGGGGTACTTGCACCTTGCACCAGGCCCAGTTATCCCTTATTAGTGTATAGGGTGTCTAGCAGCATAGGCTGATAGATAATGGGAGCTTAGCAGAGCAGCTTAGGCTGAACTAGGAGACGAGTGAAGCTCCTACAGTACCACTAGTGTCACTTGCACAATATCATAAGAAAACACAATACACAGTTATACTAAAAATAAAGGTACTTTATTTTTATGACAATATGCCAAAGTATCTCAGAGTGTACCCTCAGTGAGAGGATAGGAAATATACACAAGATATATGTACACAATACCAAAAATATGCAGTATAGTCTTAGAAAACAGTGCAAACAATGTATAGTTACAATAGGATGCAATGGGGACACAGAGGGATAGGGGCCACACAAACCATACACTCCAAAAGTGGAATGCGAACCACGAATGGACCCCAAACCTATGTGACCATGTAGAGGGTCGCTGGGACTATTAGAAAATAGTGAGGGTTAGAAAAATAACCCACCCCAAGACCCTGAAAAGTGAGTGCAAAGTGCACTAAAGTTCCCCAAAGGACAAAGAAGTCGTGATAGGGGAATACTGCAGGAAAGACACAAACCAGCAATGCAACAACAATGGATTTCCAGTCGAGGGTACCAGTGGAACAAGGGGACCAAGTCCAAAAGTCACAATCAAGTCGGAGATGGGCAGATGCTGAGGAAATGCCAGCTGTGGGTGCAAAGGAGCTTCTACTGGACAGAAGAAGCTGAGGTTTCTGCAGGAACGACAAGGGCTAGAGACTTCCCCTTTGGAGGACGGATCCCTCACGCCGTGGAGAGTCGTGCAGAAGTATTTTCCCGCCGAAAGACCACCAACAAGCCTTGCTAGCTGCAAATCGCGCGGTAAGCGTTTTAGGATGCTGCTGTGGCCCAGGAGGGACCAGGATGTCGCAAATTGCGTCAGGAGAGAGAGGGGACGTCGAGCAAGATAAGGAGCCCTCTCAGCAGCAGGTAGCACCCGGAGAAGTGCCAGAAACAGGCACTATGAGGATGTGTGAAACGGTGCTCACCCGAAGTTGCACAAAGGAGTCCCACCTCGCCGGAGACCAACTTAGAAAGTCGTGCAATACAGGTTAGAGTGCCGTGGACCCAGGCTTGGCTGTGCACAAAGGATTTCCGCCGGAAGTGCACAGAGGCCGGTGTAGCTGCAAAAGTCACGGTTCCCAGCAATGCAGTCTGGCGTGGGAAGGCAAGGACTTACCTCCACCAAACTTGGACTGAAGAGTCACTGGACTGTGGGGGTCACTTGGACACAGTTGCTGGATTCGAGGGACCTCGCTCGTCGTGCTGAGAGGAGACCCAATGGACCGGTAATGCAGCTTTTTGGTGCCTGCGGTTGCAGGGGGAAGATTCCGTCGACCCACGGGAGATTTCTTCGGAGCTTCTAGTGCAGAGAGGAGGCAGACTACCCCCACAGCATGCACCACCAGGAAAACAGTCGAGAAGGCGGCAGGATCAGCGTTACAGAGTTGCAGTAGTCGTCTTAGCTACTTTGTTGCAGTTTTGCAGGCTTTCCAGCGCGGTCAGCAGTCGATTCCTTGGCAGAAGGTGAAGAGAGAGATGCAGAGGAACTCGGATGAGCTCTTGCATTCGTTATCTAAAGTTTCCCCAGAGACAGAGACCCTAAATAGCCAGAAAAGAGGGTTTGGCTACCTAGGAGAGAGGATAGGCTACTAACACCTGAAGGAGCCTATCAGAAGGAGTCTCTGACGTCACCTGGTGGCACTGGCCACTCAGAGCAGTCCAGTGTGCCAGCAGCACCTCTGTTTCCAAGATGGCAGAGGTCTGGAGCACACTTTAGGAGCTCTGGACACCTCCCAGGGGAGGTGCAGGTCAGGGGAGTGGTCACTCCCCTTTCCTTTGTCCAGTTTCGCGCCAGAGCAAGGCTAAGGGGTCCCCTGAACCGGTGTAGACTGGCTTATGCAGAATTGGGCACATCTGTGCCCAAGAAAGCATTTCCAGAGGCTGGGGGAGGCTACTCCTCCCCTGCCTTCACACCATTTTCCAAAGGGAGAGGGTGTAACACCCTCTCTCAGAGGAAGTCCTTTGTTCTGCCATCCTGGGACAAGCCTGGCTTGACCCCAGGAGGGCAGAAACCTGTCTGAGGGGTTGGCAGCAGAATCAGCCGCAGTGAAACCCCAGGAAAGGCAGTTTGGCAGTACCAGGGTCTGTGCTACAGACCACTGGGATCATGGGATTGTGCCAACTATGCCAGGATGGCATAGAGGGGGCAATTCCATGATCATAGACATGTTACATGGCCATATTCGGAGTTACCATTGTGAAGCTACATATAGGTAGTGACCTATATGTAGTGCACACGTGTAATGGTGTCCCCGCACTCACAAAGTCCGGGGAATTGGCCCTGAACAATGTGGGGGCACCTTGGCTAGTGCCAGGGTGCCATCACACTAAGTAACTTTGCACCTAACCTTTACCAGGTAAAGGTTAGACATATAGGTGACTTATAAGTTACTTAAGTGTAGTGTAAAATGGCTGTGAAATAACGTGGACGTTATTTCACTCAGGCTGCAGTGGCAGGCCTGTGTAAGAATTGTCGGAGCTCCCTATGGGTGGCAAAAGAAATGCTGCAGCCCATAGGGATCTCCTGGAACCCCAATACCCTGGGTACCTTAGTACCATATACTAGGGAATTATAAGGGTGTTCCAGTAAGCCAATGTATATTGGTAAAATCCACATCCGGGAACGCGACCCCAGGGTAGGTGCCACTGAGGACATCGGCCACCTGATAAATTTTCGGTGAGCCAGGCAAGAGGCCAGCGTGATCCCATGGAGCCTGTTCTTTAAGTGAAGATGGGCGACTAATAGGAAAGAAAAGCCAGTCCGGTTTAATCTTAGTTAGTGACTGATAACGCCTTGACTGTGAGCGTTAGTCAGCAGGAGTATAGGTATATTGATTTTTTTAGAGTAATTTTTTGATTTAGTAGGTCCTGAAGAAGCGTCACTGGATCCTGTGGGACCATCAGAGACGCGAAACATGTCGACCGCATACTAAGGAGGACTGGATTATTTCCACCATCCTCTACTTTTGAGTGTTTTGCGTGAGTGTCTGAGCATTACCTCTGATTCCACTCCCTACATTCTTTTAACCTTGACCATTTCCCAACAGCAAGCAATAAATCATTGAGTGAGGGATCTGAGCCAATTTTATTTTGCTATCCAGAACCTCAGTGGTTATGCTCTCTCATTTCTTTCCAAATTGTCACTAACAGGCTAGTGACCAATTTCACCAATTCACATTGGCATACTGGAACATCCTTATAATTCCCTAGTGTATGGTACTGAGGTACCCAGGGTATTGGGGTTCCAGAAGAACCCTATGGGCTGCAGCATTTCTTTTGCCACCCATAGGGAGCTCTGACAATTCTTACACAGGCCTGCCACTGCAGCCTGAGTGAAATAATGCACACATTATTTAACGGCCATTTTTCACTGCACTTAAGTAACTTATAAGTCACCTATATGTCTAACCTTTACTTAGTAAAGGTTGGGTGCTAGGTTACTTAGTGTGTGGGCACCCTGGCACTAGCCAAGGTGCTCCCACATAGTTCAGGGCCAATTCCCCGGACTTGGTGAGTGCGGGGACACCCTTATACGCGTGCACTACACATAGGTCACTACCTATGTGTAGCTTCACAATGGTAACTCCGAATATGGCCATGTAACATGTCTAAGATCATGGAATTGCCCCCTCTATGCCATCCTGGCATTGTTGGCACAATCCCATGATCCCACGGGTCTGTAGCTCAGACCCGGGTACTGCCAAACTGCCTTTTCAGGGGTTTCACTGCAGCTGCTGCTGCTGCCAACCCCTCAGACAGGTTTCTGCCCTCCTGGGGTCCAGCCAGGCTTGGCCCAGAAAGGGAGAACAAAGGACTTCCTCAGAGAGAGGGTGTTACACCCTCTCCCTTTGGAAAAAGGTGTTAAGGCAGGGGAGGAGTAGCCTCCCCCAGCCTCTGGAAATGCTTTCATGGGCACAGATGGTGCCCATTTCTGCATAAGCCAGTCTACACCGGTTCAGGGACCCCTCAGCCCTGCTCTGGCGCAAAACTGGACAAAGGAAAGGGGAGTGACCACTCCCCTGACCTGCACCTCCCCTGGGAGGTGCCCAGAGCTCCTCCAGTGTGCTCCAGACCTCTTCCATCTTGGAAACAGAGGTGTTGCTTTCACACTGGACTGCTCTGAGTGGCCAGGGCCAGCAGCTGACGTCAGAGACTCCTTCTGATAGGCTCTTTTAGGTGTTGCTAGCCTATCCTCTCTCCTAAGTAGCGAAACCCTCTTTTCTGGCTATTTAGGGTCTCTGCTTTGGGGAATTCCTTAGATAACGAATGCAAGAGCTCATCAGAGTTCCTCTGCATCTCTCTCTTCACCTTCTGCCAAGGAATCGACTGCTGACCGCGCTGGAAGCCTGCAAAACTGCAACAAAGTAGCAAAGACGACTACTGTAACCCTGTAACGCTGATCCTGTCGCCTTCTCAACTGTTTTCCTGGTGGTGCATGCTGTGGGGGTAGTCTGCCTCCTCTCTGCACTAGAAGCTCGGAATAAATCTCCCGTGGGTCGACGGAATCTTCCCCCTGCAACCGCAGGCACCAAAAAGCTGCATTACCGGTCCCTTGGGTCTCCTCTCAGCACGACGAGCGAGGTCCCTTGAATCCAGCAACTCTGTCCTAGTGACTCCCACAGTCCAGTGACTCTTCAGTCCAAGTTTGGTGGAGGTAAGTCCTTGCCTCCCCACGCCAGACTGCATTGCTGGGAACTGCGTCTTTTGCAGCTACTCCGGCCTCTGTGCACTTCCGGCGGAAATCCTTTGTGCACAGCCAAGCTTGGGTCCCTGGCACTCTAACCTGCATTGCACGACTTTCTAAGTTGTCCTCCGGCGGCGTGGGACTCCTTTGTGCAACTTCGGATGAGCACCATTTCACTCCTCTTTGTAGTGCCTGTTCTGGCACTTCTGTGGGTGCTGCCTGCTTCTGAGAGGGCTCCTTGTCTTGCTCGACGCCTTTTCTGTCCCCAGACGCAACTGGCGACATCCTGGTTCCTCCTGGGCCACAACAGCATCCAAAAACCCTTAACGCATTATTTGCAGCTAGCAAAGCTTGTTGGCGGTCTTTCGGCGGGAAAAGACTTCTGCACGACTCTTCACGACGTGGGACATCCATCCTCCCAAGGGGAAGTTTCTAGCCCTTGTCGTTCCTGCAGAATCCTCAGCTTCTACTGCCTAGTAGCAGCTCCTCTGCACCCCCAGCTGGCATTTCCTGGGCATCTGCCCATCTCCGACTTGCTTGTGACTTTTGGACTTGGTCCCCTTGTTCCACAGGTACCCTAGACTGGAAATCCATCGTTGTTGCATTGCTGGTTTGTGTCTTTCCTGCAGAATTCCCCTATCACGACTTCTGTGCTCTTTGGGGAACTTTAGTGCACTTTGCACTCACTTTTCAGGGTCTTGGGGTGGGCTATTTTTCTAACCCTCACTGTTTTCTTACAGTCCCAGCGACACTCTACAAGGTCACATAGGTTTGGGGTCCATTCGTGGTTCGCATTCCACTTTTGGAGTATATGGTTTGTGTTGCCCCTATCCATATGTGTCCCCATTGCATCCTATTGTAACTATACATTGTTTGCACTGTTTTCTAAGACTATACTGCATATTTTTGGTATTGTGTACATATATCTTGTGTATATTTGCTATCCTCATACTGAGGGTACTCACTGAGATACTTTGGCATATTGTCATAAAAATAAAGTACCTTTATTTTCAGTATATCTGTCTATTGTGTTTTCTTATGATATTGTGCAAGTGACACTAGTGGTACTGTAGGAGCTTCACTCGTCTCCTAGTTCAGCCTAAGCTGCTCTGCTAAGCTCCCATTATCTATCAGACTATGCTGCTAGACACCCTATACACTAATAGGGATACCTGGGCCTGGTGCAAGGTGTAAGTACCCCTTGGTACTTACTACAAGCCAGTCCAGCCTCCTACATTGGTTGTGCAGCGGAGGGATAAGTACTTTGCAACTACTTACCACTTTTGTCACTGTACTTTTCATAAGAGAAAAATATACAAAACAAGTTCAGTGTATGTACACCTAACCAAAAAGTTTTGCATTTCCTCTTTCAAATTCTTTTCTAAGTGCTGAAAAGTACCTCTAAACTTTCTAAAAAGTTCTTTAAAAGTTTTAAAAGTTTTTTTCTGTCTTTCCAAAAGTTCTGAAAAACTTTTTTCTCACTTTTTCTATCACTTAAACACTGTCTAAAATGTCTGGCACAGGCCAAACTGTTGATCTGTCCAAACTTGCTTATGATCACCTTAGCTGGAAAGGAGCAAGGAGTCTCTGCATAGATAGAGGTTTAAGTGTAGGGAAGAATCCCCCTAGAGAACTGTTGGTGAATATGCTTGTTGAACAGGATAAGGCCAGAGGTGGCACTTCTGTTGAAAAGTTAGCTGATGGTTCCCAATCTGACCCTGGGGCACCCCTAGCAAAAGATTTAGAAGGGGAACTTCCTAGCCTGCCCCATAGCAGACAACCTAGCATAGCTGATACAAATGTAGAGTCACATCATACAGATAGTGTGGTCTCACATCACAGTAAGAGTATTCATTCTCACCATAGTAGAAGTGCTGTTTCTGTTAGCCAGGTTGTTAGGGTGCCATCTGTTAGGGACAGGTCTCCTTCTGTTCATTCTCACCATACTTCTGTTTCTAGGCATGTCCCTCCCAGCCACCCTGATGACAGAGTGTTAGAAAGGGAGCTCAATACATTGAGAGTGGAGGAATCCAGGCTGAAGCTCAAGAAGCAACAGCTGGATTTAGATAGGCAGTCTCTAGAGATAGAAAGAGAAAGACAGAAAATTGGGTTTGAAACCCATGGTGGCAGCAGCAGTATTCCCCATAGTCATCCTACAAGAGAGCATGATTCCAGGAATCTGCATAAGATAGTTCCCCCTTATAAGGAGGGGGATGACATTAACATGTGGTTTGCTGCACTTGAGAGGGCCTGTGTTGTACAGGATGTCCCTCAAAGCCAGTGGGCTGCTATCCTATGGCTATCATTTAGTGGTAAGGGTAGGGATAGGCTCCTTACTGTGAAAGAAAGTGATGCCAATAATTTCACTGTTCTTACGAATGCACTCCTGGATGGTTATGGCTTAACCACTGAACAGTACAGGATGAAGTTCAGAGAGACCAAAAAGGAGTCTTCACAAGACTGGGTAGACTTTGTTGACCATTCAGTGAAGGCCTTGGAGGGGTGGTTACATGGCAGTAAAGTTACTGATTATGAAAGCCTGTATAACTTAATCCTGAGAGAGCATATTCTTAATAATTGTGTGTCTGATTTGTTGCACCAGTACTTGGTGGACTCTGATCTGACCTCTCCCCAAGAATTGGGAAAGAAGGCAGACAAATGGGTCAGAACAAGGGTGAACAGAAAAGCTCATACAGGGGGTGACAAAGATGGCAATAAGAAGAAGGATGGTAAGTCTTCTGACAAGGGTGGGGACAAATCTAAAAATGAGTCTTCATCAGGCCCACAAAAACACTCTGGTGGGGGTGGTGGGCCCAAATCCTCTTCTAATCAAAACAAAGAAAAGAAACCATGGTGCTATTTATGTAAAATAAAAGGCCATTGGACAACAGATACCAGTTGTCAAGAAAAGCACCAAGCCCCCTACCACTACAACCCCTACTGCTACACCTAGTGTCCCTACTAATAGCAGAGGTGGTGGGAGCAAACATACTAATAGCCAATCCAAGGGAGTAGCTGGGCTCACTATTGGTAATTTAGTTGGGGTTGGTCTGATTAGGGAGACCACAGAGGCTGTGTTAGTCTCTGAGGGGGCTATTGATTTAGCCACCTTAGTTGCTTGTCCCCTTAACATGGATAAGTACAAGCAACTACCCCTAATAAATGGTGTTGAGGTTCAGGCCTACAGGGACAGTGGTGCCAGTGTTACAATGGTAATAGAGAAACTGGTCCACCCTGAACAACACCTACTTGGTCACCAGTACCAAGTAACCGATGCTCATAACAACACCCTTAGCCACCCCATGGCTGTTGTGAATCTCAACTGGGGGGGGGTTACTGGCCCAAAGAAAGTTGTGGTTGCCAGATTTACCTGTAGACTGTCTATTAGGGAATGATTTAGAGACATCAGCTTGGGCAGAAGTGGAGTTGGAGGCTCATGCAGCAATGCTGGGCATTCCAGGGCATATTTTTGCTTTGACCAGGGCTCAGGCCAAAAAGCGAAAAGGACAGGGTGACTTGGATCCTGGAAGAATGGACCAAGTGCTCCCTAAAGTTAGGGTTAGCAAAGGTAAATCAGTACCTACTATCCCTCCCTCTACAGTGGATTCAACTTCTGAGGAAGAAGAATTCCCACCCTGTGCAGAACCTACACCAGAGGAGCTGGAAGCAGACACTGCTGAGCTTTTGGGTGAAGGGGGGCCTGCCAGGGAGGAGCTGAGTGTGGCACAGCAGACCTGTCCCACACTAGATGGTCTAAGACAGCAAGCTGTCAAACAAGCAAATGGGGATGTCAGTGACTCTCACAGAGTTTACTGGGAGGACAACCTCTTGTACACTGAGGCAAGGGATCCAAAACCTGGAGCTGCCAGGAGATTAGTGATTCCTCAGGAGTACAGAAAGTTCCTCCTATCTCTTGCCCACGACATTCCCTTGGCTGGACATTTAGGGCAAATGAAAACTTGGGACTGGCTTGTTCCATTGTTTCATTGGCCTAGAATGTCAGAGGACACAAAGGAATTTCGTAAGTCCTGTGAAACCTGTCAAGCCAGTGGCAAGACAGGTGGCACTCCAAAGGCACCCCTTATTCCACTGCCTGTGGTTGGGGTTCCCTTTGAAAGGGTAGGAGTTGACATAGTTGGCCCCCTTGACCCTCCTACTGCTTCAGGCAATAGGTTTATCTTGGTGGTAGTGGACCATGCCACCAGATATCCTGAAGCAATTCCTCTTAGGACCACTAAAGCTCCTGCAGTGGCAAAGGCCCTCCTGGGAATCTTTTCCAGGGTGTCCTTCCCAAAAGAGGTGGTATAAGACAGGGGAAGCAATTTCATGTCTGCTTACTTAAAGGCCATGTGGAAGGAGTGTGGTGTGACATACAAGTTCACTACACCCTATCATCCACAAACAAATGGACTGGTAGAGAGATTTAACAAAACTCTCAAAGGCATGATTATGGAACTCCCTGAAAAACTCCGCAGGAGATGGGATATCCTTTTACCATGCCTCCTTTTTACTTATAGGGAGGTACCCCAGAAAGGAGTGGGCTTCAGCCCTTTTGAACTCCTATTTGGTCACCCTGTGAGAGGTCCTCTAACACTTGTTAAGGAGGGTTGGGAACAACCTTTAAAAGCTCCAAAGCAAGACATAGTGGACTATGTACTTGGCCTCAGATCAAGGATGGCTGAGTATATGAAAAAGGCCAGTAAAAACCTTCAGGCCAGCCAAGAGCTCCAGAAGCAATGGCATGACCAGAAGGCTGTTTTGGTTCAGTACCAACCAGGGCAGAAAGTGTGGGTCCTGGAGCCTGTGGCCCCAAGAGCACTCCAAGATAAATGGAGTGGACCCCACACAATTGTTGAAAAGAAGGGTGAAGTCACCTACTTAGTTGACTTAGGCACTGCCAGGAGTCCCCTTGGGGTGCTCCATGTCAATCGCCTGAAACCCTACTATGACAGGGCTGATCTCACCCTGCTCATGGCAACTGATGAGGGACAGGAAGAAGAGAGTGACCCTCTCCCTGATCTCTTCTCTTCCACAGAACAAGATGCTCTAGTGGAAGGTGTTGTACTGGCAGATTGTCTTACTGCTGAGCAGAAAGACCACTGCATAAATCTCCTGGGTCAGTTTTCTGAACTCTTCTCTAATGTGCCAGGTACCACTTCTTGGTGTGAGCACACTATAGATACTGGAGACAGCTTGCCTGTCAAAAGTAAAATCAATAGGCAGCCTGACCATGTCAGAGACTGCATAAAGCAAGAGGTACAGAAAATTTTAGAACTAGGAGTGGTTGAGCACTCTGAAAGTCCATGGGCCTCTCCTGTGGTACTTGTACCAAAACCTAATTCCAAAGATGGAAAGAAGGAAATGCGGTTTTGTGTTGACTACAGAGGTCTCAACCAGGTAACCAAAACTGATGCTCACCCTGTACCCAGGGCAGATGAGCTAATAGATACACTGGCATCTGCCAAGTATCTAAGCACTTTTGATTTGACTGCAGGGTATTGGCAGATCAAATTATCAGAAGATGCAAAAGCAAAAACTGCATTTTCAACCATTGGAGGCCATTACCAATTCACAGTAATGCCTTTTGGATTGAAAAATGCACCTGCCACTTTTCAAAGGTTGGTGAACACAGTCCTGCAAGGGCTGGACGCTTTTAGTGCAGCATATCTGGACGATATAGCTGTCTTTAGCTCCAGCTGGGATGATCACCTGGTCCACCTATGGAAAGTTTTAGAGGCCCTGCAAAAGGCAGGCCTCACTATCAAGGCTTCAAAGTGCCAGATAGGGCAGGGTAAGGTGGTTTATCTGGGACACCTGGTTGGTGGAGAACAGATTGCACCACTTCAGGGGAAAATCCAAACTATTTTAGATTGGGTTCCCCCTACTACTCAGACTCAAGGGAGAGCCTTTTTAGGCCTCACTGGGTATTACAGGAGGTTCATAAAGAACTATGGCTCCATTGCAGCCCCTCTTAATGACCTTACATCAAAGAAAATGCCTAAGAAGGTATTATGGACAGCAAACTGTCAGAAAGCTTTTGAGGAGCTGAAGCAGGCCATGTGCTCTGCACCTGTCCTGAAAAGTTACTCTAAAAAATTCTATGTCCAAACTGATGCATCTGAATTAGGAGTAGGGGCAGTCCTATCACAACTTAATTCTGAGGGCCAGGATCAACCTGTTGCTTTTATCAGCAGGAGGTTGACCCCTAGAGAAAAGCGTTGGTCTGCCATAGAGAGGGAGGCCTTTGCTGTGGTCTGGGCACTGAAGAAGTTGCGGCCATACCT
This sequence comes from Pleurodeles waltl, assembly GCF_031143425.1. Lineage (NCBI taxonomy): Eukaryota > Metazoa > Chordata > Amphibia > Caudata > Salamandridae > Pleurodeles > Pleurodeles waltl. The sequence goes on along the minus strand of NC_090442.1, from coordinate 9,429,151 downwards.
GTTTGGCACTCACTTCATTGTTCAGACAGACCACAAACCTCTACTTTGGCTAAAACAAATGAAAGGTGAAAATCCTAAATCGTTGAGGTGGTCCATATCCCTACAGGGAATGGACTATACAGTGGAACATAGATCTGGGAGTACCCACTCCAATGCAGATGGACTCTCCAGATATTTCCACTTAGACAATGAAGACTCATCAGGTCATGGCTAGTCTTATTGTCCTTCGTTTGGGGGGGGGGTTGTGTAGGAAAGTACCATCTTGCCTGGCATGTTACCCCCATTTTTCACTGTATATATGTTGTTTTAGTTGTATGTGTCACTGGGACCCTGCCAGCCAGGGCCCCAGTGCTCATAAGTGTGCCTGAATGTGTCACCTGTGTAGTGACATAGAATTTTTTAGAGTAACTTTTCAGGACAGGTGCAGAGCACATGGCCTGCTTCAGCTCCTCAAAAGCTTTCTGACAGTTTGCTGTCCATAATACCTTCTTAGGCATTTTCTTTGATGTAAGGTCATTAAGAGGGGCTGCAATGGAGCCATAGTTCTTTATGAACCTCCTGTAATACCCAGTGAGGCCTAAAAAGGCTCTCCCTTGAGTCTGAGTAGTAGGGGGAACCCAATCTAAAATAGTTTGGATTTTCCCCTGAAGTGGTGCAATCTGTTCCCCACCAACCAGGTGTCCCAGATAAACCACCTTTCCCTGCCCTATCTGGAACTTTGAAGCCTTGATAGTGAGGCCTGCCTTTTGCAGGGCCTCCAAAACTTTCCATAGGTGGACCAGGTGATCATCCCAGCTGGAGCTAAAGACAGCTATATCGTCCAAATATGCTGCACTGAAAGCTTCCAGCCCTTGCAGGACTGTGTTCACCAACCTCTGAAAAGTGGCAGGTGCATTCTTCAAACCAAAAGGCATTACAGTAAACTGGTAATGTCCTCCAATGGTAGAAAATGCAGTCTTAGGTTTAGCATCTTCTGATAATTTGATCTGCCAATACCCTGCAGTCAAATCAAAAGTGCTTAGATACTTGGCAGATGCTAGTGTATCTATAAGCTCATCTGCCCTGGGTATAGGGTGAGCATCAGTTTTGGTTACTAAGTTGAGACCTCTACAGTCTACACAAAACCGCATTTCCTTCTTTCCATCTTTAGAATTGGGTTTTGGTACCAGTACCACAGGAGAAGCCCATGGACTGTCAGAGTGCTCAACGACTCCTAGTTCCAACATTTTCTGAACTTCTTGCTTTAAGCTGTCCCTGACATGGTCAGGCTGCCTATAGATCTTACTTTTGACAGGTAAACTGTCTCCAGTATCTATAGTGTGCTCACACCAAGAAGTGGTACCTGGCACAGTAGAGAAGAGTTCAGAGAATTGATCTAGGAGATTTATGCAATTATCTTTCTGCTCAGCAGTAAGACAATCAGCCAAAACTACACCTTCCACAAGAGCATCTTGTTCTGTGGAAGAGAAGAGATCAGGTAGAGGATCACTGTCTTCTTCCTGTCCCTCATCAGTTACCATGAGCAGGGTGAGATCAGCCCTGTCATAGTAGGGTTTCAGGCGGTTGACATGGAGCACCCTAAGGGGACTCCTGGCAGTGCCTAAGTCAACCAAGTAGGTGACTTCACCCTTCTTTTCAACAATTGTGTGGGGTCCACTCCATTTATCTTGGAGTGCTCTTGGGGCCACAGGCTCCAAGACCCACACTTTCTGCCCTGGTTGGCACTGAACCAAAACAGCCTTCTGATCATGCCATTGCTTCTGGAGCTCTTGGCTGGCCTGAAGGTTTTTACTGGCCTTTTTCATGTACTCATCCATCCTTGATCTGAGGCCAAGTACATAATCCACAATATCCTGCTTAGGAGCTTTTAAAGGTTGTTCCCAACCCTCCTTTACAAGTGTGAGTGGACCCCTAACAGGGTGTCCAAAAAGAAGTTCAAAGGGGCTGAAGCCCACTCCTTTCTGGGGTACCTCCCTGTAGGCAAAAAGGAGGCATGGTAGAAGGATATCCCATCTCCTGCGGAGTTTTTCAGGGAGACCCATAATCATGCCTTTGAGAGTTTTATTAAATCTCTCCACCAGTCCATTTGTTTGTGGATGATAGGGTGTTGTGAACTTGTACGTTACACCACACTCCTTCCACATGGCCTTTAAGTATGCAGACATGAAATTGCTTCCTCTGTCTGATACTACTTCCTTTGCGAAGCCCACCCTGGAAAATATTCCCAGGAGGGCCTTTGCCACTGCAGGAGCTGTAGTGGTCCTTAAAGGAATAGCTTCAGGATATCTTGTGGCATGGTCCACTACCACCAAGATAAACCTATTGCCTGAAGCAGTAGGAGGGTCAAGGGGGCCAACTATGTCAACCCCTACCCTTTCAAAGGGAACCCCAACCACAGGCAGTGGGATAAGGGGTGCCTTTGGGGTGCCACCTGTCTTGCCACTGGCTTGACAGGTTTCACAGGACTTACAAAATTCCTTTGTGTCCTCAGACATCCTAGGCCAATGAAACAGGGGAACAAGCCTGTCCCAAGTTTTCATTTGTCCTAGATGCCCAGCTAAGGGAATGTCATGTGCCAGTGTTAGGAGGAACTTTCTGTACTCCTGAGGAATCACTAATCTCCAGGCAGCTCCAGGTTTAGGATCCCTATGCTCAGTGTACAAGAGGTTGTCCTCCCAGTAAACTCTGTGAGAGTCACTGACATCCCCATTAGCCTGTTTGACAGCTTGCTGTCTGAGACCCTCTAATGTGGGACAGGTTTGCTGTGCCACACTCAGCTCCTCTCTGGCAGGCCCCCCTTCACCCAAAAGCTCAGCAGTGTCTGCTTCCAGCTCCTCTGGTGTAGGTTCTGCACAGGGAGGGAATTCTTCTTCCTCAGAAGTAGAATCCACTGTAGAGGGAGGGATAGTAGGAAGTGGTTTGCTTCTACTAGCCCTAGCTTTAGGGAGCACTTGGTCCATTGTTCCAGGATCCAAGCTTCCCTGTCCTTTTTGCTTTTTGGCCTGAGCCCTTGTCAAAGCAAAAATATGCCCTGGGATGCCCAGCATTGCTGCATGGGCCTCCAACTCCACATCTGACCAAGCTGATGTCTCCAAATCATTCCCTAATAGACAGTCTACAGGTAAATCTGAAGCTACCACAACTTTCTTTGGACCAGTTACCCCCCCGTTGAGATTTACAACAGCCATGGGGTGGCTTTGTGTTATGTTGTGAGCATCGGTTACTTGGTACTGGTGTCCAAGTATGTGTTGTTCAGGGTGCACCAGTTTCTCAATCACCATTGTGACACTGGCACCTGTGTCCCTGTAGGCCTGGACCTCAACACCATTTATTAGGGTTAGTTGCTTGTACTTCTCCAAGTTATGGGGGCAAGCAACCAAAGTGGCTAAATCAATAGCCCCTTCAGAGACTAAAGTAGCCTCTGTGGTCTCCCTAATCAGACCAACCCCAACTAAGTTACCAAAAGTGAGCCCAGCTACTCCCTTGGATAGGCAATTAGTAGGTTTGCTCCCACCACCACTGCTATTAGTAGGGACACTAGGTGTAGCAGTAGGGGTTGTAGTGGTAGGAGCTGTGGTGCCTTTCTTTGGACAACTGGGATCTGTTGTCCAATGGCCTTTTATTTTACATAAATAGCACCATGGTTTCTTTTCCTTGTTCTGATTAAAGGAGGATTTGGACCCACCACCCCCACCAGAGTGTTTTTGTGGGCCTGATGAAGACTCATTTTTAGATTTGTCCCCACCCTTGTCAGAAGACTTACCATCCTTCTTTTTGTTGCCATCTTTGTCACCCCCTGTATGAACTTTTCTGTTCACTCTTGTTCTGACCCATTTGTCTGCCTTCTTTCCCAATTCTTGGGGAGAGGTCAGATCAGAGTCCACCAAGTACTGGTGCAACAAATCAGACACACAATTATTAAGAATATGCTCTCTCAGGATTAAGTTATACAGGCTGTCATAATCAGTAACTTTACTGCCATGTAACCACCCCTCCAAGGCCTTCACTGAATGGTCAATGAAATCAACCCAGTCTTGTGAAGACTCCTTTTTGGTCTCTCTGAACTTTGTCCTGTACTGTTCAGTGGTTAAGCCATAACCATCCAGGAGTGCATTCTTAAGAACTTGGAAATTATTAGCATCATTTTCTTTCACAGTAAGGAGCCTATCCCTACCTTTTCCACTAAATGATAGCCATAGGATAGCAGCCCACTGCCTTTGAGGGACATCCTGTACAACACAGGCCCTCTCAAGTGCAGCAAACCACTTGTTAATGTCACCCCCCTCCTTATAAGGGGGAACTATCTTGTGCAGATTCCTGGAATCATGCTCTTTTGCAGGATGACTATGGGGAATACTGCTGCTGCCACCATGGGTATCTAAACCCAACTTCTGTCTTTCCTTCTCTAATTCAAAAGACTGTCTATCCAAATCCAGCTGTTGCTTTTTAAGCTTCAGTCTGGTTTGTTCCACCCTCAACTTATTGAGTTCCCTCTCTAACATTCTGTCATCAGGGTTGGTGGGAGGGACATTTCTAGAAACAGAGCTATGATGGGAATGAACAGAAGGAGACCTGTCCCTTACAGAAGCCACCCTAACAGCTTGGTTTACAGAAACATTACTACCAGTATGGTGAGAATAAATGCTTTTGCTATGATGTGAGACAACACTATTTATATGGTGTGGCTCATCATCATTACCATCTATGCTAGATTGTCTAGTAATGGGCAGGCTAGGAAGTTTCTTTCCTGAATCTTTTCCTGGGGGAGTCCCTGAATCAGATTGAGAACTATTAGGTACTTTTTCAACAGATGAGGCACCTATGGCCTTATCCTGTTCTCTAAGCATGTTAAGTAACAGTTCCAAGGAAGGATTCTTCCCTACACTCAAACCTCTCTCTATACAGAGACTCCTTGCTCTTTTCCAGCTAAGGTTGTCATATGCAAGTTTGGACAGATCAACATTTTGGCCTGTGCCAGACATTTTTAGAGAGAGTTAAAGTGATAGAAAAAGAGAAAAAAGTTTTCAGAACTTTTTTGGAAAGACAGAAAAAACTTTTTAAACTTTTAAGAACTTTTTGAAAGTTTAGAAGTACTTTTCAGCACTTAGAAAAGAGTGAAAAGAGGAAATGCAAAACTTTTTGGCTATGTCTATATACACTGACCTTGTTTTGTATATTTTTCTCTTATGAAAAGTACAATGACAAGAGTGGTAAGTAGTCTCAAGCACTTATCCCACCACTGCACAACCAATGTAGGAGGCTGGACTGGCTTGTAGTGAGTACCAAGGGGTACTTGCACCTTGCACCAGGCCCAGTTATCCCTTATTAGTGTATAGGGTGTCTAGCAGCTTAGGCTGATAGATAATGGTAGCTTAGCAGAGCAGCTTAGGCTGAACTAGGAGACGTGTGAAGCTACTACAGTACCACTTAGTGTCATATGCACAATATCATAAGAAAACACAATACACAGTTATACTAAAAATAAAGGTACTTTATTTTTATGACAATATGCCAAAGTATCTTAGAGTGTACCCTCAGTGAGAGGATAGGAAATATACACAAGATATATATACACAATAGCAAAAATATGCAGTATAGTCTTAGAAAACAGTTGAAACAATGTATAGTTACAATAGGATGCAATGGGGAAACATAGGGATAGGGGCAACACAAACCATATACTCCAAAAGTGGAATGCGAACCACGAATGGACCCCAAACCTATGTGACCTTGTAGAGGGTCGCTGGGACTATTAGAAAATAGTGAGAGTTAGAAAAATAACCCTCCCCAAGACCCTGAAAAGTGAGTGCAAAGTGCACTAAAGTTCCCCTAAGGACAAAGTAGTCGTGTTAGAGGAATAATGCAGGAAAGACACAAACCAGCAATGCAACAACTGTGGATTTCCAATCTAGGGTACCTGTGGAACAAGGGGACCAAGTCCAAAAGTCACAAGCAAGTCGGAGATGGGCAGATGCCCAGGAAATGCCAGCTGCGGGTGCAAAGAAGCTTCTACTGGACAGAAGAAGCTGAGGTTTCTGCAGGAACGAAAAGGGCTAGAGACTTCCCCTTTAGTGGACAGATCCCACTCGCCGTGGAGAGTCGTGCAGAAGTATTTTCCAGCCGAAAGAACGCAAACAAGCCTTGCTAGCTGCAAATAGTGCGTTTGGCGTTTTTGGACGCTGCTGGGGCCCAGGAGGGACCAGGAGGTCGCAAATTAGACCTAAAGAGAGAGGGGACGTCGAGCAAGAAAAGGAGCTCTCACTGAAGCAGGTAGCACCCGGAGAAGTGCCAGAAACAGGCACTATGAGGATGCGTGAAACGGTGCTCGCTGAAGTTGCACAAAGGAGTCCCACGTCGCCGGAGACCAACGTAGAAAGTCGTGCAATGCAGGTTAGAGTGCCGTGGACCCAGGCTTGGCTGTGCACAAAGGATTTCCGCCGGAAGTGCACAGGGGCCGGAGTAGCTGCAAAGTCGCGGTTCCCAGCAATGCAGCCCAGCGAGGTGAGGCAAGGACTTACCTCCACCAAACTTGGACTGAAGAGTCACTGGACCGTGTGGGTCACTTGGACAGAGTCGCTGGATTCGAGGGACCTCGCTCGTCGTGCTGAGAGGAGACCCAAGGGACCGGTAATGCAGCTTTTTGGTGCCTGCGGTTGCAGGGGGAAGATTCCGTCGACCCACGGGAGATTTCTTCGGAGCTTCTGGTGCAGAGAGGAGGCAGGCTACCCCCACAGCATGCACAAGCAGGAAAACAGTCGAGAAGGCGGCAGGATCAGCGTTACAGAGTTGCAGTAGTCGTCTTTGCTACTATGTTGCAGGTTTGCAGGCTTCCAGCGCGGTCAGCAGTCGATTCCTTATCAGAAGGTGAAGAGAGAGATGCAGAGGAACTCGGATGAGCTCTTGCATTCGTTATCTAAAGTTTCCCCAGAGACAGAGACCCTAAATAGTCAGAAAAGAGGGTTTGGCTACCTAGGAGAGAGGATAGGCTACTAACACCTGAAGGAGCCTATCAGCAGGAGTCTCTGACGTCACCTGGTGGCACTGGCCACTCAGAGCAGTCCAGTGTGCCAGCAGCACCTCTGTTTCCAAGATGGCAGAGGTCTGGAGCACACTGGAGGAGCTCTGGACACCTCCCAGGGGAGGTGCAGGTCAGGGGAGTGGTCACTCCCCTTTCCTTTGTTCAGTTTCGCGCCAGAGCAGGGGCTAAGGGGTCCCTGAACCGGTGTAGACTGGCTTATGCAGAATTGGGCACATCTGTGCCCAAGAAAGCATTTCCAGAGGCTGGGGGAGGCTACTCCTCCCCTGCCTTCACACCATTTTCCAAAGGGAGAGGGTGTCACACCCTCTCTCAGAGGAAGTTCTTTGTTCTGCCATCCTGGGCCAGGCCTGGCTGGACCCCAGGAGGGCTGATGCCTGTCTGAGGGGTTGGCAGCAGCAGCAGCTGCAGTGAAACCCCAGGAAGGGCAGTTTGGCAGTACCAGGGTCTGTGCTACAGACCACTGGGATCATGGGATTGTGCCAACTATGCCAGGATGGCATAGAGGGGGCAATTCCATGATCATAGACATGTTACATGGCCATATTCGGAGTTACCATTGTGAAGCTACATATAGGTAGTGACCTATATGTAGTGCACGCGTGTAATGGTGTCTCCGCACTCACAAAGTTCAGGGAATTGGCTCTGAACAATGTGGGGGCACCTTGGCTAGTGCCAGGGTGCCCTCACACTAAGTAACTTTGCACCTAACCTTTACCAGGTAAAGGTTAGACATATAGGTGACTTATAAGTTACTTAAGTGCAGTGTAAAATGGCTGTGAAATAACGTGGACGTTATTTCACTCAGGCTGCAGTGGCAGGCCTGTGTAAGAATTGTCAGAGCTCCCTATGGGTGGCAAAAGAAATGCTGCAGCCCATAGGGATCTCCTGGAACCCCAATACCCTCGGTACCTCAGTACCATATACTAGGGAATTATAAGGGTGTTCCAGTAAGCCAATGTAAATTGGTAAAAATGGTCACTAGCCTGTCAGTGACAATTTGGAAAGAAATGAGAGACCATAACCACTGAGGTTCTGGTTAGCAGAGCCTCAGTGAGACAGTTAGTCACTACACAGGTAACACATTCAGGCACACTTATGAGCACTGGGGCCCTGGGTTACCAGGGTCCCAGTGACACATACAACTAAAACAACATATATACAGTGAAAAATGGGGGTAACATGCCAGGCAAGATGGTACTTTCCTACAGTCAGCTACATCCAAATGAGACGTCAGAACCACCTTGTGATCTCTATGAAAAGCAGAAGCCACATTAGGGACAAAAGAGGAATCAGGCCTAAGGATCACACTATCTGTGAGAAAGTAGCCTCTTTCTAGCCTTGTTACCCCCACTTTTGGCCTGTTTGTGAGTGTATGCCAGGGTGTTTTCACTGTCTCACTGGGATCCTGCTAGCCAGGGCCCAGTGCTCATAGTGAAAACCCTATGTTTTCAGTATGTTTGTTATGTGTCACTGGGACCCTGCTAGTCAGGACCCCAGTGCTCATAAGTTTGTGGCCTATATGTGTGTGTTCCCTGTGTAGTGCCTAACTGTCTCACTGAGGCTCTGCTAACCAGAACCTCAGTGGTTATGCTCTCTCATTTCTTTCCAAATTGTCACTAACAGGCTAGTGACCATTTTTACCAATTTACATTGGCTTACTGGAACACCCTTATAATTCCCTAGCATATGGTACTGAGGTACCCAGGGTATTGGGGTTCCAGGAGATCCCTATGGGCTGCAGCATTTCTTTTGCCACCCATAGGGAGCTCTGACAATTCTTACACAGGCCTGCCACTGCAGCCTGAGTGAAATAACGTCCACGTTATTTCACAGCCATTTTACACTGCAGTTAAGTAACTTATAAGTCACCTATATGTCTAATCTTTACCTGGTAAAGGTTAGGTGCAAAGTTACTTAGTGTGAGGGCACCCTGGCACTGGCCAAGGTGCCCCCACATTGTTCAGGGCCAATTTCCCTGACTTTGTGAGTGCGGGGACACCATTACACGCGTGCATTACATATAGGTCACTACCTATATGTAGCTTCACAATGGTAACTCCGAATATGGCCATGTAACATGTCTATGATCATGGAATTGCCCCCTCTATGCCATCCTGGCATAGTTGGCACAATCCCATGATCCCAGTGGTCTTTAGCACAGACCCTGGTGCTGCCAAACTGCCCTTCCTGGGGTTTCACTGCAGCTGCTGCTGCTGCCAACCCCTCAGACAGGCATCTGCCCTCCTGGGGTCCAGCCAGGCCTGGCCCAGGATGGCAGAACAAAGGACTTCCTCTGAGAGAGGGTGTTACACCCTCTCCCTTTGGAAAATGGTGTGAAGGCAGGGGAGGAGTAGCCTCCCCCAGCCTCTGGAAATGCTTTCTTGGGCACAGATGTGCCCAATTCTGCATAAGCCAGTCTACACCGGTTCAGGGGACCCCTTAGCCCTGCTCTGGCGCGAAACTGGACAAAGGCAAGGGGAGTGACCACTCCCCTGACCTGCACCTCCCCTGGGAGGTGTCCAGAGCTCCTCCAGTGTGCTCCAGACCTCTGCCATCTTGGAAACAGAGGTGCTGCTGGCACACTGGACTGCTCTGAGTGGCCAGTGCCACCAGGTGACGTCAGAGACTCCTTGTGATAGGCTCCTTCAGGTGTTGCTAGCCTATCCTCTCTCCTAAGTAGCCAAACCCTCTTTTCTGGCTATTTAGGGTCTCTGTCTCTGGGGAAACTTTAGATAACGAATGCAAGAGCTCATCCGAGTTCCTCTGCATCTCTCTCTTCACCTTCTGCCAAGGAATCGACTGCTGACCGCGCTGGAAGCCTGCAAATCTGCAACATAGTAGCAAAGACAACTACTGCAACTCTGTAACGCTGATCCTGCCGCCTTCTCGACTGTTTTCCTGGTGGTGCATGCTGTGGGGGTAGCCTGCCTCCTCTCTGCACTAGAAGCTCCGAAGAAATCTCCCGTGGGTCGACGGAATCTTCCCCCTGCAACCGCAGGCACCAAAAAGCTGCATTACCGGTCCCTTGGGTCTCCTCTCAGCACGACGAGCGAGGACCCTCAAATCCAGCAACTCTGTCCAAGTGGCCCCCACAGTCCAGTGACTCTCCAGTCCAAGTTTGGTGGAGGTAAGTACTTGCCTCACCTCGCTAGACTGCATTGCTGGGAACCGTGACTTTTGCAGCTACTCCGGCCTCCGTGCCCTTCCGGTGGAAATCCTTTGTGCACAGTCCAGCCTGGGTCCACAGCACTCTAACCTGCATTGCTCGACCTCCTAAGTTGTTCTCCGGCGACGTGGGACTTCTTTGTGCAACTTCGGCTGAGCACTGTTTCACGCATCCTCGTAGTGCCTATTTCTGGCACTTTTCCGGGTGCTACCTGCTGCTAAGAGGGCTCTTTGACTTGCTCGACGTCCCCTCTACCTCCTGGTCCAATTTGCGACCTCCTGGTCCCTCCTGGACCACAGCAGCATCCATAAACGCTAACTGAACAATTTGCAGCTAGCAAGGCTTGTTGGCGATCTGACGGCGGGAAAACACTTCTGCACGACTCTACAAGGCGAGAGGGATCCGTCCTCCAAAGGGGAAGTCTCTAGCCCTTTGCGTTCCTGCAGAAACCACAGCTTCTTCTGTCCAGTAGAAGCTTCTTTGCACCCGCAGCTGGCATTTCCTGGGCATCTGCCCATCTCCGACTTGCTTGTGACTTTTGGACTTGGTCCCCTTGTTCCACAGGTACCCTAGATTGGAAATCCACAGTTGTTGCATTGTTGGTTTGTGTCTTTCCTGCATTATTCCTCTAACACGACTTCTTTGTCCTTAGGGGAACTTTAGTGCACTTTGCACTCACTTTTCAGGGTCTTGGGGAGGGTTATTTTTCTAACTCTCACTATTTTCTAATAGTCCCAGCGACCCTCCACAAGGTCACATAGGTTTGGGGTCCATTTGTGGTTCGCATTCCACTTTTGGAGTATATGGTTTGTGTTGCCCCTATCCCTATGTTTCCCCATTGCATCCTATTGTAACTATACATTGTTTGCACTGTTTTCTAAGACTATACTGCATATTTTTGCTATTGTGTATATATATCTTGTGTATATTTCCTATCCTCTCACTGAGGGTACACTCTAAGATACTTTGGCATATTGTCATAAAAATAAAGTACCTTTATTTTTAGTATAACTGTGTATTGTGTTTTCTTATGATATTGGGCAAGTGACACTAAGTGGTACTGTAGTAGCTTCACACGTCTCCTAGTTCAGCCTAAGCTGCTCTGCTAAGCTACCATTATCTATCAGCCTAAGCTGCTAGACACCCTATACACTAATAAGGGATAACTGGGCCTGGTGCAAGGTGCAAGTACCCCTTGGTACTCACTACAAGCCAGTCCAGCCTCCTACATTGGTTGTGCAGCGGTGGGATAAGTGCTTTGAGACTACTTACCACTCTTGTCATTGTACTTTTCATAAGAGAAAAATATACAAAACAAGGTCAGTGTATTTACACATAGCCAAAAAGTTTTGCATTTCCTCTTTTCACTCTTTTCTAAGTGCTGAAAAGTACTTCTAACTTTCCAAAAAGTTCTAAAAAGTTTTTAAAGTTTTTTTTCCAGTCTTTCTAAAAGCTCTGACAAACTTTTTTTCTTTTTTTCTATCACTTTAACTCTCTCTAAAAATGACTGGCACAGGCCAAAATGTTGACCTGTCTAAGATTGCATATGACCACCTTAGCTGGAAAGGAACAAGGAGTCTCTGTATAGAGAGAGGTTTGAGTGTAGGGAAGAATCCTTCCTTGGAATTGTTACTTAACATCCTTAGAGAACAAGATAAGGCTAAAAGTGCCCCATCTGTTGAAAAAGTAGCTAATGGTTCCCAATCTGATCCAGGGACTCCCCCAGGAAAAGATTCAGGAAAGAAACTTCTCAGCCTGCCCATTACTAGACAGTCTAGCATAGTTGGTACCGAGGTTAAATCACACCATACTGATGGTGTGCTCTCACATTATACTGTTAGCCAAGCTGTTAGGGTGCCCTCTGTAAGGGACAGGTCTCCTTCTGTCCATTCTCACCATACTTCTGTTTCAAGGAATGTCCCTCCCACCCACCCTGATGACAGATTGTTAGAAAGGGAGCTCAATAGATTGAGAGTGGAACAAACCAGACTGAAGCTCAAGAAGCAACAGCTGGATTTGGATAGACAGACTTTAGAAGTAGAGAAGGAGAGACAGAAACTGGGTTTAGAAACCCATGGTGGCAGCAGCAGTATTCCCCATAGTCATCCTGCAAAAGAGCATGATTCCAGGAATCTGCACAAGATAGTTCCCCCTTATAAGGAGGGGGATGACATTAACAAGTGGTTTGCTGCACTTGAGAGGGCCTGTGTTGTACAGGATGTCCCTCAAAGGCAGTGGGCTGCTATCCTATGGCTATCATTTAGTGGAAAAGGTAGGGATAGGCTCCTTACTGTGAAAGAAAGTGATGCCAATGTTTTTACAGTTCTTAAGAATGCACTCCTGGATGGTTATGGCTTAACCACTGAACAGTACAGGATAAAGTTCAGAGAGACCAAAAAGGAGTCTTCACAAGACTGGGTTGATTTCATTGACCATTCAGTGAAGGCCTTGGAGAGGTGGTTACATGGCAGTAAAGTTACTGATTATGAAAGCCTGTATAACACAATCCTGAGAGAGCATATACTTAATAATTGTGTGTCTGATTTGTTGCACCAGTACCTGCTAGACTCTGATCTGACCTCTCCCCAAGAATTGGGAAAGAAGGCAGACAAATGGGTCAGAACAAGGGTGAACAGAAAAGTTCATACAGGGGGTGACAAAGATGGCAATAAGAAGAAAGATGGTGAAAAATCTCAAGATAAGCATGGGGATAAGGGTAAAACCAAAGATCCCACTTCAAATCTTAAACACTCTTCAGAGGGTGGGGATAAAACAAATTATTCCTCTTCTTCCCAACCTACACACATTAAAAAGCCTTGGTGCTTTGTGTGTAAAAACAGAGGCCATAGGCCAGGGGATAAGTCCTGTCCAGGTAAACCTCCTGAGCCTACCACCACTAATACATCAAGCTCTAGTGCCCCTAGCAGTAGTGGTACAAGTGGTGGGACTGCTGGCAACAGTCAAGCAAAGGGTGTAGTTGGGTTCACTTATGGGTCCATAGTGGAAACTGATGTAATCAGTCCCAAGACAGTTTCTGTCACACCTAGTGGCATTGGCCTTGCCACACTGGCTGCTTGTCCCCTTACAATGGATAAGTACAGGCAGGCAGTTTCAATAAATGGTGTTGAGGCCTTGGCCTACAGGGACACAGGTGCCAGTTTCACTTTGGTGACTGAAAACCTTGTGGCTCCTGAACAACACATCATTGGACAACAGTATAAGATTATTGATGTCCATAACTCCACTAAGTTTCTTCCTTTAGCTATAATTCAGTTTAGTTGGGGTGGAGTTACTGGCCCTAAGCAGGTGGTGGTATCACCTAGCTTACCTGTAGACTGTCTCTTAGGTAATGACCTAGAGGCCTCAGGTTGGGCTGATGTAGAGTTTTATGCCCATGCAGCCATGCTGGGCATCCCTGAGGAATTGTTCCCTCTCATTTCAAGTGAAATGAAAAAGCAAAGGAGAGAAGGCCTGAATACTCAGGATCCCTCTCCATCAACAGGTAAAAAGGGTATCACAGTATCCCCTAACCACCCTACCATTCAGGATACTATTCCTGTGGTGGGAGAAACCTCTCCTGGGGTGGCACCTGTTCCAAGGGAATCATCAGCTGGCAAAGCTGGACTCCCTGAGGTGGAAGTACCTCTCTGTGGGATAACTAACATTGGTGAGAAAAACAGCACCATTTTAGTTAACATGGAGCATCCCTCCAACCCTCCCAGAGAAACTTTAGTGCAGAAACCCTGCACTACCTCACAACACTTAGGACAGCATCCCTGCCCTAGTGTGGAGCTCATAGGACAGCATCCCTGCCCTGCTCCAACTCAAGAGAAACAGCATCCCTGTTCTCTCTTCCAGCCAGATGGACAAAGTTTTTTCCCAGCTATGGCTTTTCTGAGACAGCATCCCTGTCTGGCATTTCCATCACTACAAATAGGTTCAGTGGACAATTCCCACTGCTCTAAACTAAAACTTACTGATAGAAACTCTGAAAATACATCTTCACATTGTTGCTTAGCTAAAAAACTTCAAACAGGGTGGTTTACATCCCCACAGGGAAGTAACCATATAGTGGATGATAAAGGGAGTAACCAGTCTATTGCAGAGCTACTCTCTACTTATCACCACTTAGACAATAAAGTCTCAACTGGCCAAGGTTAGCCTTATTGTCCTTCGTTTGGGGGGGTGTTGTGTGAGAAGGTAGCCTCTTTCTAGCCTTGTTACCCCCACTTTTGGCCTGTTTGTGAGTGTATGTCAGAGTGTTTGTCACTGTTTTCACTGTCTCACTGGGATCCTGATAGCCAGGCCTCAGTGCCCATAGTGAAAACACTATATTTTCAGTATGGTTGTTATGTGTCACTGGGATCCTGCTGGTCAGGACCCCAGTGCTCATAGGTTTGTGGCCTATATGTATGTGTCACTGGGACCCTGTCAAACAGGGCCCCAGTGCTCATAGGTGTGCATGGATATGTTCCCTGTGTGGTGCCTAACTGTCTCACTGAGGCTCTGCTAACCAGAACCTCCGTGGTTATGCTCTCTCATTACTTTCAAATTGTCACTAACAGGCTAGTGACCAATTTTACCAATTTACATTGGCTTACTGGAACACCCTTATAATTCCCTAGTATATGGTACTGAGGTACCCAGGGTATTGGGGTTCCCGGAGATCCCTATGGGCTGCAGCATTTCTTTTGCCACCCATAGGGAGCTCTGACAATTCTTACACAGGCCTGCCACTGCAGCCTGAGTGAAATAACGTCCCGTGGGTCGACGGAATCTTCCCCCTGCAACCGCAGGCACCAAAAAGCTGCATTACCCATCCCTTGGGTCTCCTCTCAGCACGACGAGCGAGGTCCCTCGAATCCAGCAACTCTGTCCAAGTGGCCCCCACAGTCCAGTGACTCTCCAGTCCAAGTTTGGTGGAGGTAAGTCCTTGCCTCACCTCGCTAGACTGCATTGCTGGGAACCGCGACTTTTGCAGCTACTCCGGCCTCCGTGCACTTTCGGCGGAAATCCTTTGTGCACAGTCCAGCCTGGGTCCATGGCACTCTAACCTGCATTGCACGACCTCCTAAGTTGTTCTCTGGCGACGTGGGACTTCTTTGTGCGACTTCGGGTGAGCACTGTTTCACACATCCTCGTAGTGCCTGTTTCTGGCACTTCTCCGGGTGCTACCTGCTGCTAAGAGGGCTCCTTGACTTGCTCGACGTCCCCTCTACCACCTGGTCCAATTTGCGACCTCCTGGTCCCTCCTGGGCCACAGCAGCATCCAAAAAAGCTAACTGCATGATTTGCAGCTAGCAAGGCTTTTTGGTGCTCTTTCGGCGGGAAAATACTTCTGCACGACTCTACAAGGCGAGAGGGATCCGTCCTCCAAAGGGGAAGTCTCTAGCCCTTTGCATTCCTGCAGAAACCGCAGCTTCTTCTGTCCTTTAGAAGCTTCTTTGCACCCGCAGCTGGCATTTCCTGGGCATCTGCCCATCTCCGACTTGCTTGTGACTTTTGGACTTGGTCCCCTTGTTCCACAGGTACCCTAGATTGGAAATCCACAGTTGTTGCATTGTTGGTTTGTGTCTTTCCTGCATTATTCCTCTAACACGACTTCTTTGTCCTTAGGGGAACTTTAGTGCACTTTGCACTCACTTTTCAGGGTCTTGGGGAGGGTTATTTTTCTAACTCTCACTATTTTCTAATAGTCCCAGCTACCCTCCACAAGGTCACATAGGTTTGTGGTCCATTCGTGGTTCGCATTCCACTTTTGGAGTATATGGTTTGTGTTGCCCCTATCCCTATGTTTCCCCATTGCATCCTATTGTAACTATACATTGTTTGCACTGTTTTCTAAGACTATACTGCATATTTTTGCTATTGTGTATATATATCTTGTGTACATTTCCTATCCTCTCACTGAGGGTACACTCTAAGATACTTTGGCATATTGTCATAAAAATAAAGTACCTTTATTTTTAGTATAACTGTGTATTGTGTTTTCTTATGATATTGTGCATATGACACTAAGTGGTACTGTAGTAGCTTCACACGTCTCCTAGTTCAGCCTAAGCTGCTCTGCTAAGCTACCATTATCTATCAGCCTAAGCTGCTAGACACCCTATACACTAATAAGGGATAACTGGGCCTGGTGCAAGGTGCAAGTACCCCTTGGTACTCACTACAAGCCAATCCAGCCTCCTACATGCACCTCCCCTGGGAGGTGTCCAGAGCTACTCCAGTGTGCTCCAGACCTCTGCCATCTTGGAAACAGAGGTGCTGCTGGCACACTGGACTGCTCTGAGTGGCCAGTGCCACCAGGTGAAGTCAGAGACTCCTGCTGATAGGCTCCTTCAGGTGTTAGTAGCCTATCCTCTCTCCTAGGTAGCCAAACCCTCTTTTCTGCCTATTTAGGGTCTCTGTCTCTGGGGAAACTTTAGATAACGAATGCAAGAGCTCATCCGAGTTCCTCTGCATCTCTCTCTTCACCTTCTGCCAAGGAATCGACTGCTGACCGCGCTGGAAGCCTGCAAACCTGCAACATAGTAGCAAAGACGACTACTGCAACTCTGTAACGCTGATCCTGCCGCCTTCTCGACTGTTTTCCTGCTTGTGCATGCTGTGGGGGTAGCCTGCCTCCTCTCTGCACCAGAAGCTCCGAAGAAATCTCCCGTGGGTCGACGGAATCTTCCCCCTGCAACCGCAGGCACCAAAAAGCTGCATCACCGGTCCCTTGGGTCTCCTCTCAGCACGACGAGCGAGGTCCCTCGAATCCAGCGACTCTGTCCAAGTGACCCCCACAGTCCAGTGACTCTTCAGCCCAAGTTTGGTGGAGGTAAGTCCTTGCCTCACCTCGCTGGGCTGCATTGCTGGGAACCGCGACTTTGCAGCTACTCCGGCCCCTGTGCACTTCCGGCGGAAATCCTTTGTGCACAGCCAAGCCTGGGTCCATGGCACTCTAACCTGCATTGCACGACTTTCTAAGTTGGTCTCCGGCGACGTGGGACTCCTTTGTGCAACTTCGGCGAGCACTGTTTCATGCATCCTCGTAGTGCCTTTTTCTGGCACTTGTCTGGGAGCTACCTGCTTCAGTGAGGGCTCTTTGTCTTGCTCGACGTCCCTTCTCTCTTCAGGTCCAATTTGCGACCTCCTGGTCCCTCCTGGGCCCCAGTAGCGTCCAAAAACTCCAAACGCACGATTTGCGTGTAGCAAGGCTTGTTGGCGTCCTTCCGGCGGGAAAACACTTCTGCACGACTCTCCAAGGCGAGCAGCATCCGTCCACTAAAGGGGAAGTCTCTAGCCCTTTTTGTTCCTGCAGAAACCTCAGCTTCTTCTGTCCAGTCGAAGCTTCTTTGCACCCGCAGCTGGCATTTCCTGGTCATCTGCCCATCTCCGACTTGCTTGTGACTTTTGGACTTGGTCCCCTTGTTCCACAGGTACCCTAGATTGGAAATCCACAGTTGTTGCATTGCTGGTTTGTGTCTTTCCTGCATTATTCCTCTAACACGACTCTTTTGTCCTTAGGGGAACTTTAGTGCACTTTGCACTCACTTTTCAGGGTCTTGGGGAGGGTTATTTTTCTAACTCTCACTATTTTCTAATAGTCCCAGCGACCCTCTACAAGGTCACATAGGTTTGGGGTCCATTCGTGGTTCGCATTCCACTTTTGGAGTATATGGTTTGTGTTGCCCCTATCCCTATGTTTCCCCATTGCATCCTATTGTAACTATACATTTTTTGCACTGTTTTCTAAGACTATACTGCATATTTTTGCTATTGTGTATATATATCTTGTGTACATTTCCTATCCTCTCACTGAGGGTACACTCTAAGATACTTTGGCATATTGTCATAAAAATAAAGTACCTTTATTTTTAGTATAACTGTGTATTGTGTTTTCTTATGATATTGTGCATATGACACTAAGTGGTACTGTAGTAGCTTCACACGTCTCCTAGTTCAGCCTAAGCTGCTCTGCTAAGCTACCATTATCTATCAGCCTAAGCTGCTAGACACCCTATACACTAATAAGGGATAACTGGGCCTGGTGCAAGGTGCAAGTACCCCTTGGTACTCACTACAAGCCAATCCAGCCTCCTACATGCACCTCCCCTGGGAGGTGTCCAGAGCTACTCCAGTGTGCTCCAGACCTCTGCCATCTTGGAAACAGAGGTGCTGCTGGCACACTGGACTGCTCTGAGTGGCCAGTGCCACCAGGTGACGTCAGAGACTCCTGCTGATAGGCTCCTTCAGGTGTTAGTAGCCTATCCTCTCTCCTAGGTAGCCAAACCCTCTTTTCTGCCTATTTAGGGTCTCTGTCTCTGGGGAAACTTTAGATAACGAATGCAAGAGCTCATCCGAGTTCCTCTGCATCTCTCTCTTCACCTTCTGCCAAGGAATCGACTGCTGACCGCGCTGGAAGCCTGCAAACCTGCAACATAGTAGCAAAGACGACTACTGCAACTCTGTAACGCTGATCCTGCCGCCTTCTCGACTGTTTTCCTGCTTGTGCATGCTGTGGGGGTAGCCTGCCTCCTCTCTGCACCAGAAGCTCCGAAGAAATCTCCCGTGGGTCGACGGAATCTTCCCCCTGCAACCGCAGGCACCAAAAAGCTGCATCACCGGTCCCTTGGGTCTCCTCTCAGCACGACGAGCGAGGTCCCTCGAATCCAGCGACTCTGTCCAAGTGACCCCCACAGTCCAGTGACTCTTCAGCCCAAGTTTGGTGGAGGTAAGTCCTTGCCTCACCTCGCTGGGCTGCATTGCTGGGAACCGCGACTTTGCAGCTACTCCGGCCCCTGTGCACTTCTGGCGGAAATCCTTTGTGCACAGCCAAGCCTGGGTCCATGGCACTCTAACCTGCATTGCACGACTTTCTAAGTTGGTCTCCGGCGACGTGGGACTCCTTTGTGCAACTTCGGCGAGCACTGTTTCATGCATCCTCGTAGTGCCTTTTTCTGGCACTTGTTTGGGAGCTACCTGCTTCAGTGAGGGCTCTTTGTCTTGCTCGACGTCCCTTCTCTCTTCAGGTCCAATTTGCGACCTCCTGGTCCCTCCTGGGCCCCAGTAGCGTCCAAAAACTCCAAACGCACGATTTGCGTGTAGCAAGGCTTGTTGGCGTCCTTCCGGCGGGAAAACACTTCTGCACGACTCTCCAAGGCGAGCAGCATCCGTCCACTAAAGGGGAAGTCTCTAGCCCTTTTTGTTCCTGCAGAAACCTCAGCTTCTTCTGTCCAGTCGAAGCTTCTTTGCACCCGCAGCTGGCATTTCCTGGTCATCTGCCCATCTCCGACTTGCTTGTGACTTTTGGACTTGGTCCCCTTGTTCCACAGGTACCCTAGATTGGAAATCCACAGTTGTTGCATTGCTGGTTTGTGTCTTTCCTGCATTATTCCTCTAACACGACTCTTTTGTCCTTAGGGGAACTTTAGTGCACTTTGCACTCACTTTTCAGGGTCTTGGGGAGGGTTATTTTTCTAACTCTCACTATTTTCTAATAGTCCCAGCGACCCTCTACAAGGTCACATAGGTTTGGGGTCCATTCGTGGTTCGCATTCCACTTTTGGAGTATATGGTTTGTATTGCCCCTATCCCTATGTTTCCCCATTGCATCCTATTGTAACTATACATTTTTTGCACTGTTTTCTAAGACTATACTGCATATTTTTGCTATTGTGTATATATATCTTGTGTACATTTCCTATCCTCTCACTGAGGGTACACTCTAAGATACTTTGGCATATTGTCATAAAAATAAAGTACCTTTATTTTTAGTATAACTGTGTATTGTGTTTTCTTATGATATTGTGCATATGACACTAAGTGGTACTGTAGTAGCTTCACACGTCTCCTAGTTCAGCCTAAGCTGCTCTGCTAAGCTACCATTATCTATCCGCCTAAGCTGCTAGACACCCTATACACTAATAAGGGATAACTGGGCCTGGTGCAAGGTGCAAGTACCCCTTGGTACTCACTACAAGCCAGTCCAGCCTCCTACATGCACTTCCCCTGGGAGGTGTCCAGAGCTCCTCCAGTATGCTTCAGACCTCTGCCATCTTGGAAACAGAGGTGCTGCTGGCAAACTGGACTGCTCTGAGTGGCCAGTGCCACCAGGTGACGTCAGAGACTCCTTGTGATAGGCTCCTTCAGGTGTTGCAAGCCTATCCTCTCTCCTAAGTAGCCAAACCCTCTTTTCTGGCTATTTAGGGTCTCTGGGGAAACTTTAGATAACGAATGCAAGAGCTCATCCGAGTTCCTCTGCATCTCTCTCTTCACCTTCTGCCAAGGAATCGACTGCTGACCGCGCTGGAAGCCTGCAAACCTGCAACATAGTAGCAAAGACGACTACTGCAACTCTGTATCGCTGATCCTGCCGCCTTCTCGACTGTTTTCCTGGTGGTGCATGCTGTGGGTGTAGCCTGCCTCCTCTCTGCACCAGAAGCTCCGAAGAAATCTCCCGTGGGTCGACGGAATCTTCCCCCTTCAACCGCAGGCACCAAAAAGCTGCATTACCGGTCCCTTGGGTCTCCTCTCAGCACGACGAGCGAGGTCCCTCGAATCCAGCGACTCTGTCCAAGTGACCCGCACAGTCCAGTGACTCTTCAGTCCAAGTTTGGTGGAGGTAAGTCCTTGCCTCACCTCGCTGGGCTGCATTGCTGGGAACCGCGACTTTTGCAGCTACTCCGGCCCCTGTGCACTTCCGGCAGAAATCCTTTGTGCACAGCTAAGCCTGGGTCCACGGCACTCTAACCTGCATTGCACGACTTTCTAAGTTGGTCTCCGGCGACGTGGGACTCCTTTGTGCAACTTCGGCGAGCACCGTTTCACGCATCCTCGTAGTGCCTGTTTTTGGCACTTCTCCGGGTGCTACCTGCTTCAGAGAGGGCTCCTCGTCTTGCTCGACGTCCCCTCTCTCTGCTGGTCCAATTTTCGACCTCTTGGTCCCTCCTGGGCCTCAGCAGCGTCCAAAAACGCTAAACGCACGATTTGCAGCTAGCAAGGCTTGTTGGCGTTCTTTTGGCGGGAAAATACTTCTGCACGACTCTCCACGGCGAGAGGGATCCGTCCACCAAAGGGGAAGTCTCTAGCCCTTTTTGTTCCTGCAGAAACCTCAGCTTCTTCTGTCCAGTAGAAGCTTCTTTGCACCCGCAGCTGGCATTTCCTGGGCATCTGCCCATCTCCGACTTGCTTGTGACTTTTGGACTTGGTCCCCTTGTTCCACAGGTACCCTAGATTGGAAATCCACAGTTGTTGCATTGTTGGTTTGTGTCTTTCCTGCATTATTCCTCTAACACGACTTCTTTGTCCTTAGGGGAACTTTAGTGCACTTTGCACTCACTTTTCAGGGTCTTGGGGAGGGTTATTTTTCTAACTCTCACTATTTTCTAATAGTCCCAGCGACCCTCTACAAGGTCACATAGGTTTGGGGTCCATTCGTGGTTCGCATTCCACTTTTGGAGTATATGGTTTGTGTTGCCCCTATCCCTATGTTTCCCCATTGCATCCTATTGTAACTATACATTGTTTGCACTGTTTTCTAAGACTATACTGCATATCTTTGCTATTGTGTATATATATCTTGTGTATATTTCCTATCCTCTCACTGAGGGTACACTCTAAGATACTTTGGCATATTGTCATAAAAATAAAGTACCTTTATTTTTAGTATAACTGTGTATTGTGTTTTCTTATGATATTGTGCAAGTGACACTTGTGGTACTGTAGTAGCTTCACACGTCTCCTAGTTCAGCCTAAGCTGCTCTGCTAAGCTACCATTATCTATCAGCCTAAGCTGCTAGACACCCTATACACTAATAAGGGATAACTGGGCCTGGTGCAAGGTGCAAGTACCCCTTGGTACTCACTACAAGCCAGTCCAGCCTCCTACATTGGTTGTGCAGCGGTGGGATAAGTGCTTTGAGACTACTTACCACTCTTGTCATTGTACTTTTCATAAGAGAAAAATATACAAAACAAGGTCAGTGTATATACACATAGCCAAAAAGTTTTGCATTTCCTCTTTTCACTCTTTTCTAAGTGCTGAAAAGTACTTCTAAACTTTCAAAAAGTTCTTAAAAGTTTAAAAAGTTATTTTTCTGTCTTTCTAAAAAGTTCTGAAAACTTTTTTCTCTTTTTCTATCACTTTAACTCTCTCTAAAAATGTCTGGCACAGGCCAAAATGTTGATCTGTCCAAACTTGCATATGACCACCTTAGCTGGAAAGGAGCAAGGAGTCTCTGTGTAGAGAGAGTTTTGAGTGTAGGGAAGAATCCTTCTTTGGAATTATTGCTTAACATGCTTAGAGAACAAGATAAGGCCATAGGGGCCACATCTGTTGAAAAAGTAGCAAATGGTTCCCAATCTGATCCAGGGACTCCCCCAGGAAAAGATTCAGGAAAGAAACTTCCTAGCCTGCCCATTACTAGACAGTCTAGCATAGTTGGTAATGATGGAGAGCCTCACCATAGAAATAGTGTTGTCTCACATCATAGCAAAAGCATTTATTCTCACCATACTGGTAGTGATGTTTCTGTTAGCCAAGCTGTTAGGGTGGCTTCTGTAAGGGACAGGTCTCCTTCTGTTCATTCTTCTGTGTCTAAGAATGTCCCTCCCACCAACCCTGATGACAGAATGTTAGAGAGGGAACTCAATAAGTTGAGAGTGGAACAAATCAGACTGAAGCTTAAAAAGCAACAGCTGGATTTGGATAGACAGTCTTTTGAACTAGAGAAAGAAAGACAGAAGTTGGGTTTAGATACCCATGGTGGCAGCAGCAGTATTCCCCATAGTCATCCTGCAAAAGAGCATGATTCCAGGAATCTGCATAAGATAGTTCCCCCTTATAAGGAGGGGGATGACATTAACAAGTGGTTTGCTGCACTTGAGAGGGCCTGTGTTGTACAGGATGTCCCTCAGAGGCAGTGGGCTGCTATCCTATGGCTATCATTTAGTGGAAAAGGTAGGGATAGGCTCCTTACTGTGAAAGAAAATGATGCTAATAATTTCCAAGTTCTTAAGAATGCACTCCTGGATGGTTATGGCTTAACCACTGAACAGTACAGGATAAAGTTCAGAGAGACCAAAAAGGAGTCTTCACAAGACTGGGTTGATTTCATTGACCATTCAGTGAAGGCCTTGGAGGGGTGGTTACATGGCAGTAAAGTTACTGATTATGACAGCCTGTATAACTTGATCCTGAGAGAGCATATTCTTAATAATTGTGTGTCTGATTTGTTGCACCAGTACTTGGTGGACTCTGATCTGACCTCTCCCCAAGAATTGGGAAAGAAGGCAGACAAATGGGTCAGAACAAGGGTGAACAGAAAAGTTCATACAGGGGGTGACAAAGATGGCAACAAAAAGAAGGATGGTAAGTCTTCTGACAAGGGTGGGGACAAATCTAAAAATGAGTCTTCATCAGGCCCACAAAAACACTCTGGTGGGGGTGGTGGGCCCAAATCCTCTTTTAATCAGAACAAGGAAAAGAAACCATGGTGCTATTTATGTAAAATAAAAGGCCATTGGACAACAGATCCAAGTTGTCCAAAGAAAGGCACCAATGCTCCTACCACTAAAACCCCTACTGCTACCCCTAGTGTCCCTACTAATAGCAGTGGTGGTGGGAGCAAACCTACTAATAGCCAATCCAAGGGAGTAGCTGGGCTCACTATTGGTAACTTAGTTGGGGTTGGCCTTGTTAGGGAGGCCACAGAGGCTGTGTTAGTCTCTGAGGGGGCTATTGATTTAGCCACCTTAGTTGCTTGTCCCCTTAATATGGATAAGTACAAGCAGCTACCCCTAATAAATGGTGTTGAGGTTCAGGCCTACAGGGACACTGGAGCCAGTGTGACTATGGTCATAGAGAAACTGGTCCACCCTGAACAACACCTACATGGTCACCAGTACCAAGTAACCAATGCTCACAACAACACACTTAGCCACCCCATGGCTGTTGTTAATCTCAACTGGGGGGGGATTACTGGTCCAAAGAAAGTTGTGGTAGCCACAGATTTACCTGTAGACTGTCTACTAGGAAATGATTTGGAGACATCAGCTTGGTCAGATGTGGAGTTGGAGGCCCATGCAGCAATGCTGGGCATCCCAGGGCATATTTTTGCTTTGACAAGGGCTCAGGCCAAAAAGCAAAAAGGACAGGGAAGCTTGGATCCTGGAACAATGGACCAAGTGCTCCCTAAAGCTAGGGCTAGTAGAAGCAAACCACTTCCTACTCTCCCTCCCTCTACAGTGGATTCAACTTCTCAGGAAGAAGAATTCCCTCCCTGTGCAGAACCTACACCAGAGGAGCTGGAAGCAGACACTGCTGAGCTTTTGGGTGAAGGGGGGCCTGCCAGAGAGGAGCTGAGTGTGGCACAGCAAACCTGTCCCACATTAGAGGGTCTCAGACAGCAAGCTGTCAAACAGGCTAATGGGGATGTCAGTGACTCTCACAGAGTTTACTGGGAGGACAACCTCTTGTACACTGAGCATACGGACCCTAAACCTGGAGCTGCCAGGAGATTAGTGATTCCTCAGGAGTACAGAAAGTTCCTCCTAACCCTGGCACATGACATTCCCCTAGCTGGACACCTGGGTCAAATGAAAACTTGGGACGGACTGGTTCCATTGTTTCATTGGCCTAGGATGTCTGAGGACACAAAGGAATTTTGTAAGTCCTGTGAAACCTGTCAAGCCAGTGGCAAGACAGGTGGCACCCCAAAGGCACCCCTTATTCCACTGCCTGTGGTTGGGGTTCCCTTTGAAAGGGTAGGGGTTGACATAGTTGGCCCCCTTGACCCTCCTACTGCTTCAGGCAATAGATTTATCTTGGTGGTAGTGGACCATGCCACAAGATATCCTGAAGCTATTCCTTTAAGGACCACTACAGCACCTGCAGTGGCAAAGGCCCTCCTGGGAATATTTTCCAGGGTGGGCTTCCCAAAGGAAGTAGTATCAGACAGGGGAAGCAATTTCATGTCTGCATACTTAAAGGCCATGTGGAAGGAGTGTGGTGTAACGTACAAGTTCACAACACCCTATCATCCACAAACAAATGGACTGGTGGAGAGATTTAATAAAACTCTCAAAGGCATGATTATGGGTCTCCCTGAAAAACTCCGCAGGAGATGGGATATCCTTCTACCATGCCTCCTTTTTGCCTACAGGGAGGTACCCCAGAAAGGAGTGGGCTTCAGCCCCTTTGAACTTCTTTTTGGACACCCTGTTAGGGGTCCACTCACACTTGTAAAGGAGGGTTGGGAACAACCTTTAAAAGCTCCTAAGCAGGATATTGTGGATTATGTACTTGGCCTCAGATCAAGGATGGCTGAGTACATGAAAAAGGCCAGTAAAAACCTTCAGGCCAGCCAAGAGCTGCAGAAGCAATGGCATGATCAGAAGGCTGTTTTGGTTCAGTACCAACCAGGGCAGAAAGTGTGGGTCTTGGAGCCTGTGGCCCCAAGAGCACTCGAAGATAAATGGAGTGGACCCCACACAATTGTTGAAAAGAAGGGAGAAGTCACCTATTTAGTTGACTTAGGCACTGCCAGGAGTCCCCTTAGGGTGCTCCATGTCAACCGCCTGAAACCCTACTATGACAGGGCTGATCTCACCCTGCTCATGGCAACAGATGAGGGACAGGAAGAAAACAGCGATCCTCTACCTGATCTCTTCTCTTCCACAGAACAAGATGCTCTGGTGGAAGGTGTAGTTTTGGCTGATTGTCTTACTGCTGAGCAGAAAGACAATTGCATAAATCTCCTAGATCAATTCTCTGAACTCTTCTCTACTGTGCCAGGTACCACTTCTTGGTGTGAGCACACTATAGATACTGGAGACAGCTTGCCTGTCAAAAGTAAGATCTATAGGCAGCCTGACCATGTCAGGGACTGCATAAAGCAAGAGGTCCAGAAAATGTTAGAACTAGGAGTGGTGGAGCACTCTGACAGTCCATGGGCTTCTCCTGTGGTACTGGTACCAAAACCCCATTCCAAAGATGGAAAGAAGGAAATGCGGTTTTGTGTAGACTATAGAGGTCTCAACTTGGTAACCAAAACTGATGCTCACCCTATACCCAGGGCAGATGAGCTCATAGATACACTGGCATCTGCCAAGTATCTAAGCACTTTTGATTTGACTGCAGGGTATTGGCAGATCAAATTGTCAGAAGATGCTAAACCTAAGACTGCATTTTCAACCATTGGTGGACATTACCAGTTTACTGTAATGCCTTTTGGTTTGAAAAATGCACCTGCCACTTTTCAAAGGTTGGTGAACACAGTCCTGCAAGGTCTGGAAGCTTTCAGTGCAGCATATTTGGACGATATAGCTGTCTTTAGCTCCAGCTGGGATGATCACCTGGTCCACCTATGGAAAGTTTTGGAGGCCCTGCAAAAGGCAGGCCTCACTATCAAGGCTTCAAAGTGCCAGATAGGGCAGGGTAAGGTGGTTTATCTGGGACACCTTGTTGGTGGGGAACAGATTGCACCACTTCAGGGGAAAATCCAAACAATTATTGATTGGGTTCCCCCTACCACTCAGACTCAGGTGAGAGCCTTCCTAGGCCTCACTGGGTATTACAGGAGGTTCATTAAGAACTATGGCTCCATTGCAGCCCCTCTTAATGACCTCACATCCAAGAAAATGCCTAAAAAGGTATTATGGACAGCAAACTGTCAGAAAGCTTTTGAGGAGCTGAAGCAGGCCATGTGCTCTGCACCTGTCCTGAAAAGCCCTTGTTACTCTAAAAAATTCTATGTCCAAACTGATGCATCTGAATTAGGAGTAGGGGCAGTCCTATCACAACTTAATTCTGAGGGCCAGGATCAACCTGTTGCTTTTATTAGTAGGAGGTTGACCCCCAGAGAAAAGCGTTGGTCTGCCATAGAGAGGGAGGCCTTTGCTGTGGTCTGGGCTCTGAAGAAGTTGAGGCCATACCTGTTTGGCACTCACTTCATTGTTCAGACAGACCACAAACCTCTACTTTGGCTAAAACAAATGAAAGGTGAAAATCCTAAATTGTTGAGGTGGTCCATATCCCTACAGGGAATGGACTATACAGTGGAACATAGACCTGGGAGTAGCCACTCCAATGCAGATGGACTCTCCAGATATTTCCACTTAGACAATGAAGACTCATCAGGTCATGGCTAGTCTTATTGTCCTTCGTTTGGGGGGGGGGTTGTGTAGGAAAGTACCATCTTGCCTGGCATGTTACCCCCATTTTTCACTGTATATCTGTTGTTTTAGTTGTATGTGTCACTGTAACCCTGGTAACCCAGGGCCCCAGTGCTCATAAGTGTGCCTGAATGTGTTACCTGTGTAGTGACTAACTGTCTCACTGAGGCTCTGCTAATCAGAACCTCAGTGGTTATGCTCTCTCATTTCTTTCCAAATTGTCACTAACAGGCTAGTGACCATTTTTACCAATTTACATTGGCTTACTGGAACACCCTTATAATTCCCTAGTATATGGTACTGAGGTACCCAGGGTATTGGGGTTCCAGGAGATCCCTATGGGCTGCAGCATTTCTTTTGCCACCCATAGGGAGCTCTAACAATCCTTACACAGGTCTGCCACTGCAGCCTGAGTGAAATAACGTCCACGTTATTTCACAGCCATTTTACACTGCACTTAAGTAACTTATAAGTCACCTATATGTCTAACCTTTACCTGGTAAAGGTTAGGTGCAAAGTTACTTAGTGTGAGGGCACCCTGGCACTAGCCAAGGTGCCCCCACATTGTTCAGAGCCAATTCCCTGAAATTTGTGAGTGCGGGGACACCATTACACGCGTGCACTACATATAGGTCACTACCTATATGTAGCTTCACAATGGTAACTCCGAATATGGCCATGTAACATGTCTATGATCATGGAATTGCCCCCTCTATGCCATCCTGGCATAGTTGGCACAATCCCATGATCCCAGTGGTCTGTAGCACAGACCCTGGTACTGCCAAACTGCCCTTCCTGGGGTTTCACTGCAGCTGCTGCTGCTGCCAACCCCTCAGACAGGCATCTGCCCTCCTGGGGTCCAGCCAGGCCTGGCCCAGGATGGCAGAACAAAGAACTTCCTCTGAGAGAGGGTGTGACACCCTCTCCCTTTGGAAAATGGTGTGAAGGCAGGGGAGGAGTAGCCTCCACCAGCCTCTGGAAATGCTTTGTTGGGCACAGATATGCCCAATTCTGCATAAGCCAGTCTACACCGGTTCAGGGGACCCCTTAGCCCTGCTCTGGCGCGAAACTGGACAAAGGAAAGGGGAGTGACCACTCCCCTGACCTGCACCTCCCCTGGGAGGTGTCCAGAGCTCCTCCAGTGTGCTCCAGACCTCTGCCATCTTGGAAACAGAGGTGCTGCTGGCACACTGGACTGCTCTGAGTGGCCAGTGCCACCAGGTGACGTCAGAGACTCCTTGTGATAGGCTCCTTCAGGTGTTGCTAGCCTATCCTCTCTCCTAGGTAGCCAAACCCTCTTTTCTGGCTATTTAGGGTCTCTGTCTCTGGGGAAACTTTAGATAACGAATGCAAGAGCTCAGCCGAGTTCCTCTGCATCTCTCTCTTCACCTTCTGATAAGGAATCGACTGCTGACCGTGCTGGAAGCCTGCAAAACTGCAACATAGTAGCAAAGACGACTACTGCAACTCTGTAACGCTGATCCTGCCGCCTTCTCGACTGTTTTCCTGCTTGTGCATGCTGTGGGGGTAGTCTGCCTCCTCTCTGCACCAGAAGCTCCGAAGAAATCTCCCGTGGGTCGACGGAATCTTCCCCCTTCAACCGCAGGCACCAAAAAGCTGCATTACCGGTCCCTTGGGTCTCCTCTCAGCACGACGAGCGAGGTCCCTCGAATCCAGCGACTCTGTCCAAGTGACCCCCACAGTCCAGTGACTCTTCAGTCCAAGTTTGGTGAAGGTAAGTCCTTGCCTCACCTCGCTGGGCTGCATTGCTGGGAACCGCGACTTTTGCAGCTACTCCGGCCCCTGTGCACTTCCGGCAGAAATCCTTTGTGCACAGCCAAGCCTGGGTCCACGGCA
Organism: Pleurodeles waltl; assembly: GCF_031143425.1. Classification (NCBI taxonomy): domain Eukaryota; kingdom Metazoa; phylum Chordata; class Amphibia; order Caudata; family Salamandridae; genus Pleurodeles; species Pleurodeles waltl. Next base: position 9,399,929 of record NC_090442.1, on the reverse strand, counting down.
CTCTAACCTGCATTGCACGACTTTCTAAGTTGGTCTCCGGCGACGTGGGACTCCTTTGTGCAACTTCGGCGAGCACCGTTTCACGCATCCTCGTAGGGCCTGTTTTTGGCACTTCTCCGGGTGCTACCTGCTTCAGAGAGGGCTCCTCGTCTTGCTCGACGTCCCCTCTCTCTGCTGGTCCAATGTTCGACCTCTTGGTCCCTCCTGGGCCTCAGCAGCGTCCAAAAACGCTAAACGCACGATTTGCAGCTAGTAAGGCTTGTTGGCGTTCTTTTGGCGGGAAAATACTTCTGCACGACTCTCCACGGCGAGAGGGATCCGTCCACCAAAGGGGAAGTCTCTAGCCCTTTTTGTTCCTGCAGAAACCTCAGCTTCTTCTGTCCAGTAGAAGCTTCTTTGCACCCGCAGCTGGCATTTCCTGGGCATCTGCCCATCTCCGACTTGCTTGTGACTTTTGGACTTGGTCCCCTTGTTCCACAGGTACCCTAGATTGGAAATCCACAGTTGTTGCATTGTTGGTTTGTGTCTTTCCTGCATTATTCCTCTAACACGACTTCTTTGTCCTTAGGGGAACTTTAGTGCACTTTGCACTCACTTTTCAGGGTATTGGGGAGGGTTATTTTTCTAACTCTCACTATTTTCTAATAGTCCCAGCGACCCTCTACAAGGTCACATAGGTTTGGGGTCCATTCGTGGTTCGCATTCCACTTTTGGAGTATATGGTTTGTGTTGCCCCTATCCCTATGTTTCCCCATTGCATCCTATTGTAACTATACATTGTTTGCACTGTTTTCTAAGACTATACTGCATATCTTTGCTATTGTGTATATATATCTTGTGTATATTTCCTATCCTCTCACTGAGGGTACACTCTAAGATACTTTGGCATATTTTCATAAAAATAAAGTACCTTTATTTTTAGTATAACTGTGTATTGTGTTTTCTTATGATATTGTGCAAGTGACACTTGTGGTACCGTAGGAGCTTCACACGTCTCCTAGTTCAGCCTAAGCTGCTCTGCTAAGCTACCATTATCTATCAGCCTAAGCTGCTAGACACCCTATACACTAATAAGGGATAACCGGGCCTGGTGCAAGGTGCAAGTACCCCTTGGTACTCACTACAAGCCAGTCCAGCCTCCTACATTGGTTGTGCAGCGGTGGGATAAGTGCTTTGAGACTACTTACCACTCTTGTCATTGTACTTTTCATAAGAGAAAAATATACAAAACAAGGTCAGTGTATATACACATAGCCAAAAAGTTTTGCATTTCCTCTTTTCACTCTTTTCTAAGTGCTGAAAAGTACTTCTAAACTTTCAAAAAGTTCTTAAAAGTTAAAAAAGTTTTTTTTCTGTCTTTCTAAAAAGTTCTGAAAACTTTTTTCTCTTTTTCTATCACTTTAACTCTCTCTAAAAATGTCTGGCACAGGCCAAAATGTTGATCTGTCCAAACTTGCATATGACCACCTTAGCTGGAAAGGAGCAAGGAGTCTCTGTGTAGAGAGAGTTTTGAGTGTAGGGAAGAATCCTTCTTTGGAATTATTGCTTAACATGCTTAGAGAACAAGATAAGGCCATAGGGGCCACATCTGTTGAAAAAGTAGCAAATGGTTCCCAATCTGATCCAGGGACTCCCCCAGGAAAAGATTCAGGAAAGAAACTTCCTAGCCTGCCCATTACTAGACAGTCTAGCATAGTTGGTAATGATGGAGAGCCTCACCATAGAAATAGTGTTGTCTCACATCATAGCAAAAGCATTTATTCTCACCATACTGGTAGTGATGTTTCTGTTAGCCAAGCTGTTAGGGTGGCTTCTGTAAGGGACAGGTCTCCTTCTGTTCATTCTTCTGTGTCTAAGAATGTCCCTCCCACCAACCCTGATGACAGAATGTTAGAGAGGGAACTCAATAAGTTGAGAGTGGAACAAACCAGACTGAAGCTTAAAAAGCAACAGCTGGATTTGGATAGACAGTCTTTTGAACTAGAGAAAGAAAGACAGAAGTTGGGTTTAGATACCCATGGTGGCAGCAGCAGTATTCCCCATAGTCATCCTGCAAAAGAGCATGATTCCAGGAATCTGCATAAGATAGTTCCCCCTTATAAGGAGGGGGATGACATTAACAAGTGGTTTGCTGCACTTGAGAGGGCCTGTGTTGTACAGGATGTCCCTCAGAGGCAGTGGGCTGCTATCCTATGGCTATCATTTAGTGGAAAAGGTAGGGATAGGCTCCTTACTGTGAAAGAAAATGATGCTAATAATTTCCAAGTTCTTAAGAATGCACTCCTGGATGGTTATGGCTTAACCACTGAACAGTACAGGATAAAGTTCAGAGAGACCAAAAAGGAGTCTTCACAAGACTGGGTTGATTTCATTGACCATTCAGTGAAGGCCTTGGAGGGGTGGTTACATGGCAGTAAAGTTACTGATTATGACAGCCTGTATAACTTGATCCTGAGAGAGCATATTCTTAATAATTGTGTGTCTGATTTGTTGCACCAGTACTTGGTGGACTCTGATCTGACCTCTCCCCAAGAATTAGGAAAGAAGGCAGACAAATGGGTCAGAACAAGGGTGAACAGAAAAGTTCATACAGGGGGTGACAAAGATGGCAACAAAAAGAAGGATGGTAAGTCTTCTGACAAGGGTGGGGACAAATCTAAAAATGAGTCTTCATCAGGCCCACAAAAACACTCTGGTGGGGGTGGTGGGCCCAAATCCTCTTTTAATCAGAACAAGGAAAAGAAACCATGGTGCTATTTATGTAAAATAAAAGGCCATTGGACAACAGATCCCAGTTGTCCAAAGAAAGGCACCAATGCTCCTACCACTAAAACCCCTACTGCTACCCCTAGTGTCCCTACTAATAGCAGTGGTGGTGGGAGCAAACCTACTAATAGCCAATCCAAGGGAGTAGCTGGGCTCACTATTGGTAACTTAGTTGGGGTTGGCCTTGTTGGGGAGGCCACAGAGGCTGTGTTAGTCTCTGAGGGGGCTATTGATTTAGCCACCTTAGTTGCTTGTCCCCTTAATATGGATAAGTACAAGCAGCTACCCCTAATAAATGGTGTTGAGGTTCAGGCCTACAGGGACACTGGAGCCAGTGTGACTATGGTCATAGAGAAACTGGTCCACCCTGAACAACACCTACTTGGTCACCAGTACCAAGTAACCGATGCTCACAACAACACACTTAGCCACCCCATGGCTGTTGTTAATCTCAACTGGGGGGGGATTACTGGTCCAAAGAAAGTTGTGGTAGCCACAGATTTACCTGTAGACTGTCTACTAGGAAATGATTTGGAGACATCAGCTTGGTCAGATGTGGAGTTGGAGGCCCATGCAGCAATGCTGGGCATCCCAGGGCATATTTTTGCTTTGACAAGGGCTCAGGCCAAAAAGCAAAAAGGACAGGGAAGCTTGGATCCTGGAACAATGGACCAAGTGCTCCCTAAAGCTAGGGCTAGTAGAAGCAAACCACTTCCTACTCTCCCTCCCTCTACAGTGGATTCAACTTCTCAGGAAGAAGAATTCCCTCCCTGTGCAGAACCTACACCAGAGGAGCTGGAAGCAGACACTGCTGAGCTTTTGGGTGAAGGGGGGCCTGCCAGAGAGGAGCTGAGTGTGGCACAGCAAACCTGTCCCACATTAGAGGGTCTCAGACAGCAAGCTGTCAAACAGGCTAATGGGGATGTCAGTGACTCTCACAGAGTTTACTGGGAGGACAACCTCTTGTACACTGAGCATAGGGATCCTAAACCTGGAGCTGCCAGGAGATTAGTGATTCCTCAGGAGTACAGAAAGTTCCTCCTAACCCTGGCACATGACATTCCCCTAGCTGGACACCTGGGTCAAATGAAAACTTGGGACAGACTGGTTCCATTGTTTCATTGGCCTAGGATGTCTGAGGACACAAAGGAATTTTGTAAGTCCTGTGAAACCTGTCAAGCCAGTGGCAAGACAGGTGGCACCCCAAAGGCACCCCTTATTCCACTGCCTGTGGTTGGGGTTCCCTTTGAAAGGGTAGGGGTTGACATAGTTGGCCCCCTTGACCCTCCTACTGCTTCAGGCAATAGATTTATCTTGGTGGTAGTGGACCATGCCACAAGATATCCTGAAGCTATTCCTTTAAGGACCACTACAGCACCTGCAGTGGCAAAGGCCCTCCTGGGAATATTTTCCAGGGTGGGCTTCCCAAAGGAAGTAGTATCAGACAGGGGAAGCAATTTCATGTCTGCATACTTAAAGGCCATGTGGAAGGAGTGTGGTGTAACGTACAAGTTCACAACACCCTATCATCCACAAACAAATGGACTGGTGGAGAGATTTAATAAAACTCTCAAAGGCATGATTATGGGTCTCCCTGAAAAACTCCGCAGGAGATGGGATATCCTTCTACCATGCCTCCTTTTTGCCTACAGGGAGGTACCCCAGAAAGGAGTGGGCTTCAGCCCCTTTGAACTTCTTTTTGGACACCCTGTTAGGGGTCCACTCACACTTGTAAAGGAGGGTTGGGAACAAACTTTAAAAGCTCCTAAGCAGGATATTGTGGATTATGTACTTGGCCTCAGATCAAGGATGGCTGAGTACATGAAAAAGGCCAGTAAAAACCTTCAGGCCAGCCAAGAGCTGCAGAAGCAATGGCATGATCAGAAGGCTGTTTTGGTTCAGTACCAACCAGGGCAGAAAGTGTGGGTCTTGGAGCCTGTGGCCCCAAGAGCACTCGAAGATAAATGGAGTGGACCCCACACAATTGTTGAAAAGAAGGGAGAAGTCACCTATTTAGTTGACTTAGGCACTGCCAGGAGTCCCCTTAGGGTGCTCCATGTCAACCGCCTGAAACCCTACTATGACAGGGCTGATCTCACCCTGCTCATGGCAACATATGAGGGACAGGAAGAAAACAGTGATCCTCTACCTGATCTCTTCTCTTCCACAGAACAAGATGCTCTGGTGGAAGGTGTAGTTTTGGCTGATTGTCTTACTGCTGAGCAGAAAGACAATTGCATAAATCTCCTAGATCAATTCTCTGAACTCTTCTCTACTGTGCCAGGTACCACTTCTTGGTGTGAGCACACTATAGATACTGGAGACAGCTTGCCTGTCAAAAGTAAGATCTATAGGCAGCCTGACCATGTCAGGGACTGCATAAAGCAAGAGGTCCAGAAAATGTTAGAACTAGGAGTGGTTGAGCACTCTGACAGTCCATGGGCTTCTCCTGTGGTACTGGTACCAAAACCCCATTCCAAAGATGGAAAGAAGGAAATGCGGTTTTGTGTAGACTATAGAAGTCTCAACTTGGTAACCAAAACTGATGCTCACCCTATACCCATTGCAGATGAGCTCATAGATACACTGGCATCTGCCAAGTATCTAAGCACTTTTGATTTGACTGCAGGGTATTGGCAGATCAAATTGTCAGAAGATGCTAAACCTAAGACTGCATTTTCAACCATTGGTGGACATTACCAGTTTACTGTAATGCCTTTTGGTTTGAAAAATGCACCTGCCACTTTTCAAAGGTTGGTGAACACAGTCCTGCAAGGTCTGGAAGCTTTCAGTGCAGCATATTTGGACGATATAGCTGTCTTTAGCTCCAGCTGGGATGATCACCTGGTCCACCTATGGAAAGTTTTGGAGGCCCTGCAAAAGGCAGGCCTCACTATCAAGGCTTCAAAGTGCCAGATAGGGCAGGGTAAGGTGGTTTATCTGGGACACCTTGTTGGTGGGGAACAGATTGCACCACTTCAGGGGAAAATCCAAACAATTATTGATTGGGTTCCCCCTACCACTCAGACTCAGGTGAGAGCCTTCCTAGGCCTCACTGGGTATTACAGGAGGTTCATTAAGAACTATGGCTCCATTGCAGCCCCTCTTAATGACCTCACATCCAAGAAAATGCCTAAAAAGGTATTATGGACAGCAAACTGTCAGAAAGCTTTTGAGGAGCTGAAGCAGGCCATGTGCTCTGCACCTGTCCTGAAAAGCCCTTG